>NC_064638.1:1024509173-1024844673 GCF_023864345.2 Schistocerca serialis cubense | reverse complement strand
ATTACTGAGATATGACCAGTGTATAAAAAGTGTCAACCACTGACATAAATAATTACAGGCCAATCTAATTGACCTTAACATTTGGTAAGCTGCTTGAAAGAATAATTCTAAACCAAATGGATTCCTTCTTCTGTAAATACAACATAGTAAACAACTCACAGTAAGGATTCGAAAAAGGTCAATCCACAATAACTGCCGTAGCAACTTTTTTCCCATGAACTGCAGAACAGACTGGATAAAGGAAACAAAGTCATTGGGACATTTCCGGATTTGTCTCATTTGATTCTGTGAATCATGCAGTACATGCAACCGAAGTTGGAAACTTACGGCATACGAGGAATAACACTAAAATTCTTAAGTTCTTATCTGTGAGATAGAATACAGTGAACTAAACTAAGTTGTAACAATGAAGGTAATATCCAAACAGTAAAATCAGCTTACAAAACTCTCAGCTGTGGAGTTACATCCTAATTTCCTGTATATATTAACAACATAATACAGCCACAAAATTGAAAACTAGTGGACTATGCTAATAATATATCATTTATTAGCTAGGGCTGAACTGAGAAGCTAGGATTCCAAAGCAATAAAGAGAACTTCGAAATAATCACACAATATCTAACAGTGAATAAACATACTCTGAATAAAGGCAAGACTGCAGTAATAAAGTTCTTGTTAAATTATAATAATGTCATATTGAATCACTTTCTGCAGTTGAACATAGGTTTTTAGGCATCTTGATTGATGAATATCTCACATGGAAAGAGCATATCAGCTGCATCTGTAAAAATGTTACCAGTAATGTTTATTTATTAAAACACCTTGTGAATATAATAACCCCACCCCCCATCCAGAAGCAAGTGTACTAGGTTTAATCCACTCACATTTGCAGTATAGGATTGATTTGGGGTGTGGCAACCACAGTCTATATGGATCACATTGTCAGGCTTCAAAAGAGAGCTTTGTTTGTAAAAGGAAATGATGAAATAAGTGTAATGAACAGACACATCCATAATTACAGTACTCCAACCAGATGTGACTATCAGAGGACACATGACTGATAAAAGAGCTACAGATCACAGTCCATTTGAAACTGATAATGATGTTTATACTCACTTAAAGAATTCTGAGCTGCAATAGAGATAGTTCTACTTTTATGTACTGCAGTATATCACTGGTAGTAAATGCTTGTATAAGAGTATATAATTTTCTACTTGAGGTAGGTATAATTATGTATATGACATGATATCATTGTTCTAAATGAACATAAAGGACAATGTCCAAGACTGTAAAGTTAATAGGCACCAATAAATATTATTATTATTATTGTTATTATTATTATTATTATTATATCGAACAAATAAATTGGAATCCACACTAGTGTGTTGTCTGCAATTACCTTGGGAAAAACTGCTCCCTTGAGTTTTTTATGGGTTGATTTCATATACTGAAAATACTGTTACATAACCCTTCAGTACATCTTTGTCCTCGATATCAGTTGAGTTTAAATAAAATTCATTTCCTGCTGACAACTGACATTATGTGGTTCACTACCATTCATCGTCTGGCTATGCACAGCAACATTTTCACCACCTAAATTTCCTCTACTATTCTGAACAACAGCTTTACTTACTGGTTCCATATTGACAAATTAAAAAAAATTGGGCAATTAAAACAGTAATCTTCTTTTCAATATATTATGAGACTTTTCAAAACTTTATGTACAATTTACACTGTGTCCAAATAGTGACTCGTTGCTAGTGTTATGTTCTTTATGTAAAATTTACGCTACTACTAATAATAATAATAATAATAAACACAGTTCCGCAGTTTTTAAGGTCTGGGCTTAATACTGATACAGACTCTATGAAGCATAATCATGCCAGCTTAATAATTGGATGGTTCCTACCTTTGTTGAAAAATGGTTGTTTCCATATTTTTTGCAATTTACCTTCAGTATATTATTTGGATATTTTTCCTCTGTAGCTTTCTTACTTCCTCAATTGTGCCATTCGTCTCATTCATCCACAGTAGTTTCAAACATGTAACATAGAAATAAAGTACAATTCATACATTTACAATGTATCGATAGAACACTTTTATCTACTCACTTAAATGTTCATTCAGTAGTGTCCTGTCACTGGTAGCCAGTTGAAGTGCTAGTGACATGATTTAGTTCTTTTTTAATTAGTATAAATAATAGTAAGTCCCCGAAGTTATGTGGGGAGTATGGGAGTGCTACAGAAGAATGCTGAAGATTAGATGGGTAGATCACATAACTAATGAGGAAGTATTGAATAGGATTGGGGAGAAGAGAAGTTTGTGGCACAACTTGACCAGAAGAAGGGATTGGTTGGTAG
This sequence comes from Schistocerca serialis cubense, assembly GCF_023864345.2. Lineage (NCBI taxonomy): Eukaryota > Metazoa > Arthropoda > Insecta > Orthoptera > Acrididae > Schistocerca > Schistocerca serialis. Next base: position 1,024,842,313 of record NC_064638.1, on the reverse strand, counting down.
GACATGTTCTGAGGCATCAAGGGATCACCAATTTAGTATTGGAGGGCAGCGTGGAGGGTAAAAATCGTAGAGGGAGACCAAGAGATGAATACACTAAGCAGATTCAGAAGGATGTAGGTTGCAGTAGGTACTGGGAGATGAAGAAGCTTGCACAGGATAGAGTAGCATGGAGAGCTGCATCAAACCAGTCTCAGGACTGAAGACCACAACAACAACAACATGGGAGATCAAATGGCTGCTGTTATTAGATTCAGCTGTAACACTACTAATTCTTGTTAATGTCTTGTAAATTAACGTCCACAGAAGTTATCACTTTACCTGGCCTCTTCTTAATAGTATCAGCTCAGGAATCTTCTTCTGTGGCCTTCCTCCTACTAGATAAATAAATATTTTCTGACACATGTAACATCGATAAGGAATCATCTTTGAGCTATAAAATTTTTGTAGTAGGAATCTTAATAGATAAATGATTTTCCTCCTACTAAATAAAACCCTACTCCAAACTTGTAATAAAGACAGTATTGAATACTTTTTGACAGAAGTTTATACTTTTTTTCAAAAAAGATGTAGCATATACATAAAACATCCTACCATGGAGGTGTCCAAAACAAGGGAAGTAAAAAGTTAACAAATGAACATTAAAAAATTGAAATTAGTGAGATAACACATTTATCTTCATTTAAATCATGCGGTAGAGGTAGGTAGGCAGACATATATATATATATATATATATATATATATATATATATATATATATATATATATATATATATATATATATATATATATATATATATATATATATATATATATATACAAGGTGTTACAAAAAGGTACGGCAAAACTTTCAGGAAACATTCCTCACACACAAAGAAAGAAAATATGTTATGTGGACATGTGTCCGGAAACGCTTACTTTCCATGTTAGAGCTCATTTTATTACTTTTCTTCAAATCACATTAATCATGGAATGGAAACACACAGCAACAGAACGTACCAACATGACTTCAAACACTTTGTTACAGGAAATGTTCAAAATGTCCTCCGTTAGCAAGGATACATGCATCCACCCTCTGTCGCATGGAATCCCTGATGCGCTGATGCAGCCCTGGAGAATGGCGTATTGTATCACAGCCATCCACAATACGAGCACAAAGAGTCTCTACATTTGGTACTGGGGTTGCATAGACAAGAGCTTTCAAATGCCCCCATAAATGAAAGTCAAGAGGGTTGAGGTCAGGAGAGCATGGAGGCCATGGAATTGGTCCGCCTCTACCAATCCATCGGTCACCGAATCTGTTGTTGAGAAGCATACGAACACTTCGACTGAAATGTGCATGAGCTCCATCGTGCATGAACCACATGTTGTGTCATACTTGTAAAGGCACATGTTCTAGCAGCACAGGTAGAGTATCCCGTATGAAATCATGATAACGTGCTCCATTGAGCGTAGAACATGGGGCCCAATCAAGACATCACCAACAATGCCTGCCCAAACGTTCACAGAAAATCTGTGTTGATGACGTGATTGCACAATTGCGTGCGGATTCTCGTCAGCCCACACATGTTGATTGTGAAAATTTACTATTTGATCACGTTGGAATGAAGCCTCATCCGTAAAGAGAACATTTGCACTGAAATGAGGATTGACACATTGTTGGATGAACCATTCGCAGAAGTGTACCCGTGGAGGCCAATCAGCTGCTGATAGTGCCTGCACATGCTGTACATGCTACGGAAACAACTGGTTCTCCCGTAGCACTCTCCATACAGTGATGTGGTCAACGTTACCTTGTACAGCAGCAACTTCTCTGACGCTGACATTAGGGTTATCGTCAACTGCACGAAGAATTGCTTCGTCCATTGCAGGTGTCCTCGTTGTTATAGGTCTTCCCCAGTCGCAGGTCATAGGCTGGGATGTTCCATGCTCCCTAAGACGCCGATCAATTGCTTCGAACGTCTTCCTGTCGGGACACTTTCATTCTGGAAATCTGTCTCGATACAAACGTACCGTGTGAGGAATGTTTCCTGAAAGTTTGGTCTTACCTTTTTGTAGCACCATATATATACAATAGAGGGAAACTTTCATGTGGGAAAAATATATCTACAAACAAAGATGATGTAACTTACCAAACGAAAGTGTTGGCATGATGATAGACACACAAACACACACACAAAATTCAAGCTTTCGCAACCAACAGTTGCTTCATCAGGAAAGAGGGAAGGAGAGGGAAAGAAGAAAGGATGTGGGTTTTAAGGGAGAGGGTAAGGAGTCATTCCAATTCCGGGAGCGGAAAGACTTACCTTAGGAGGAGAAAAGGACAGGTATACACTTGCACACACACACATATCTATCCGCACATATACAGACACAAGCAGACATTTGTAAAGGCAAAGAGTTTGGGCAGAGATGTCAGTCGAGGTGGAAGTACAGAGGCAAAGATGTTGTTGAATGACAGGTGAGGTATGAGTGGCGGCAACTTGAAATTAGTGGAGGTTGAGGCCTGGTGGGTAACGGGAAGAGAGGATATACTGAAGGGCAAGTTCCCATCTTCGGAGTTCTGACAGGTTGGTGTTAATGGGAAGTATCCAGATAACCCGGACGGTGTAACACTGTGCCAAGATGTGCTGGCCATGCACCAAGGCATGTTTAGCCACAGGGTGATCCTCATTACCAACGAACACTGTCTGCCTGTGTCCGTTCATGCGAATGGACAGTTTGTTGCTGGTCATTCCCACATAGAAAGCTTCACAGTGTAGGCAGGTGAGTTGGTAAATCACGTGGGTGCTTTCACACGCGGCTCTGCCTTTGATCGTGTACACCTTCCGGGTTACAGGACTGGAGTAGGTGGTGGTGGGAGGGTGCATGGGACAGGTTTTACACCGGTTACAAGGGTAGGAGCCAGAGGGTAGGGAAGGTGGTTTGGGGATTTCATGGGTTTGTGTGTCTGTCAACATGCCAACGCTTTTGTTTGGTAAACTACATCATCTTTGTTTTTATATAGGGAAACATTCCACATGGGAAAAATATATCTAAAAACAAAGATGATGTGACTTACCAAACGAAAGCGCTGGCACGTCGATAGACACACAAACAAACACAAACATACAAAATTACAAAATTCAAGCTTTCGCAGAGGGAAAGACGAAAGGAAGTGTGTGATATATATATGTGTGTGTGTGTGTGTGTGTGTGTGTGTGTGTGTCTATATATATATATATATATATATATATATATATATATATATATATATATATATATATATATATATATATATATATATATATATATATATATATAAGAAACATTCCACATGGGTAAAATATATTAAAAACAAAGATTCCATGACTTACCAAACGGGAAAGTGCTGGTAGATAGACACAATAAAAAAACACACAAACACACACACAAAATTTCAAGCTTTCGCAACCAACGGTTGCTTCGTCAGGAAAGAGGGAAGGAGAGGGAAAGACAAACGGATGTGGGTTTTAAGGGAGAGGGTAAGGAGTCATTCCAATCCCGGGAGCGGGAAGACTTACCTTAGGCTACCTGTCCTTTTTTCCCCCTAAGGAACTAGTTAGGAACTTGCTTTTGAATTTGTTGAATGCTTTCACATCATGGTTGAAACTGTGTTCAGCTTTTGTTTTGTCACCATGGAGTCATCTTTATTTTGGTTGTTTCCCATCTCTGATTACAATCTACAGAACATATTTACAGAACACTCAGCCTACAGTAGCTCTGATTTTTTTCTATAGATCATCTTTACTCTCCTCAAATCTGAAAGTCTTCCAGTCCATTCTAACAAACTGCAGCTTTCATATTACAATACTATAGTTACGTATTTAGATGCATGTGATATTCTCTCATCTTTCTATAAAGCAACCCCCCTTTTAGATAAATGATTTGAGTTGCTAGAAAAAGCACCAGGCTAATAATTTTGGGCCACATTTGATGTAAATTCATGCAGATTATCATGCCATCGACTCTCCTGTTTCTGTCATTTGATGTGTCTTAGTTTATTATGCCATCAAACACACCACTTCCCTTGGTGTCCAGCCAATCTTGCTGGTATGTACTGCATTTGAAATTTAATAATTTATTACTATTTATTTCTCATTTTCATAACATTCCTGTTCCAAATTCTATGTGCTCAGTACTATTCTTTATAAAAGAAGTAATTTGGGACCTTACTATAATCATACCCACAGTGTAGTAGTAAGTGTATATTTTCTTTTCTCGAGCTGCAGAAAGACAACATCTCACTCAAGACCACCTTGTTCCAAACCATATGCTTGACACAGTCAGCCTTCTTAGAAACTATCCACAACAAATACTATCGACCCTGTAGCAGCTCTGTGCTTTATGCAGCCCATCATACCAACAGGGGTACTTTCTAACATAAAAAGTGCTCACAGGGTCACCATATATAGTCTGGTCTTATGCTTGAAGGCTTTTACGGGGCTCCAAACCAAAAGACCACAGTTATTTCCTGGGACAATGCTACAAAGCATGAGCTCTGCTCTCAGCATGGTAGTGAGGGTAGTCATCTTTACCACTTGGGCAAGCCACCAAAAGAGACAGAGGATGGCGTCAGAAGCCAGGTGTCTGATACTGACATGAACCGCAGTTTACAAATTGCTGCTCCCAGTACATTCAGTAAGTGCTAGCAAAGATACCTTCAAATCTTTGATACACCCCCACCCCCCCTCTCCCACTCACAACAAAAACATGATCAGCTCCATATTTTGCAGAATTAGACAAAAACTCCTTTTCTTAATAGCTTAATTCTTACTGGGTCAAGCATATAGTTGGGAACAGAGCTGTCTTGAATAATGAATACCTTATGTGCTATTCTACCAACCTTATTACTTTACTCTAATGCAGGATTCATACCGTTAGTCCTATTTAGTCTTAACATTTTTGTGAAACATTTGTTTATTGTGACAGGTGTTATATGTTTTGCGTTATGAGATGTTGCTTGTAATGTTTTTATTTGTTATTAACATATTTTGTAGTAATCATTTGTGCAATCCTTTCCATTGATATCCATTAGCATATGGATGGCTAGAGCTTGCAAATAATACAGCTCACTGAATCATGCTGTCATCATTATTTATGCAAAATTTACATCATATTATTGTCGTTTGTTTTCATACTGCTCAAATTCAAGATATTGTTGCCACACAATAACTGTCACTTTCAATTCAGGCAAAAGAATTGAATTGTAGAGACATTCCACCTTATGCAAGACACCATTTGTTTAATTTTCATGTATCCTACATTTTTTGTGCTAACATGCAATAAAGAAAAACTAAACAAATGTTGTCTTGCACAAAGCAGAATGTCCCTCCATTTTTTTTTCTCAGCAAGCATAAAAAGAAGAGAACCAACATCCAAACATGATTAAAACAATTGCACATAGTATTTTAATAGTTAGTATTTAGCATCAGATCCCTCACAAATGGAGAATAATAGAACTTTCTGTTTCTTATAGGTAGCTTTTATTGAAAACAGACAAGATATAGAAACTTATCTTAATGAAAAGGAACTGAAGAGAGTCGAATCACTTAGAAAGGTAGGTAAAGGTTTCACAGTACACTGTATTGACAAGGTTGTTATTACATTTACTTCATTTGTGTGATCTTGTACACCAGAATGGGACATATCATATTGTAGGATGGAAGACACTGACCCACCCCTGACCTCTCCACCCTCCCACTCCTTTCATGCCGATACTATAGAATAGGCAGTTAATTGAGGTTTTATTCTGGTAAAAATGTAGAAACATTTCACTCATTTTTATCTTTACAGAAAGTTAGTGATTACTTTTGTGGCAAAAATATATTAGGTATTCATCAAATTATGGAACTTAAACATGCTATCAGATATCTCTCTCTATCTCTCTCTTTCTCAATATTTACATTTTTTGCAAAATCCTGTATGTATTCAGTTAATGCATAAGAACACAGTGGACATATAGGTAACTTACCAGTGCACACTTTGTAAGAAAGTACTCTTGATACATTCTACTTTGTCTGTTGATTTACAGATGCTGCTTTTAGCCTGTGGTCAGTAAATTAACATTCAAAGAACTGTATACAGATTTCCCAATGTGAACATGGGGCTCTAACTTTTAAAGAAATCTAGTTTCAAAAATTCCATACAATAATTGGTAAATCTGACTCAGTCCATGAAATCTATTGTTCATAGTGATTAAATGTTCAGTAATCAGTGCTGATAATACTGATATGTGAGTATGTACGTGCAGTTGGTGTAAAATGAACATTTATGTATGTCAGACATAATATGAATAAGAAAGAAAGTGAAGCAAACAGTGAATTCCAAATTGGCTATATCGTAGAATAGCTGGATGGCAGAGAAAAGTATTTATGCCTGAAATGAACACAAAAAATTTCACTAGGTTCATATACATTGACGGAAAAAAAATCACCAAGAAGGTGCTATGCTACATAAAAGTTGGTACGCATATTTCTGTATCTGAAAGATGATGTCTATTCAAATTTCACACCTGTCACATAAGAGTAGACCAGTAGCACCACTATGAGGATGCAAATCAGGCTTGCTTTAATATGTGCTGTAACAGTTGTAAGTGATAATTACTTTTGAGATTGGATGTGGTGAGTTGATATTAGTATAGAATGCCTTCAAGGTGACAAACGCATCATTATCAACACCTCACTGAGTTTGAACAAGGTCATATAAGCTGGATGTTCCTTCTGCAATATTCCAGAAAAATGGTTCAAATGGCTCTGAGCACTATGGGACTCAACTGCTGAGGTCATTAGTCCCCTAGAACTTAGAACTAGTTAAACCTAACTAACCTAAGGACATCACAAACATCCATGCCCGAGGCAGGATTCGAACCTGCGACCGTAGCGGTCTTGCGGTTCCAGACTGCAGCCCTTTAACCACACGGCCACTTCGGCCGGCTATTGCGGAAAGACTGTACACGATTACAGGTGGTGGTGGTCATGAAAATATATGGTCACAAGAAGACTGAGCTCCACATGACACTACAGAGAGGGAAGACCATTTGTTTGGTGTATGGCTCATGGCACATCATATTGTATCTGCAGCAGCAATCTGAGCAGAACTTGGCATCACAGTGACACACTGAACTTTTACGAATCGGTTACTTCAAGAACAGCTTTGAACTGGACACCCTGTGGTGTGCATTCCACTAATCCCAAACCACAACCATTTGTGGCTTCAGTGATGTCAAGTGAGAGCTCATTGGAGGGCAGTGTGGAGGTATGAAAGCTGATTCTGCATCAGTGCCAGTGATAGTCGTGTGTTGGTTTGAGGGAGGCCAGTTGAGGGCCTGCAACCAACCTATCTGCATTTTAGACACACTGGTCCTACACCTGGAATTATGGTCTGGGGTGTGATTTCTTATGACTGCAGAACCACTCTTGTGGTTATCCCATGCACCCTGACTGCAAAACTGTACATTTGTCTAGTGATTTGACCTGTTGTGCTGCCATTCAGGGCGTGTTTCCCAACAGAATAAAGCTCATCCACATACTGCTGTGTACAGTGCTGTACAGAGTGTACACATGTTGCCTTGGCCTGTTCGATAACCAGATGTGTCTCTAATTGAGCACACATGGGACATCATCGGACAACAACTTCACCACCATCCACATACAGCATTAACCATCCCTTTATTGACTGACCAAGTGCAACAGATATGAAACTCACATCCCACAAACTGACATCCAGCACCTGTACAACACCATGCGTGTGCATTTGAATGCTTGCATTCAACATTCTGGCAGTTACACTGGTGATTAATGTACCAACATTTCACATTTGAAATGGCTTATTTTGCACTTATATTAACTAATGATCTTGCAATGTTAATCACTTGAATATGTCACCAGACAAAAAGTATTCCTTAAATTTCATTACTCTGCATTAGTTTTTGGTATTGTGATTTTTTCATCAGTGTATTATTCTTCTTGTGGCAAGACAAAATGTTATTGTTCTCTCTTGTACGCATACTACATCAATATCCTAATTCATATGGAGTGATCATGTAAGACATCTAACCATAGGCAAAGGTAGGAAAAGAATTTAAAGAATGAGACAGAGTACAAATTTTAATAGAAGGGCTTGTAGCTTTGGAATTTGGTACTGCTTTTTGGAATAAACATTAGACTTCACAATGTTTAATTTAAGCTCTGTATTTGTTTGATTTAGATCTTAATAGCACGTTTTCATTGTTGTCTTGGCTTCCATAGGCTAAGGAAAATAATGAATTGCTGGAGTGTGGTTGTTGCTACGATAATGAAGTTTTAGCAGAGGATGTTGTCACCTGTGCTGAAGGTGATATATTCTGCAAAACCTGCTTACAGAAGTAAGTACTGACTGAACTGTATTACAAAGTCTGTTATAAAATATGTATGTCTTTGTGTAACTCTCTCCGACTATCACTGCAGCTCCCTCCTTCCTCTTTTGCCTTATTTTTTTCCCCATTACTCTATACCTACACTCCTTCCCTTTCTTTCTGCATCCCATCTTTTTTTCACTACAGCTTCTCACTGCCTACACCATTCGCTCTCCCCTCCACCTTCCTCTCTATGCCACATCGCTCTTCTCCTCCCCATCTCTTGCTCTATGCTCTTTTCTCTCCCCCTCCACCTCACTCTCTACATCATTCCCTCTTCCCCTTTCTGTCTTCACCAATCACTTTTCTTCCATTTTGTCACCATTTACTCCCTCCTTTAAGCACCTAAACTCACATCCTCTCAAAACATTTTTTTCTATCATTCCCCAGTTTCCTCTTACTCCCATAACATATCCCCCCTATAATTTCTCTTTGTTCACTATTGTATTTGTTTGTCTCTCCTTTTTCATCTCTTCCTTGTCAAATGATATCTCTTCTGGAAGTTGATCTTTATCTACTCCCTCCTTTTATTATCTATCTCTCCTATGACTGTTGTTCTCCCTCCAAAGCCCAGTGAGAGAGAAGGGTGAATCTGGTGCTCTATCTCAGGGCCTGTACTGCTGAAGGGGGTCCAGACATAGTGAAATGAGCTCATCTGACATATGTAAGTTTCAGTTTATGGTGAGAAGAATGCTGTCTTTCCTGTCAGAAAGTATTAAGGAAAGGTCACACCAGGCACTTTATTATGGAATGTGGATTTCCTTTGGTTGTCTCTTTCTCCCTTCCCTATTATTGAGCTCCTGTATAGATGAAGAAAAGCTATTCTTTTTGTGCTGTGCTGACTTCCTTTAACACTGTATCAGTAAGAGTCTTCTCAAAATGGCTGTGGGGCATGTTCTTCTCATTCAGGTAATCAGTATCTCATTCCTAATCTTCTTATGTGACCCACAATATTGGAACATGGAGCTTTTTGGAGCATTTTTGGTTTTACAGAATATCTTGTGTGGTACTGTGTGTACTGCCATATGCCTCAGTGATCGCTAGCACAGTAGCTTTTTTTATTTATCTAATTAGAAGTGAATGTTTCTGCCTTGAGCAAATATTCAAATTTCAAATTAGGCTCATCCCACTGACCTCATTCTGTTAAATCTAGAACCAATGGTCACTCATATTTTTCAAGGCTGGCAGTGCCTGACTTGAGCTAGTGAGTATAGTGTTAAACAAAAAGGAATGTGTTACAACTCACATGAAAGCTTTGATTCATTACCAGTTTTAGTTTTTGTACAGAATGATCAGATCCCACTTCATTACATTTAATGATATGTCAAGAAGGATCAAGAGAAAACTGCTGCAGTCATGTGTGTACTCATCCATATTCATGACTGTGGGTTCAAGAATAAAAACTGGCAGTGAATTAATTCTTTCATGTAGTTAGTGATGGATTATGTACTATTTGATCATTGGTTTGTCAAATGATATCCTGGTATCCAAATGAACCAATACAAATGGGATTAGAAATATTTTGACTTTCAACTAAGCTGTCTGCAAAATGTTCAAATTTGTTTTCATTACTCCATGCTCACCTACATTATACTTAAGCTAGAAGAAAAGTGGTGTTATGAACACCACCATAACAAGAATTGCTATTAGTAGAAATATAAATATGAAATATGTTACTTTCAAGCTTATCAGAGCAACCTATGTTACAGAATCTTGGCAATAAAATAGCTGATGCAAAATCACCAGAGTATTTTCATCTACGCTAGATAATTAAGGTTAAAATTTTTCAGCAGAAATTAATAATCTGATAATGTTAAAGTATGACACACTTCCAATTATCAGACCAAGGTTGACCGGAGATTCCAAATTACCAAAAAACATGGATAATTCAAAGCACATGTATTTTTACTGGAAAATATTTACAAAAAATGCTACATGTCACATTTGAAAGCTCGCTTCATCACTTGTTTTCAATTCACTTTTGGGAAGTAGTCATTCTTCTTTTTTATGATTATGATTCTTATTTTCCAGAGTGTCAAAACATCAATGTAATCAGAGTAATTTTGTCTGTCGTCTTAAATAATAGATCAACAAATTTCTGTGCCTCAGTGTGCATGAGGATGGTTTCCTCGATTGCCTCATCATCACTGTCTTCCTCTGTTGAGCATGTTTGGTTCTCTATATCTCTATCCTTCACTTCTCAAGTGATAGTTCATAGGCATAAAAGTTAAGAAAATGTGCAAGCTTTCAGAACCTAGTGATAGTTCACAGGCATAAAAGTTAAGAAAATGTGCAAGCTTTCAGAACCTATGGCTCCTTCTTCTGGCAGAAGAACTGAAGGAGAAGCAGGAGAGATGAAGGAAAAGGGCTGGTGAACTTTAGGAAAAATGGGTAGAGTTATGGAAAAATTCCATCTTTATTTCTTATTCTCTCTGGTAAGTCTCCCCTGACCCAAGGTTCAGGTTAAATTTTCCATATCTCACCCATAACTAATAGCTATGTTACCGTGTTATGAAAACTGCAATACAATCATCAGTAAGCTAATAATACAACTAATAAATATTGTTGCGAAATTCTCATAGTTGAAGTTTGTTTACAGATATGCTGAAAACCAAATTGGAGATGGAAAAACTGTCTTCACATGTTTAAGTAATTGCACAGCAGAATTCAGTCTCAAGATGTTGCAGGTAATTAATTATAAATGCATCTTGAATAATATTACAGTGAGGTAATCCTATCCCTTATGTAAAAGTGTAATAATTTTCCTTATAATTAATGCGACACACAAATTTTTTTCCTTGAAATTCTTTGAGGTGGTGATGAGATTGTTTAGCATGTTTACAGTATGAGGATTCCTGCCTTCCATTAAGGGAAACAGCCGTCAATTTAGTTGATAATGGACTAGAACTGCTTCCTTTTTTTCTTTTTCCATTTCCCTTTATTGATGTTTAGGTTGGATTTGTGTATTTCAGAATTTCTTCAGTATATAACAACAATTTTAATTGCTGGATGGAATGCTATCTAAAATGAAGGAGAGGCAATCACACAACAGAAAATAATATTTACACTAGCTTTTGAGCTCTTTCTTTAGTTGAAATGCACATATTCAAATACACAACCATAGACCCAAATGTACACACCCTCAGTCAGGGTGAGACTGACAGTAGTTGCCAGGGCAGAAGGAGGTGGGAACGGTTTAGGAAAGGACACACAAGGTGAGGAGGGAATAGCAGGGTAGTGTGAGCCACACCTTTCAACAGATGACTCAGCAGCTGTACAACAAGACAAAAAGAATTTCAGAGGATAGAGCACATAAGAGAGATAGAGAATGGCCAGGGAGGGGGGGGGGGGGGGGGGAGGTGGAGATGAGGTGGGGGACATGGAGGGTAGAGAGAAAGGGAGAGGGGATAGTGAAGTTTGCAGTTTGCCATTCATGCAAACAGACAGTGGTTACTTGTCATGCCCACATAGAATGCTGCATAGAACTGAAGCATAGCTGATATATAACAATGCCTGCTTTCATATGTGGCCCTGACTTCTATAGGGTAGGAAATGCCTGTGACTGGACTGTGGTGGGAATGGGTGGGTGTATGGGACAGGTCTTGCACCTGGTTTGACCACAAAGGAACGATGCATGGGGTGCAGGATTGACAGCAGGCTTGGAATAAGGATGTCCTGTAGGTTGTGTGGGCAGCAAAACACAACTTTGAGTGATGTCACTAAGTTTTTGGATAGGGTACCCCTCATCTAAGGGTATGATAGAGGTAGTCAAAGCACTGGTGAAGGATGTTGTAGATCTTTTCAAGACCAGAGTGGTATTGGGTTATCAGAGGAGTGCTTTATTTGTGGCTGGTTAACAGGTTTACTAATGTCAGGAGGGGCAGATGACATGGGAGATCTGGTTATGGATGAGCTGGATAGAATACTGTCTATCATAATAGGCTCTGGTAAGGTTATTGGTAGATTTTGACAAATCTTGCTTACCACTGTGTTGGTGGTAATGCTGTAAGAAAAAGACTTTTGACCTGGAACAATACGAAGGTGGCTCATGGAGTTGAGATCAGGTGAAGCGAGTTTGGGAGTAGGCATTGAGGTTATAGGGGAAAGAACAAAGGTGACCTTACCATGAAAAAAGACATCAGTGAATCTGAACCAGACAATGGGTTCATGTGTTGACTGGCTAGGAAGGATTTAGCCAGATGGCTCATAAATCGGTTAGCACAGGATGGTGCCATGCGAGTGCCCATTGCAGTACTACAGATTTGGTCTTGAAAATGAACAATTCTGGGTCAGGATGTGGTTGGCAAGGAGGTTAGGAAAAAGGTTATGGGTTAGGTATTAGGAAAAGTCATGGGCATGGGCGTTGTTGGTATATAAGGACATTACATCCACAGTGACCAACAAGGAGCCTGTTAGTAATGGTACAGGGCTTGTGGAAAGGCAGAGAGTTTGCAACTCTGAAAGTGCTCAGCTCTAAAAGCGTGTAGAGATAAATGTTCCAAAAACTAATGGATGTAGTGATAATGAGTAGTAGCAATTCCTAACAAGTAACAGTGAAACAAATTCCAGGGGTTCGTGGAAAACTGTCAGTACCTTCTGTAATCTTCATGCAGCTGTGTAGCTCAGTGTTTTGCTGTCCCCTGAATGTATATACAAACCACACAACTGATGATAAATTATTTTTATTCTCTGATTTGGTTATTGCAATAACTGAGCTAAAGGGCAGTACAGTTTATAGGATATATTGCTTGATGAAATATTTCATCAAAATGTACACTAATGAGCCAAAGCATTATTACCACCACCCAACATGAGATTAAATGCCACCTGGTGGCATTGCCAGCGTGTGATGTTGGAAAGGAAGTAGACGAGTGGTAGAGATGAGTTAAAAAAGAATGATGATACAGGCTGCAAATGGCGAAATCCAATGGCATAAGCAATGTTGACAAACAACAGATAGGAATGAGCATCTCAGAAACAGCACAGCTGTTCACCTATTCATGTGCTACTGTCATGAGCATATGTGGAAAATGGTTATAGGACACTAAAACCATGAGTTATGGAACAAGGTGTGGAAGTCCATGTCTCATCACAGAAAGCATTGGTTGGAGGCTTGCCTGCTCTGTAAAGCAGGATAAACTGCCGTCTGTGGCAGTCCTAATGGCAGGGTACAATCCAGGTATAAGTGTTTCAGCACACATTGTTGAAGATGGGAGTTACAGCAACTGTCTGTTTTGCATTCCGATGTTGACCCATTGACATTATCATTCATGATTGCTGTGGACACAGGATCATAGAGAGTGTACCTGTGGATCACTGGAAATGTTGACTGGTCAGATGAATCATGCACCTTGTCACGCCAGGATGATGGCAATGTCCATATATGCTGTCATTCATGTGTACGGCAATCAAAATATGCACCTCACCATGAATGCAGGCCAGTAGTGAGCAAGTATTATATTGTTGACCATCTACGTCCATTTACCCTTGATGTCTTCTCCAACAGTGATGATATCTTCCAGCTGGATAACTGTCCTTGTCACACACCAGAATCATGCTACAGTAATCTGAGAAGCATATATTGAGCTCACAGTAATGTCTGTGTCATCAAATTTGCCTGATCTGAATCCAATGTAAAACATCTGAGACGCTACCGGGCACTAGCTCCATGTTCTCAAACTAAGTGACCTGTAATTTACAGGAACTGCATGACCTGTGTGTAGACATCTTATTGCCAAACACCTGCGGAAACGTATGAAGGACTTCTTGAATCCATGCCATGCAGAATTGCTGCAGTATTGTGTTCTAGAGATAAACCAACAAGTTATTAAGCAGCTGGTCACAATGTTATGGTTCATCTGTGTTTGGCTTTACTACTCCGGTAATAGTATGTGTCAAATACAACCATTATATATATGTAAGGTATGCATATTCAAGTACAGAGATATGTAAACAGGCAGGATATGGTGCTGCGGTCGGCAACACCTATATAAGACAACAACGGTCTGGCCCAGTTGTTAGATTGCTTACTGTTGCTACAATGGCAGGTTATCAAGATTTAAGCATGATCGATGGGACACAGCATCTCCAAAGTAGTGATGAAGTGGGGATTTTTCCCACATGACAATTTCATGAGTGTACTGTGAACATCAGGAATCTTGGTAAAACATCAAATGCCCAGCAATGTTGCAGCCAGAAAAAGTTCCTCCAAGAATGGGACCAACAATGACCGAAGAGAACCATTCAATGCGGCAGAAGTGCAACCCTTTCACAAATTGCTGCAGATTTCAATGCTGGGCCATCAACAAGTGTCAGCGTACGAACCATTCAACAGAACATCATCAATATGGGCTTTCGGAGCCAAAGGCCCACTCATGATTCTTAATGACTGCACAACACAAAGCTTTACACCTCACCAGGGTCCATTAACACCAACATTGGACTGTTGATGAATGGAAACATGTTGCCTGGTCAGATGAGTCTCATTACAAATTGTATTGAGCAGATGAATGTGAAGGGATGTGGAGAAAACCTCATGAATCCATGGACCTTGCGTGTCAGCAAGGGACTGTTCAAGCAGTTAGAGGCCCTGTAATAATGTGGGACGTGTGCAATTGAGCTGATATGGGACCCCTGATATGTCTAGATATGACTCTGACCGGTGTCACATATGTAATATCCTGTCTAATCACCTGCATCCATTCATGTCCATTGTGCATTCTGACGGACTTGGGCAATTCCAGCAGGACAATGCGATATCCTACATGTCCAAAATTGCTACAGAGTGGCTCCAGGAACCCTCTTCTGAGTTTAAACACATCCGCTGGCCACCAGACTCTCCAGACTTAAACATTATTGAGGATATCTGGGATGCCTTGCAATGTGCTGTTCAGAAGAAAAGATTTCCACCTCCTCGTAGTCTTACGGATTTATGGACTGCCCTGCAGGATTTATGGTGTCAATACCCTACAGCACAACTTTAGACATTAGTCAAGTCCATGCCATGTCATGTTGTGGCACTTCTGCGTGTTCACCGGGGTCCTACATGATATTAGGCAGGTGTACCAGTTTGTTTGGCTCTTCCGCGCGTGTGTGTGTGTGAGTATGTGTGGATGTGTGTGTGTGTGTGTGTGTGTGTGTGTGTGTGTGTGTGTGGGCGAGCGTGCACACATGCTCGTGTTTGTGTCCAGACCAAGCAGCCAATTTATTAAAAAGAAATAGGCCGCTTATGCTGGGCATCTTTGGTGTAATTTGTTGAACGACAAAGACAAAGAAGAAGCTTTGACAAGACATTACATTTGTTGTTGACTGTAGAGAGTCTTTATTTTCACAACAACATTTTTTGCTGTAAAGCAATTATCAAATGGTGTACTGCAGACACTAAAGAGCAGAGAACTGTGTGTATGTTTAGAATGGCATCAACATCACATGTATATTATAGTACAATGGTTCTCAAACGTTTTTGGTGACCAAGGCCTTTTGAAATAGTAAATATTTTATGGAGCCATAAACTCTTGCTCTTGAAACTCTTGCCCTCCAGGAACTAAAGCAGTATGCACAATGCCACCACAAAAAACTCTCATACCTGTTCACCTCCTACTCCCACCTAGGACTAGCACAAAACTCTTGCCCTCCAGAAACCAAAGCAGCATGCCCAGTGCCACTACAAAAAAACTCTCCAACCTGTTCACCTCCTACTCCCACCTAGGACTATCACTATCCACAACCTTTACAAGAGCCTCCAGAGCTCCCCCACAACCCCTCATAGCCAACAAACAATGCCTTGCAGATCTACTACCATACAGAATCCAGACTCTAAACTAACCTGAAACACTAATGAAACTTTCCTCAAAAACCCTTAGTCCCACAGAAATGTTCCTTTACAACTCTTTCTCCCAACCTCTTGCCTCATGGCTCATATCCCTGCAGCTTCTTAACTCCATCACCCCTGCCAGAGTGTTTCTTCCATGAGGTACTGCTGCAGTCCATAGTCTGGCCCCAGCAGCTGGAGACAGTAGTCATGTTTGTATGAGTTGTGTTTGGGCAAATGTGTGTATGATTTCTAATTCAGAATAAATGCCTTTTGGCTGGAAGGTTAAATGTATAGCAGCCTTTTTGTTGTGCCTGTTTGTGAACTCAGCATCTCCTCTGTTTGGTGAATGATACTTCATCCTTTTCATAATACTGAAGTTATGTAATAATTTTTTTGTTTGTATGCAGAATACACATCTGCTGCCCTAGCACACATTAAAATCCTTGTGACACAATACCGTAGCACACTGTTACGAGGAGCCAAAAGAAAATGGCACAGCTCATTGATAAAGTGGGGATACAGTTCACCATTTTGTTTTGGCTAATACAACAGATGAAAATGTGTACAGTGTTAACTGCATCATTCAGTGAGTACAGTGGTAATTCTATATCTAAAAGAAGGGTGCACTTCATTCACCTAAGACACACACAAATTTATTAATTTTTTTTTTCAGCGTGTTCTCAAACCTTCAGTTTTTTCAAAAATGTTACAAAGGAAGCAAATGGAAGAGATTAAATCAGCAGCCATTTGTGGCTTAGAAGTATGCCCATTCTGTGATTTTGCTTCCATTCCTCCAGAAGAAGATAAAGTATTTTGCTGTCTCAATCCAGAATGCATGAAGGAATCTTGCAGGTGAGTGATACTTCACCAGCAGAACTCTGCTACATTATGAAGTCAAAGTTAGCACTTCATTTATATATAATTTGTCATGCACAAACATGTAGAGACTGTGATACAGTTTGCTCCAAATGTTTTGAGAATAAAATTCTACAGCAAGGCAAAAGGGCCTACAGTGATGTGGTTTTCAGTGGGACTTTTGGTGAGGGGTCATGGCTAAAGAATGTGACTTGGCTTAATTATTTATGGGCAGTGGAAAGTGAGGATTCCATTCACTCATAGTGTGATTTGGTGATGTGTCAAGATTTAAGATGCAGCTATACACAATCAAATTCTGAGTTCAGCTAAAAGAATGAGGCTCTTAAGACGACAGGTCTGGCTCAGGAAGATTTCATAGGGGAAGCCATGTCCCAGCTAAGAATTTACAAGTGGCTCAGGATGTTCCAAGAAGGTCAAGAAAACGACAGTGAGAGCTTGGGACATCTGTCAACATCCCAAATGCATGAAGATATGTAGCTAGTGCAAATATATTTGAATGAGAATCATCACTTGAGTATAAGAATGATAGCAGATGACCACAGTATGCCAAAATCAAATGCTTATAACAGTTTGAGGGATGAGTTATGGACCAGAATGGTAAGTACAAAGATTGTCCCAAAGTTGTGATTGATGAGCAGAAGGAAATTAGTGTGCCTTGAATCAGTGTGCTGTGAACTGTAAGAATGCCATGAAAGTGACCATAATTGTTTTGACAGAATAGTGACAGACGATGAAAGATGGATTTTCAAGTACGATCCTGAATCAAGGATCATTGGAGGTTTTGATGTGCTGTAAGGAGTTCCCCAGTGATACTTTCCAGGATGCCTATGTGGGCTTTGCATAGCAGAAGCAGTGATGCATAGATATGAAGGAATGTACATTGAAGACATGAATAATTTTGTATACTAAAAAGCAATAAATATCTGTAAAAAATGTTCTTGGACCTTTTGATACAGCCCCTGTGTGTTCCAAAAAGACACAAAACGTCATTGTTAATGAAAAAAACTGGACATCAGCTGGTCATACAGTGCATAGGAACTAATAAGTATAAACTGGGGAAGGACACTACTAGCTAGTAGTGATTCTCCAGCAGCAAGAAGTTCCTACTCAATGGTCTGAAGGTGACCTCAGTAGTGGTCGAAACCGGTCACCTTGATAAACAAATCGTGATCAAGACTGTTTTTAATAGTAAAAATTTGCTATTATTATTTAACAAAGTATGGAGTAGTATAAGTTGCTGCAATCCTGGATACATGTACTGTACAACCTGAAACACAACCTTGAATTATGACATTGTACAGTTAATTTCGCATAACCTTTCAACTGTGTTTTTGTTAGAAATCAAAGGCAATTAGTTCCAGTGAATGGTTTTATAAATCTGAAGGCAACCTAAAAACTCAGTCACAGCAACTTCTGCTTTTAGTCCATTCATTTCTCATCACACAGGCAATTCTTCTCCTGTTCACCAACCTTATAAGCAAAAAAAGCTCACAGCATTTCTTCACAAGAGAATTCAATTTCTGTTTTTGCGTTTTCGAGTTAAGTATTCACAGTTATAACAAAACGTATTTGTGCTGTTTACATAGGTATGGAGTATTTCTTCTTGTGTATTAACACAAAATGTAAACCTGACTACTGATGGCAGGAGTGGTTGCTTGAGAATGGAACTTTGATCCCAAAACTAGTCACAAAGAACAAAATATAAACAAACATAAAAACAGTATGTAGCTGTGGAATGTCTGTTTCCAAAGCACAGCAGAATTATAATATACCATTATTAGTTACACAGAAATGATATAATGACACTGAATAATGTTGGTAGCTCTCTGTGACTTCTTGTATGGTAATTTATGCAGTGAAGTTGTAATTCCATAAAATTGTGGCAATGTGTGAACATCTACAGAGAATCTGTGCTTCATGCAGGGCCGACAGTTAAGACTCAACATAAACAAAGATACCTTACTGCACATAACTATGCAGAAATAGCCATTACTGAATAAAAAGTTCACGCCCCTTATATACACTAGCTGCTGTGTGCGACATCACTGGTGCCTGCACCATTGCCAAACACTGGCATATGTTGACTTGACATTCGATGTGCCTGCTTTTAACTGCGTGATTGTTGGATCCCATGCCGTGTTCAGCTGTAGGCCACCGTCTCTATTTAGGGTGTTATTGGTGATTTTTATTTCTATCATTTCTTTAATGACACAGTCCCAGAAGCTGCTTGTGCAAGCTATGACAGATGTTTCGTCAGGTTTTATCTGGTGTCCGTTTTCTAAAGCATGCTCAGCTAAAGCAGATTTCTTGGAGTATTGTAGGCAATAAAATCCCTCAAGTTCCTTACAGCAGTGTTCCACAGCTCGTACTGTTATCCAACATAAGCTCACAAGGTATCTTGTGGACCCCAGGTGTTCTGAGACCTGCTACATCTTCAACTGGTCTCAGTAATTGACAGATTTTCATTGAAGGCCTAAAGATCAATTTGATCTTTTGTCGTTTCAGAAGGCAACTTATCTTGCCAGGCACAGAGCCACAGAATAGCAAGAAAGCAAGTTTCTTTTCCTGCTCTTTGTTGGTTGTTTTGTTGTGAATCTTGAGTGAATTAACTTCATTTACTGGGTGGAAGTTACAGTTATAAGCATCTGATATCATTCTTACATGATGCATCAATGTTTTTAAAACAGTGCACTTCTGTGCCAGGTGATGATGGCTGAGGGCTTGCAAGTACAGATCGTGTGGGTGGGTTTTCTAAAGATACTGTGGCCTAGGCATCCATTTTGTTTGCAGCAGATGAGAACATCGAGGATGGCAATGCGTCATCTTTTTCTACCTTCATGGTAAACTGGATATTATTGTTAATACCATTTTTGAGGTGTTCCAAGAACTCATCAAGTTTCTCACGCATGTGGGGCCAAATGACAAACGTGTCATCAATGTACTGAAAGAAACAACTCGTCTTGGATGACACTGTACCTATAAGGCAATACCCTCAAAATTCTCCATGAAGAGGTTTGCAACAGCTGGTGCCAACAGGCTATCCATTGCAACACCAGCCATCTGATCATAATACTGGCCATTGTACAGAAACTATGAAGACATCAGTGTGTGCCTAAATAGCTAAACCACTTCACTTACAAAGAACTGGGGTACTAGGTCCAAACAGTCTTCGACAGACACATTCGTAAACATTGCCACCACATCAAAACTGACCATAATGTCACCCACATTAAGTCAAAGATTATTAATTCAGTTGATAAAATCTGCTGAATTTTTAATATGATACTCACAGAGTTCCACATGTGGAGTGATGTGATCAACCAAGTTTTTCATCAGCTATTAGTTGGTGAACCAGTGGTTATTACAACGAGGCAGAATGGCATCCCATCC
Source organism: Schistocerca serialis cubense (assembly GCF_023864345.2). Classification (NCBI taxonomy): domain Eukaryota; kingdom Metazoa; phylum Arthropoda; class Insecta; order Orthoptera; family Acrididae; genus Schistocerca; species Schistocerca serialis. The sequence continues at coordinate 1,024,821,824 of NC_064638.1, read as the reverse complement.
TTGTGGATCTTCAGCAGAGCAAAAGCAGTAGGTGGTTTAGGTGCCTGTGGGAGAAGATGGTTGGCCACAATGTTTCCATCCAAGAGTGCTTGAGAAGTTCAGATGTCTTGCATATTATTCTCAATGTTGGATTGTGTGGGAGTTTAGTGTGCAGATCTTCATATCACAGTCTGCATATTCCATAATTATAGCTGCATTCCTCTTGTCAGGAGGAGGGACCACAATGCTCTCATCATTGCTTAGTGCTTGCAGGCCATTGCGCATAGCTCTGGTCATGTTGGGTGCTAGTAACTTTTCTTTCATATGAATATGACTTGTTCCATTCCATATTTCATCCGCTGTTTCATTTGGGAGGTTGTGGACTGCCTGTTAGGCACCACTCATTAAATCACAGATAGGAATGTCCAGCGGCGAAGGGGCAAAATTAAGTAATTTCTGAAGTGCTGACATTGTACCTGTGTCTACCTCCCTCACCGTGAAGTTGATGACAGTCTACCTCCCTCACCACCAAGCTGATGAAAGTGCACACCGGAAGCAGCTACTAGGGTAGCAGAGTACGTGTGGCGTGCACACGGGGGTTTTTTAGGTTAGAGGGACCCCCCCTTGGGCGAAACGATAAAATACCTGACGGCTTACCAGAGAGGACATTATCATCGTTGATAAAGAACGTCCGTCCTCAGAGACCAAAAACAGGAAAAGTCAACGTAATATTGGTAAACTGCAGGAGTATCCAGGGCAAGGTTCCTGAATTAGTATCTCTTATTGAAGGAAATAGTGCGCATATAGTATTAGGAACGGAAAGTTGGTTAAAACCGGAAGTGAACAGTAACGAAATCCTAGACACAGAATGGAATATATACCGCAAGGATAGGATAAACGCCAATGGTGGAGGAGTATTTATAGCAGTAAAGAATTCAATAATATCCAGTGAAGTTATTAGCGAATGCGAATGTGAAATAATCTGGGTTAAGTTAAGTATCAAAGGTGGGTCAGATATGATAGTCGGATGCTTCTATAGACCACCTGCATCAGCAACCGTAGTAGTTGAGCGCCTCAGAGAGAACCTGCAGAACGTCGTGAAGAAGTTTCGTGATCATACTATTGTAATAGGGGGAGACTTCAGTCTACCAGGTATAGAATGGGATAGTCACACAATCAGAACTGGAGCCAGGGACAGAGACTCTTGTGACATTATCCTGACTGCCTTGTCCGAGAATTACTTCGAGCAGATAGTTAAAGAACCAACTCGTGAAGCTAACGTTTTAGACCTCATAGCAACAAATAGACCGGAACTTTTCGACTCCGTGAATGTAGAAGAGGGTATCAGTGATCATAAGTCAGTGGTTGCATCAATGACTACAAGTGTAATAAGAAATGTCAAGAAAGGAAGGAAAATATATTTGCTTAACAAGAGTGATAGGGCACAAATCGCAGAATATCTGAGTGACCACCATCAAACGTTCATTTCTGAGGAAGAGGATGTGGAACAAAAATGGAAAAAATTCAGAAACATCGTCCAGTACGCCTTAGATAAGTTCGTACCGACTAAGGTCCAAAGCGAGGGGAAAGATCCACCGTGGTATAACAATCATGTACGAAAGGTACTACGGAAACAAAGAAAGCTTCATCATAGGTTTAAGAGTAGTCGAATCATAGCTGATAAGGAAAAGCTGAACGAAGCGAAAAAGAGCGTAAAGAGAGCAATGAGAGAAGCATTCAACGAATTCGAACATAAAACATTGGCAAACAATCTAAACAAGAACCCTAAAAAGTTTTGGTCATATGTAAAATCGGTAAGCGGATCTAAATCCCCTATTCAGTCACTCGTTGACCGCGATGGCACCGAAACAGAGGACGACCGAAGAAAGGCAGAAATACTGAATTCAGTGTTCCGAAACTGTTTCACTGCGGAAAATCGTAACACGGTCCCTGACTTCAGCCGTCGCACGGACGCCAAAATGGAAAATATTGAAATAAACGATATCGGAATTGAAAAACAACTGCTATCACTTAGTAGCGGAAAAGCATCCGGACCAGACGAGATACCCTTAAGATTCTACAGTGATTATGCTAAAGAACTTGCCCCCTTTCTATCAGCAATTTATCGTAGATCGCTGGAAGAACGTAAAGTACCTAGCGACTGGAAGAAAGCGCAGGTCGTTCCCATTTTCAAGAAGGGTCATAAATCAGATGCGAATAATTATAGGCCTATTTCGCTTACGTCAATCTGTTGTAGAATAATGGAATATGTTTTGTGTTCTCGTATTATGACGTTCTTAGATAATACAAATCTCCTTCATCATAACCAACATGGATTCCGCAAACAGAGATCATGTGAAACTCAGCTCGCCCTATTTGCCCAAGAAATTCACAGTGCCGTAGACACTGGCGAGCAGATTGATGCCGTATTCCTGGACTTCAGGAAGGCATTTGATACGGTTCCGCACTTACGTTTAGTGAAAAAAATACGAGCTTACGGAATATCGGACCAGGTTTGTGATTGGATTCAGGATTTCCTAGAAGAAAGAACACAACATGTCATTCTTAACGGTTCAAAATCTGCAGATGTAGAGGTAATTTCGGGAGTACCGCAGGGAAGCGTGATAGGACCTTTATTGTTTACAATATACATAAATGACTTAGTTGACAACATCGGTAGCTCCGTGAGGCTATTTGCAGATGACACGGTTGTCTACAAGAAAGTAGCAACATCAGAAGACTCGTACGTACTCCAGGAGGACCTGCAGAGGATTAATGCATGGTGCGACAGCTGGCAGCTTTCCCTAAACGTAGATAAATGTAATATAATGCGCATACATAGGGGCAGAAATCCATTCCAGTACGATTATGCCATAGGTGGTAAATCATTGGAAGCGGTAACGACCGTAAAATACTTAGGAGTTACTATCCGGAGCGATCTGAAGTGGAATGATCACATAAAACAAATAGTGGGAAAAGCAGGCGCCAGGTTGAGATTCATAGGAAGAATTCTAAGAAAATGTGACTCATCGACGAAAGAAGTAGCTTACAAAACGCTTGTTCGTCCGATTCTTGAGTATTGCTCATCAGTATGGGACCCTTACCAGGTTGGATTAATAGAAGAGATAGACATGATCCAGCGAAAAGCAGCGCGATTCGTCATGGGGACATTTAGTCAGCGCGAGAGCGTTACGGAGATGCTGAACAAGCTCCAGTGGCGGACACTTCAAGAAAGGCGTTACGCAATACGGAGAAGTTTATTATCGAAATTACGAGAGAGCACATTCCGGGAAGAGATGGGCAACATATTACTACCGCCCACATATATCTCGCGTAATGATCACAACGGAAAGATCCGAGAAATTAGAGCAAATACGGAGACTTACAAGCAGTCGTTCTTCCCACGCACAATTCGTGAATGGAACAGGGAAGGGGGGATCAGATAGTGGTACAATAAGTACCCTCCGCCACACACCGTAAGGTGGCTCGCGGAGTATAGATGTAGATGTAGATGTAGATGTAGATCTGTGGTCTGCCCTGTGTTGTTTCTGCCTCTCTGTAGTTCATTTCTGTAAAGACATTTGTTGGGAAACAGCTGCATCAGCCCATTCCCAGTCCAAGGCTGTGAGTGTCCTTGATGGCTGTAGATGCAAGGTCATAAGAGCACGTCCTTTCGAATCCAGGCACTGAGTGTTATTGTATATCCTTTCTCACAATAGTGCAAAGTTGGCATAACAAAATATTGTCCTGGAGGTGGTGATGTGATAGGACACCATAGCAAATTGTGGAATAGTTTTCTTGTCACAGCAACGCAGTAAGAAGGCTAGTGAACTCAGTAAATTAGCCTACTTGGTGTGCAAAACTTTTTATTCAATGTTACTGCTGCGAGACTCTGCGTTATTACAATAGCCATTATTGTTTGATTGCACTGTTGGTGATGGAACACTAATGATACAACCATTAAATATCTAGGTGTATGGAACCAGAGCAGTTTAAAGTGGAATCACTGCAGAAAATTTGTTAGAGAAAAAGTTTTTGCCTGATTGACGTTGACTGTAATAATGCAAGATAATGAAGGAGATAACTTATGGTATCCTTCTCAAACAGTTCTCAAGTAGTGCACATTGGTTTGCACAACTTACCAGGTAAGATTAACTGAAGATATAGACAAGAATAAAATGAGAGCAACAAATTTTGCCTGAGGTGTGTTTATTAGGAAAAAGTGTGTCATAGGTATGTTCGTAAAGTTCCAGTGGCAGGTGTTACAAAACAGACGTTATGTATCACAGTGTGGGTTACTGTTTCTGCGTGTATATTTCTAGAAGAATCAATTACTACTTCCTGCATGTAACTTCTTTGTGTTTGTATTTTATTCATCTCATAACATGCATTTACAGATCATCCAATCATGCTATACAGGAGACATGTTCTGGCGGTTTCCGGCGATTAAGTGTGGCAGTGTGGTACTGGTGTGCAAGACTCACACTCCCCCTTGGCTGTTGAACTTACTTGGCGTTGCTTCGCCGATCTTCTTTCAGCATAGTCGGCTGCGATATTCTGCCCAGCTTCTTCTCCAAGGAATAGATGCTACTCTGGAGGAATTTTCTATACTTTTAAAGAACTCATTACACTCAAGAATACTTTGAATTCAATCTCACTATATTTCATAACACATAACAGTTTTCGTACACTAAACATTTCCCGTAAGCTCGACACCTTCCGGTCTGACAGAAGCTATTACTATCATCTTTCTACACATACAGTCTATAAATCTCTCTCAAGTTTAACAAGACAACTGTCCAGACTTTACGGCAGTAAATGAGAGAATGAATGAATAAAGTCTCTTCTTTTCTTTCAACAACCTTCAAATGTTTACATCAACAATATTTTATATCTCACAGAGTATGACACGTTTACTCCATGGGCGGGACGTGTAGCTTCTTTGGCGGGCTCGGCGACTATCTGCTCGTGATCGACTGTCCGATACACATCTGTCCTGTACACACATAATTGTGGGGCAGTAGATATAGTTCTACTTTATCACACTTATCTCTAAAATAACGTGGTTCAAGATGGTGAAAATACGAGTGTCTCTAGAATTTACTCCGAAATTCTTGAGGCACTACAACATCAATTTTAGCTTTATGATACACATGATTACATAATTCCCTAACACTACTTTTTACCAGTACAGGTGGATATTGGACATAGTAATATTAGTAAATTGTTTTTCTTATTATGTAACAGTACATTATCTTTATATATGTATACAATATCATACACAATACTATAACAGTAAACAGTTGCACTAGTCAAATGATGGCCACAGTAATATTATTAAACTGTTTATCTTATGATGCAACAGTACATTATCTTTATATATGTATACAATATTATACACAAAACTATAATATTAAACAGTCACACTATTCAAATGATGATTTCATTGTTCATAAAGATTCACGCATATGCAACAGGCCTGGATATAGGGGTCAGGGGACAAACCGGGATATGTGCCCCGGGCGGAAATTTCTATTGCGGGAGGGGAGGAAAGACCTTGTTTCACTAAGTGCCTAGCACCCAGTGCACGTTAGTCTGTCGATAATTCATATGATTTTGAAACTCATCCCTGTTGAATAACAGGTAAGACAGATTATGTATTATCTTCTCGGTGTAACCAAGAAAATGAAATTTTGGCAGAAATTTTTTTGCCAGAACCCTACACTGGCAAGGGCCAGTTGTACAGTCTCCGGCTAGCAGCCGCTAAAGTTCTATTCTGGGAGTAGAATGGAAAACACGTTGTATGAACACCTAATAACGCCTAACTGGAGAATAAGTGCGGGGTAACTAAACCGGTGATTGTGGCAGAGTAAATCAAGTTAACCGGAGAATAAATTTTAACCCTGGCAGGAATAGTTCAAGAATTAGTGATGACAAGATTGTTTGTTAGCATGAGGAAGGAGAAGAAATGGGGACATCACACAAATTATGGAAGAATATGATGATTCCAAATTTATATAAAAAATTTGTACTACTACTTTTCAATCTCATGCTTCAGAAGCTAGAGTGTATAATGAAATGTGAAACTATTTTCTAACATGAAACTTTTTGCTAGTAGTAGGCCTAATAGGCATTTGATATTGGTACTTCGCAATTATATTCTGTAGTGTTATAAAAATGACCATTTGTGCCAAAACAGTGGCTGTGTGTGTTACAATTGCTGCAGTATTAGGCAGACCTATTTCGTGTTACCTAGCAGATAGTGACAAAATACATGTAATCAGATCGAGAAAGCACACCAGTCTTGGGTACTATTCATAGGTATTAATAGCGTTTTCAGTATTAGCCAACGAAATTTGGTTTTCAACGACATTTGGTTTTTTCATGTAGCAAAATCTTTAACGAACTTTGATTAGCTAATGGATTCTTTCCCAAAAGGAAATCATTCCATGTAAAGCTGTACTAAGGTTAGTGAGAAAAGCAATGCTAGGGCTTAAAGATTGAAGAAATATGTACTGACTTGCTTATCTATTGTCTTTACTGGTTTTATGTATTCTGCAATTAATTTTATGTCACACAAAACATTAAGTTATTAGCTGTTGTTGTTGTGGTCTTCAGTCCTGAAACTGGTTTGATGCAGCTCGCCATGCTACCCTATCCTGTGCAAGCTTTTTCATCTCCCAGTACCTACTGCAGGCTACATCCTTCTGAATCTGCTTAGTGTATTCATCTCTTGGTCTCCCTCTACGATTTTTACCCTCCACGCTGCCCTCCAATACTAAATTGGTGAGCCCTTGATGCCTCAGAACATGTCCTACCAACCGATCCCTTCTTCTGGTCAAGTTGTGCCACAAACTTCTCTTCTCCCCAATCCTATTCAATACTTCCTCATTAGTTATGCGATACACCCATCTAATCCTCAGCATTCTTCTGTAGCACCACATTTCGAAAGCTTCTATTCTCTTCTTGTCCAAACTATTTATCGTCCATGTTTCACTTCCATACATGGCTACACTCCATACGAATACTTTCAGAAATGACTTCCTGACACTTAAATCAATACTGGATGTTAACAAATTTCTCTTCTTCAGAAACGCTTTCCTTGCCATAGCCAGCCTACATTTTATATCCTCTCTACTTCGACCCTCATCAGTTATTTTGCTCCCCAAATAGCAAAACTCCTTTACTACTTTAAGTGCCTCATTTCCTAATCTAATTCCCTCAGCATCACCCGACTTAATTAGACTACATTCCATTATCCTTGTTTTGCTTTTGTTGATATTCATCTTATATCCTCCTTTTAAGACACTGTCCATTCCATTCAACTGCTCCTCCAAGTCCTTTGCTGTCTCTGACAGAATTACAATGTCATCGGCGAACCTCAAAGTTTTTATTTCTTCTCCATGAATTTTAATACCTACTCCGAATTTTTCTTTTGTTTCCTTTACTGCTTGCTCAATATACAGATGGAACAACATCGGGGAGAGGCTACAACCCTGTCTTACTCCCTTCCCAACCACTGCTTCCCTTTCATACCCCTCGACTCTTATAACTGCCATCTGGTTTCTGTACAAATTGTAAATAGCCTTTCGCTCCCTATATTTTACCCCTGCCACCTTTAGAATTTGAAAGAGAGTATTCCAGTCAACATTGTCAAAAGCTTTCTCTAAGTCTACAAATGCTAGAAACGTAGGTTTGCCTTTCCTTAATCTTTCTTCTAAGATAAGTTGTAAGGTCAGTATTGCCTCACGTGTTCCAGTGTTTCTACGGAATCCAAACTGATCTTCCCTGAGGTTGGCTTCTACTAGTTTTTCCATTCGTCTGTAAAGAATTCGTGTTAGTATTTTGCAGCTGTGACTTATTAAGCTGATAGTTCGGTAATTTTCGCATCTGTCAACACCTGCTTTCTTTGGGATTGGAATTATTATATTCTTCTTGAAGTCTGAGGGTATTTCGCCTGTTTCATACATCTTGCTCACCAGATGGTAGAGTTTTGTCAGGACTGGCTCTCCCACGGCCGTCAGTAGTTCCAATGGAATATTGTCTACTCCGGGGGCCTTGTTTCGACTCAGGTCTTTCAGTGCTCTGTCAAACTCTTCACGCAGTATCATATCTCCCATTTCATCTTCATCTACATCCTCTTCCATTTCCATAATATTGTCCTCAAGTACATCGCCCTTGTATAGACCCTCTATATACTCCTTCCACCTTTCTGCTTTCCCTTCTTTGCTTAGAACTGGGTTTCCATCTGAGCTCTTGATATTCATACAAGTCGTTCTCTTATCTCCAAAGGTCTCTTTAATTTTCCTGTAGGTGGTATCTATCTTACCCCTAGTGAGATAGGCCTCTACATCCTTACATTTGTCCTCTAGCCATCCCTGCTTAGCCATTTTGCACTTCCTGTCGATCTCATTTTTGAGGCGTTTGTATTCCTTTTTGCCTGTTTCACTTACTGCATTTTTATATTTTCTCCTTTCATCAATTAAATTCAATATTTCTTCTGTTACCCAAGGATTTCTACTAGCCCTCGTCTTTTTACCTACTTGATCCTCTGCTGCCTTCACTACTTCATCCCTCAAAGCTACCCATTCTTCTTCTACTGTATTTATTTCCCCCATTCCTGTCAATTGCTCCCTTATTCTCTCCCTGAATCTCTGTACAACCTCTGGTTCTGTTAGTTTATCCAGGTCCCATCTCCTTAAATTCCCACCTTTTTGCAGTTTCTTCAGTTTTAATCTACAGGTCATAACCAATAGATTGTGGTCAGAGTCCACATCTGCCCCTGGAAATGTCTTACAATTTAAAACCTGGTTCCTAAATCTCTGTCTTACCATTATATAATCTATCTGATACCTTTTAGTATCTCCAGGGTTCTTCCATGTATACAACCTTCTTTCATGATTCTTAAACCAAGTGTTAGTTATGATTATGTTGTGCTCTGTGCAAAATTCTACCAGGCGGCTTCCTCTTTCATTTCTGTCCCCCAATCCATATTCACCTACTATGTTTCCTTCTCTCCCTTTTCCTACACTCGAATTCCAGTCACCCATGACTATTAAATTTTCGTCTCCCTTCACAATCTGAATAATTTCTTTTATTTCATCATACATTTCTTCAATTTCTTCGTCATCTGTAGAGCTAGTTGGCATATAAACTTGTACTACTGTAGTAGGCGTGGGCTTCGTATCTATCTTGGCCACAATAATGCGTTCACTATGCTGTTTGTAGTAGCTTACCCGCATTCCTATTTTCCTATTCATTATTAAACCTACTCCTGCATTACCCCTATTTGATTTTGTGTTTATAACCCTGTAGTCACCTGACCAGAAGTCTTGTTCCTCCTGCCACCGAACTTCACTAATTCCCACTATATCTAACTTCAACCTATCCATTTCCCTTTTTAAATTTTCTAACCTACCTGCCCGATTAAGGGATCTGACATTCCACGCTCCGATCCGTAGAACGCCAGTTTTCTTTCTCCTGATAACGACATCCTCTTGAGTAGTCCCCGCCCGGAGATCCGAATGGGGGACTATTTTACCTCCGGAATATTTTACCCAAGAGGACGCCATCATCATGTAATCATACAGTAAAGCTGCATGCCCTCGGGAAAAATTACGGCTGTAGTTTCCCCTTGCTTTCAGCCGTTCGCAGTACCAGCACAGCAAGGCCGTTTTGGTTATTGTTACAAGGCCAGATCAGTCAATCATCCAGACTGTTGCCCTTGCAACTACTGAAAAGGCTGCTTCCCCTCTTCAGGAACCACACGTTTGTCTGGCCTCTCAACAGATACCCCTCCGTTGTGGTTGCACCTACGGTACGGCTATCTGTATCGCCGAGGCTCGCAAGCCTCCCCACCAACGGCAAGGTCCATGGTTATTAGCTAACAGGCAATAAAGAGTGCAAATTTTGTGAAGAGTTCCTGTTCTCCCGGTTACAAATAAACCCATCCAGTATTCATTGTGAGTTTTTTTAAACAGGGGCAGGTTGTCAAACCCGCCGACTGGGAGCAGGAGAGGCACCACAGGACATTTTAATTTCCACTGTCCTGAATACATTTTGATGGCACCCATTAGAAAACGTTACATGCTTGAGTTCCACAGAGTGAAATACAGTGATGTGCGATAGAAGAATGCTGTGTGAAGAGGCGTGGCACTGCACTTTGACACATTTAAGACCAAACATTTCCTCAAACGCATATGTTTCACATATCAGACTCTTCAGAAAGCTGTGTGCTACAAAATGGACATACTTTTGAAAAGTCGATTTTTAAAATTTTTGGCGGCGTGCCTCAAACGCTCTAGGGAGTAGGGGTGCCACTATCTAGTATTGCCCCGGTTCGGAAATACTGTAGATCCGGGGCTGATCCACAGAGCAGTATTAAGTTGTAATGGGGAGGTGGTTACTCTCACATGACCCTTGTTTACATTTAGTGAGTTTGCTGTTTCCTTTTCGTTTATTGCTCTCACATCAAATGAAAACAAAACGGATTCTGTGGCTGGGAGCTATCAAGTCAATTAAAATACATTTACATAATTATGGAAGGCTAAAACTACGTTATTAGTTTCAGATTAATTTTATGTCCCCTTTCTGACAGTCAAGCATTAATCGCCTTGCAGAACAATGAAGTTATTTTTGTCAATTTGCTAAAGAAATTTGGCTTTAATTAATCTTTTCCGCTGAGCCAGCCAATTTATTTGAAACGGAGCATTTAATTCCACACTATTGGCCAGTTTCAACTGTTTGCTGCATTTCAAGTGCACATTGTCATCTTCTAGCACGTATGGCATTATGCCATAATTAAGAACCAAACATGAGATAATACAGTACTGGTACTCCAAGAACATTTACATTCGAATCTAGACATACGAATGAGCACTTTCAGCCGAATTATGCATTTCAGTATGGTGCACGAAATTCCCATGCTCTTGGAGTATCCTCTAGTGTTTTGTTTCTTTTATGGCATTATGTAAGATCTTTTAATGTTTTACACGTACGAACATACGGGCTTCCTGCGTAGCTGCGCAAGTGCGGTGACGCTTGTTATCTGACGCTCTCTGCCAACTGCTGAAACGAACCTGTTTCTAACAGGTCGCGGGACAATATTGCGAATGGTGGGCTGAAAACACTTACTTTCAAAGCAAATTTCCTTTTACGCAAGATGAGCTTTGTGTGAGGATGTACAATGAATTTCTTAAATCACAGAGCGTTTGACTCTCATTTAAAAATCAGCTCTTTGAGTACAATGATTTAGAATAATTTCGAGCCCAGATGATTTGACATTTATGTTGTTCTTAAAAATTTTACTGGCACTTTAGTGTGATGTATCGTAAAGTGTAACACGTGCAAAAAAGGGCAACATTATACGTGAAAGATTTTCTTTTCTTGTGGCAACACTACGTATATTAACTTTTCCTATTTGTGTGTTCGTGCTACTTAACAGTGATATTGCTATTGCCTGACTACAACACGTATCCTATGTTCTGAATATCCGCTGTTATCGACTGGCCAGATAACATGACGTGAGCTATGACTAGCTTAAAAAAGTGCATCGCAATCTCGATTTCAATGCTTCGGAAAGTAACATGTGGTGTTTGGTGGAATTCGAATTTATACTTTCGTAATACAAAAATACAGTGTACATGCTGCTGCCTGTCAGACATCTTCCCAAAACATGTTTTGTTACCTGAGTTTCTTTTGCTAAAGTGCTGGGAAATTCTACACTGGTGTATAAAACCATAATCATTCAAAATACTGATAACTTTTACAGTTCCGAGGAAAAGTGTGCTCTCAATTAACACGGAAATAGTGTATTTTCACCCGGGAGGAAGGGTACTTTTAACCAAGAATTCTGGGAAAAATCCGGGAATATTTTTTCCTCACCCATATATGCACCTTGGCATACTTGAGGACATCAGAAAAGTTGGCTTGCTCAAACGACTGACTGATTATTAAGGGCAAAGTGTGTTCTGTTATATCATATACAAATTTAATGATAATTAAATGGTCACCCTAGCCACAAACAGGCGTTGATGTACTTCATTGGGGACATGTTGAAAATGTGTGCCCCGACCGGGACTCGAACCCGGGATCTCCTGCTTACATGGCAGACGCTCTATCCATCTGAGCCACCGAGGACACAGATGAATAGCACGACTGCAGGGACTTGCCTTGCACGCTTCCCGTGAGATCCACATTCTCAACATGTCCACACCACTACATTCGTAGTGCGCCTAATAGATGTTTGCCTATCATACTCATTACTCGTGGCAGTTTAATCTACCAAGTCCCGTACGAGTTCGGGCATAGCATGTGCGTTCGCACAAGAAGGTCAATGGCCGGGAAGCCATATTTTAACTATATATGACGGTAGTATCTGTTCCTGAAAGCCGGCCGGAGTGGCCGAGCGGTTAAAGGCGCTACAGTCTGGAACCGCACGACCGCTACGGTCGCAGGTTCGAATCCTGCCTCGGGCATGGATGTGTGTGATGTCCTTAGGTTAGTTAGGTTTAAGTAGTTCTAAGTTCTAGGGGACTTATGACCACAGCAGTTGAGTCCCATGGTGCTCAGAGCCATTTGTTCCTGAAAGAACAGTTACCAAGGATGACCATGCAGCTTGCTACAAATGAAATGATAATTAAATGGTCACCCTAGCTGCAAACAGGCGTTGATGTACTTCATTGGGGACATGTTGAAAATGTGTGCCCCGACCGGGACTCAAACCCGGGATCTCCTGCTTACATGGCAGACACTCTATCCATCTGAGCCACCAAGGACACAGATGAATAGCGCGACTGCAGGGACTTATCCCTTGCACGCTTCCCGTGAGATCCACCTTCCTAACATGTCCACACCACTACATTCGTAGTGCGCCTAATAGATGTTTGCCCATCACACTCATTACTCGTGGCATTTTAATCTACCAAGTCCCGTACGAGTTTGGGCATAGCATGTGCGTTTGCACAAGAAGGTCAATGGCCGGGAAGCCATATTGTAACTATATATGACGGTAGTATCTGTTCCTGAAAGAACAGTTACCGTGGATGACCATGCAGCTTGCTACAAATGAAATGATGATTAAATGGTCACCCTAGCTGCAAACAGGCGTTAATGTACTTCATTGGGGACATGTTGAAAATGTGTGACCCGACTGGGACTCGAACCCGGGATCTCCTGCTTACATGGCAGACGCACATGCTATGCCCGAACTCGTACGGGACTTGGTAGATTAAACTGCCACGAGTAATGAGTATGATGGGCAAACATCTATTAGGCGCACTACGAATGTAGTGGTGTGGACATGTTGAGAATGTGGATCTCACGGGAAGCGTGCAAGGCAAGTCCCTGCAGTCGCGCTATTCATCTGTGTCCTCGGTGGCTCAGATGGATAGAGCGTCTGCCATGTAAGCAGGAGATCCCGGGTTCGAGTCCCGGTCGGGGCACACATTTTCAATATGTCCCCAATGAAGTACATCAACGCCTGTTTGCAGCTAGGGTGACCATTTAATTATCATTTCATTTGTAGCAAGCTGCATGGTCATCCACGGTAACTGTTCTTTCAGGAACAGATACTACTGTCATATATATATACAAATTTAATTACTTTGGTGGGTATTTGATCCCACTCTGTAGTTGTTTTTTAAGGACAAAATAGCATTTTTTAGATCTTTGGCTGAGATTTTACTAAATAACACAAGGGGGTCACTATTCTGGTCCAGGCTAAAGGAATTCACACTGTTTTGGTAAATAGTCATGTTTGCATCAGATTTTGTTACATTTAAGAGAACCATATTAAAAACATTGAGCTATTTGAGCAGGGTTTGAAATAGTGTCATTGTTTTGCTTGATTTTTAAAATTTCCCGGTGGTTAATTGTTGTACCTAACTCTGATTTAATAACTGGCCATGCTGCATTAGACTTATTCATATGTTCTAAAATGAACTTATCGTTTGACATTCTTTTGGCAGCTGTAACAGCACTTTTAAATACAACTTTATAATGTCTCACATAGTTAAGAAATTCAGGATTTTGATCGTGTTTCATTTCTTTATGTAGCTCTTGTTTTTGAGCACTAGATGCTTTTAAGCGTGGGATAATGCAGTTTAGTTTACATTTAACTTTTTGGTGCCATATCCTTGGTGGCAGTAAAATTACAGAAATTCTTATCGACAGTTATCATCCACATTTACATTTATGGCTTATTTCAATAGTGGTTAACCTCATGTACATTCTCACACTAGGCATTTGTAATTTATTTGAATAGTGAGACAGCTCCAGCTTCATCCTGCTGCCAACAGAGTGCACCTCAATGCTGATGCACTAGAGAAAGCAAGCAGGAATTTATTTCAGTAGTGGTACAGGTCCATGTGCTTTTGCGCATTGCAGCGTGTTGCGATTTCTTGTGAAGATGGTGGATTCATGAGAATTGTCAAGTGAGTGGTATTTGTTGAGAGGCCAGACAAACATGTGGTTCCTGAAGAGGGGCAGCAGCCTTTTCAGTAGTTGCAGGGGCAACAATCTGGATGATTGACTGATCTGGCCTTGTAACACTAACCAAAACGGCCTTGTTGTGCTGGTACTGTGAACAGCTGAAAGCAAGGGGAAACTACAGCTGTAATTTTTCCCGAGGGCATGCAGCTTTACTGTATGGTTAAATGATGATGGCGACCTCTTGGGTAAAATAGTCCCCCATTTGGATCTCTGGGCGGGGACTACTCAGGAGGACATTGTTATCAGGAGAAAGGAAACTGGCATTCTATGGACCAGAGCATGGAATGTCAGATCCCTTAATCGGGCAGACAGGTTAAAAAATTTAAAAAGGGAAATGGATACGTTAAAGTTAGATATAGTGGGAATTAGTGAAGTGTGGTGGCAGGAGGAAGAAGACTTTTGGTCAGGTGAATACAGGGTTATAGATACAAAATCAAATAGGGGTAACACAGGAGTACATTTAATAATGAATAAAAAAAAAAAAGGAATGCGGGTAAGCTACTACAAACAGTATAGTGAATGCATTATTGCATTATTGTGGCCAAGATAGATATGAAGCCCACGTCTACCACAGTAGAAGTAGTTTATATTGCTAACAAGCTCCACAGATGATGAAGAGATTGATGAAATGTATGACGAGATAAACGAAATTATTCAGATAGTGAAGGGAGACGAAAATTTAAGTGTAAAACATATCCAGGGGCAGATGTGGTCTCTGACCACAATCTATTGGTTATGAACTGTAGATTAAAACTGACTGGAATTCGATAGTAGGAAAACGAAGAGAAGGAAATGTTGTAGGTGAATATGGAATGGGGGTAAGGAATGAAAGAGGAAGCCACCTGGTAGAATTTTGCACAGAGCATAACTTAATCATAGCTAACACTTGGTTCAAGAATCATGAAAGAAAGTTGTATACATGGAAGAAGCCTGGAGACACTGGAAGGTTTCAGATAGATTATATAATGGTAAGACAGAGATTTAGGAACCAGGTTTTAAATTTTAAAACATATCCAGGGGCAGATGTGGTCTCTGACCACAATCTATTGGTTATGAACTGTAGATTAAAACTGAAGAAACTGCAAAAATGTGGGAATTTAAGAAGATGGGACCTGGATGAACTGACAGAACCAGAGTTTGTAGAGAATGTCAGGGAGAGCATTAGGGAACCATTGACAAGAATGGGTGAAAGAAATACAGTAGAAGAAGAATGGGTAGCTTTGAGAGATGAAATAGTGAAGGCAGCAGAGGATCAAGTAGGTAAAAAGACGAGGGCTAATAGAAATTCTTGGGTAACAGAAGAGATATTGAATTTAATTGATGAAAGGAGAAAATACAAAAATGCAGTAAATGAAGCAGGCAAAAAGGAATACAAACGTCTCAAAAATGAGATCGACAGGAAGTGCAAAATGGCTAAACAGGGATGGGATGGCTAGAGGAAAAATGTAAGGTTGTAGAGGCATATATCACTAGGGGTAAGATAGATACTGCTGACAGGAAAATCAAAGAGACCTTTGTAGAAAAGAGAACCACTTGCATGAATATCAAGAGCTCAGATGGAAACCCAGTTCTAAGCAAAGGAGGGAAAGCAGAAAGGTGGAAGCAGTATACAGAGGATCTACACAACGGCGATGTTCTTGAGGACAATATTATGGAAATGGAAGAGAATGTAGATGAAGATGAAATGGGAGATATGATACTGTGTGAAGAGTTTGACAGAGCACTGAAAGACTAAAGCTGAAAGAAGGCCCCGGGAGTAGACAAAATTCCATTAGAACTACTGACTGCCTTGGGAGAGCCAGCCCTGACAAAACCTCTACCATCTGGTGAGCAAGATGTATAAGACAGGAGAAATACCCTCATACTTCAAGAAGAATATAAAAATTACAATCCCAAAGAAAGCAGGTGTTGACAGATGTGAAAATTATCGAACTATCAGTTTAATAAGCCGCGGCTGCAAAATAGTAACACGAATTCTTTACAGATGAATGGAAAAACTCCTAGAATCCAACCTTGGGGAAGATAAGTTTGGATTCCGTGGAAATGTTGGAGCACATGAGGCAGTACTGACCCTACGACTTATCTTAGAAAATAGATTAAGGAAAGGCAAACCTACATTTCTAGCACTTGTAGAGTTAGAGAAAGCTTTTGATAATGTTGACTGGAATATTCTCTTTCAAATTCTGAAGGTGGCAGGCATAAAATACAGGGAGCGAAAGGCTATTTACAATTTGTACAGAAACCAGATGTCAGTTATAAGAGTCAAGGGGTATGAAAGGGAAGCAGTGGTTTGGAAGGGAGTGAGACAGGGTTGCAGCCTATTCCCGATGTTATACAATCTGTATATTCAGGAAGTAGTAAAGGAAACAAAAGAAAAATTTGCAGTAGGAATTAAAATCCATGGAGAAGAAAAAAAAAAAAAAAAACTTTGAGGTTCATCGATGACATTGTAATTCTATCAGAGACAGCAAAGGACTTGGAAGAGCAGTTGAACAGAATGGACAGTGTCTTGAAAGGAGGATATAAGATGAACATAAACAAAAGCAGAACAAGGATAATGGAATGTAGTCGAATTAAATTGGGTAATTCTGCAGGAATTAGATTAGGAAATGAGACACTTAAAGTAGTAAAGGAGTTTTGCTATTTGGGGAGCAAACTAACTGATGATAGTCGAGATAGAGATGTATAAAATGTAGACTGGCAATGGCCAGGAAAGTGTTTCTGAAGAAGATAAATTTGTTAACATCAATTATAGATTTAAGTGTCAGGAAGCCATTTCTGAAAGTATTTGTATGTGGTGTAGCCATATATGGAAGAAACATGGATGATAAGTAGTTTAGACTAAAAGAGAATAGAAGCTTTCGAAATGTGGTGCTACAGAAGAATGCTGAAGATTAGATGGGTAGATCACATAACTAACGAGGTGGTATTGAATAGAATTGGGGAGAGGAGAAATTTGTTTCACAACTTGACCAGAAGAAGGGATCGTTTGGTAGGACATATTCTGAGGCATCAAGGGATCATCAATTTAGTATTGGAGGGCAGCATGGAGGATAAAAATCGTAGACGTCGACCAAGAGACGAATACTCTAAACAGATTCAGAGGAATGTAGGTTGCTGTAGGTACTAGGAGATGAAGAAGCTTGCACAGGATAGAGTAGCATAGAGAGCTGCATTAAACCAGTCTCTGGACTGAAGACCACAACAACACATCAAGTGACTGTGATACAATTGATGGTTCTCAGAATAGCTGTATTTTATGAATATCGAATACATGTGAATGGAAACTGTGCAATAGTATGCAAGAAGTTTTTCTTGAATACTTTTGACATTTCTAATGGACGACTCTCTAGGCTTTTAATAAAAAGTAAGGAAGAAGGTACACCTCACCTTGATGGAAGGGGCAAACAGAACAGATTCTCTGTACTGGAAGGTCTGATGAATGATGTAAAGGAACACGTCAGAAGCTTTCCAGTTTCAGAGAGCCATTATGCAAGGAAGGATAATCCCCAGAAAAGGTTTTTAAATCCTGAGCTGTATGTGGACAAAATGTACGATTTGTACAAAGATAAATGCATATCCCAGAATAAAGAAATTGTGGGGGAGCACAACTATCAAAAAATCTTTAACAAGGACTTCAACCTGTCATTCGACCACCACATAAAGACACTTGGTCTTTTTGTGGCAAATTGAGCTTTGAAATGAATGCTGCTACCAATGCAGAAGAAAAAAGAAAGCTTCAAACTGAAAAGGAGCTTCACCTTAGGAGGGCTGAAGGTGCAAGAACAGCAATGGCTACAGACACAGCATGTAGTAAAGAGGCAGATTCCCAGATGTTCGTTTTCACCTTTGACTTGCAAAAAGCACTTGCATTTCGTAAACTGACAACATCGATATTGTACTACAAAAGAAACATGTACGTGTATAATTTTGGATGACACAATTTAACTGACGGCAAAAACCATATGTATTTTTGGGAAGAAACATATGGATGAGGGGGTTCAGAGGAAACTGGTACCTGTTTATTGAAACATATTGAAAAGTGTGTCACTTCTCAAAAACAGGTACTTGGGTACAGCGACATGTGTGGTGTGCAAAATGGGAACATAAACATTGCCCTAACACTATAAAAGTGACGCAATCTCCTCAATTTCAAGTCGACATTATTGATTTAAAGGTCACTCATACCTGTCAAATGACAGGGATTTTGCCCAGAAAGAAAAACAATTAAGTAAGAAAGAGTTTCTGTTTTCCCCAGATGATATTTTTGAAACAATTAGGAAAACTAGAAGAAAAAATTAACTTGTATGCACAGAAATGAAGCATTTTGACTTTTTAGCACTGAAACAGTTATAAAATGCAGTGGTAAGAAGGAAGCAAAATGACGAGTATGTTCAATTTAATTGGCTGAAATCAAAATGCATGCTTTTTAGAGGCAGAAGCCATACAAAATGCTCCACAAGGAAACACTGAATGATGACATCGACTTCCACGTCCTAAACTTTGCTCCCAAACATTGGAGAGAGAGAGACCACATGCATATGATACTATTGCAGTTTCACAACTTTACCCACACGTGAGAAAAGTGCTGAAAAAGAAAAAGCAGGATATGCCTGATTTGCTCCCTTATATTCCAGCTGTCAAACATAGTTACTTCCTTGCTCTACAAACAGAAGACAGAGGTCTGGAACATGAAGAAGAAGAAGACTGTAATCCTTAGTTTTACTGAAGTTAATTGACCTGAACCATATCTGACTGTATAGTTCAATTATACATGTGAATATAATAAGGAGGTGTACATTAAAACTGTAATATAAATTATCTGCAATAAAAGAGTTAACAGGTTTATATACAATGTTCAGTTTATTTTATTTCAATAGTGGTACAGCTCCATGACCCCCACTTTTCTGCCTATAATGCTGCTGAAATTAATGATCAAAACAAATAGAAAGAAAGGTTCATCTCTATCAGCAAGCCATATACTTGAATATTTCTGGTATCTCAACTGCAGATTTATCAGCACTCATTTAACTTTAGGACTCTGTATCTCAAAATTAACAAAAATGGACTTGTAACGGTATTGCAATAAGCCTCTCACATACTCCGCAAGACACCTGATGGTGTATGGTGGAGCGCACTTTCGGTAGCACTATCTGACACCACCAACCCAGTTCCACTCGCGAATAGTGCATGGGGAGAATGATTGTCGGGAAGCCACTGTATTAGCTCTAATTTCTTGAATTTTCTTCTCGTGGTCAATACACGAGATGTGTGTGTGTGTGTGTGTGTGTGTGTGTGTGTGTGTGTGTGTGTGTGTGTGTGTGTGTGTGTGTGTGTGTGTGTGTGTGTGTGGGGGGAGGGGGGGGGGGGGGGGGGGGGGAATAATATGTTGCCTGATGCCTCATGAAAAGTGTTGTCCCAAAATTTCTGTTGTAAATCTCTCCATGATACACAATGTGTCTCTTATAATGTCTGCCAGTGGAGTTTGTTTAGCATCTCTGTAACACTTTTTCCAGGTAAACAATGCCTTGATGATATGCGCCGCTCTTTGTTGGATCTTCTCTATCTCCTCTATCAGTCCTATCCCACAGGGATCCCAGATAGATGAACAGTACTCAGAATCTGGTGAACAAGTGTCTTTTAAGTCACTTCTTTCTTGGATTAGTTACATTTTGTTAACAATCTTCCAATGAATCTGAGTCTGGTGTTGCTTTTCCCAGTATCTGTTTTATATGGTCACTCCATTTAAGGTCGCTCTGGATAGTTACACTGAGATATTTTATTGCAGATTCTGTCTCCAGCTGTTTGTCATCAATAGTGTAACTGTACAGCAGTGGATTTCTTTTCCTATGTATGCACAATATGTTACATTTACTTATGTTCAGGACCAACTGCCAGAGAGTGCACCATTCATCAGATCTCTGCAGGTCATCTGCAAATTCTTACTATCTTCTGGCGTTGCTACTTTGGTACAGACAACTGCACATCATCTGCGAGTAGCCTTAAAGAGCATCTGACGCTTTCTACTAGATCATTTATATGTATTGTAAACAGCTATGGTCCCACCACACTTCCCTGTGGTACTCTGGATATTACCTTTACATCTGTTGATTTAGTTCCGTTAAGACTGACATGTTGAGTTATACCTTCAAGAAAGTCTAGAATCGTGGTCTCTGAGAGAATGAATAGATGATTTTTACGCATTTACTGATTTTACATACAACCAAAATTGCTTCCAAGTCAGTTGACAATGTCTCACTTTCAGAATCATTGAACACTTCTGTCACTGCTCTCCTTACGCTCATTTTCGCTTCATTCAGCTTTTATTTGTCAGCTAGGTTTTTACTTTTCTTGAATCTGAGATGAGATGAAGTGCTCTTTGTTTATGTAGCACTTCTATAACATGGCTATCAAACCATGGTGGATCTTTCCTATCCCTCAAAACCTTGCTTGGAACATATTTGTCTAGGGCATATTGAACGATACCTTTGAATTTTTTTAATTTGTTGTGCATTTGTTCGTCCTCATCACCGAATATTGGTGCTGATTGCTGAGGTATTCTGAAATTTGTATCCTGTCACCCTTCCTGAGCAAATACAATCTTCCTACCTTTCTTATCATTCCTTGTAGGACCTATCATCATAGATGCTGTCACAGTCTTATAATCACTGATACCTTCCTCTACGTTAACTAATCCAATAAGTTCAGGTCTGTTTGTTGTCTGGAGGTTTAAGACATCATCCTCACGAGTTGGTTGTCTGACTATCTGCTCAAGATAATTTTCAGACAAGACATTCAGAACAGTGCCACACAATTCCCTGTCTCTAGCACCAGTTTTGATGGCATAACACTCCCAATCTATTCCTGGCAAGTTGAAGTCACCCCCATATTACAACAGCATGATCAGGAAAATTACTGACAATATTCTGCAAGTTCTGTCTGAAGTGCTCTACGACTACAGGTCCTGACAGAGGTGGTCCATAAAAACATCCAATCACCATTTTTGACCATTCTTTGGTACTCAATTCCACCCAGATTAATTCATGTGCAGAATCTGTGATAACCTCGCTAGATTTTATCGAATTTTTTACTGCAGTAAATACGCCACCACCATTGGCAACTAACCTATCCTTACGATAAACATTCCAACCTGAACTTAGGATTTCATTGTCATTGACATCTGGTTTCAACCAGCTTTCT
Organism: Schistocerca serialis cubense; assembly: GCF_023864345.2. Taxonomy (NCBI): domain Eukaryota; kingdom Metazoa; phylum Arthropoda; class Insecta; order Orthoptera; family Acrididae; genus Schistocerca; species Schistocerca serialis. Next base: position 1,024,800,155 of record NC_064638.1, on the reverse strand, counting down.
GCTCCTAATACTATCTGTGCATTATAAACTTCAGTAAGCGATTCTGGGACCTTTCCTGGGACGCTTCTGGAATCTTATTAATCTTTTATATTCCTGATCTGGGAGGACCAAGAGTTTCTGAGGCTGATTTATCAGGCAAATCATCATTGATCCCAATGGAGGGGTTCTCTAACCTAAAAAAGCCCCATGTGCACGCCACTCGTACTCTGCTACCCTAGTAGTGCTTCCTTCATGTAGTGCACACCTGACCTATTAAGGGGAACCCTACAATTCTGCACCCAATAGTGGAGGTCAAGAAATTCACATCCGATACTGTCACAGAGTCGTCTGAACCTCTGGTTCAGATCTTCCACTCTGCTCCAAACCGGAGGACCATGATCAACTCTGGGTGCGATGCTACAAATAGGCAGCTTAGCCTGCACCCCACATGCATTGCTACTTGCCTTCACCAAATCAGCCAATTACCAAAAGGAGCCGAGGCTGGCCTCAGATCCCAAGTGGCAGGCGTCATTCGTGCCGGTGTGTGCCCCTACATGCAGCCCGTTGCACCCAGTGTGCTTGATAGCCACCGACAGGACCTCCTCTACATCATGGATGAGACCTCCTGGGCAAACGTATCAAATGCACATTGGAATTCTTTCCCGCCTTGCCTGCTATCTCCTTGAGGGGCTCCACCAGAAGCCGCAGACGTCCGGGTCACCAGGGGATTCCAGTGGCACCAAAGATGTCACAGGTCTCTTCACTGGCGCCCCAATGTCACTGCAGTTTTGAGCATTGGCTAGAAGCTTGTTGATGGTAGCCAACATGGCTTCCAGCAGTTTACAGACAGCAGCCAACTCTCCTTGTATCCACTCACAACAAGTACAGTTCGGAGCCATATTGTACTGTGTATAAAATAGATATAAGTTCTCAAATGGCGCTATTGAGTTTGAAATATATACAAAATATACCAAAGGAGAATAAAGTAACACTCAAAGTTGCTGTCCAGATGTCTCACTATAGTCTGAGACAGCAAGCTATTAAACAGAAATAAATTTCTCTACTGAAGTTGATGTATTTACAGATATCTGTTAGAAATCCTGTTTGCCAAAAAGTTACTGCAGAAGATAAATATTCAAACTCGAGCACTGATCTAAACTGTGTGCTGTCTACTAGCACAAAATTAAAACTTAGTGGCATAATGGAGTTTCTGGCGATGGGAAAATTTACAGTAGGAAGCCGCCCTACACAAGAATGTTCACAAGACTTACGCTAAAATAAAAACTATGATTAATTTTCTAACCCCTAGTCTACACAGTAAAATACACACGTACAGTTCGCTTCTTTGCAGAAGCATATGAAGAAATAAAACAAAGACATAAGCGCTACTGCTGCGCGTCCTCTCAGCTTGGCTGCTGCTGCTCCCCTGTACCATTTGAAACTTGAAAATGTAGAGGGAGGAGGGATGATGTAGGTATGTACTGTACCTTCGACCACACACTGTGAGGTGGCATGTGAAATACAATTGTTTATGTTGTGTAGACACTTATTCATGAGCCATGACTCATTGTCAGCTGACTGTCCATGACCTCAGCATTGTATTTCTGGAAGAAAGGAGCTTGACGATATATGACCTTAGAGGCTGTAGCTTGGTAGGATGTATTTACGTGCAGTGTGGAACAGCAGATGCCAAGAAACAAGACAATACATTCGGTATGCGGGAAACTGAACATCAAACATCAGGTCAGAATATCCAACTGATGAGTGTCACACTGAAACCTGTTCTCAAGTAAAATGCAGTTTATAAGCAGACTGTTGTAATAACTTATTGCACCTAAATAATAGATAGAAATACCCATTATTATTTGATTACACTATTGCTGATCAAACACTAAAGACACTCGCAACCATTAAATATTTACAATTGTGCATCAAGAGCACTTTTAAAGTGGAATCACCAGGTTTTGAATTAACTCCAGTGTGATTGTTGAGAAAAGTTACTATGGATCAGCATGAATACAGTATGGTGTTGCACATCATCTCATGAGTTTGGAATGCTTCAGATGTGACAGGTGTTTGAATTTGTACTACCAGTCGTATTCATATAGTGAATAATGTCATGATTCCATCAGACTGATAACTACAAGCTCAAGGAGTGATCTGTTTTTAGCACGACCACTCTTGAGTTCACTTATCAGTGAAGGTGCAGGATGATTGTCAGAACAGAATGGAATTGATGCAACAAGCATATGCTCTAGAGTAAATGTTAAACTTTCACATTTCAGTGGAGTTTGCACTGAAATAATCCTTTCATGGCAAATTTAAACTGTGAATTGTATTGGTGTTTGCAGCTGAATATTCCATTTTGTAGGCAAGCATGCCTTATGAATGGACTCAAAGCATCAACATGCTGTGTGAAGAAGTTTTTCACTTAAGCAGCAATGTGTGCGTGGGTTTGAAACTTTTGCTAGATTTAAACTGTGTATGGACTGGGACTTGAACCAGGACCTCATTTTCTGCAAGAAATGCTCTAACCTAATGTGGCACGGCCTTCGAGATACATACCTCAGGCAGCATAATGAGACTTATTCTTAGGGTTCGGAGAACTTGCCTCCAAAAAGGATGGAAATAATTGATTACTTCTTCCAAGTAATCTATTGGGTAATGGTCAGAATTGTAAAACTAGCAGAATCTTGCCTAATGCTGAAATATGCATCTAGTTATTCTCCTACAGTATTCATACATGGAGTAAATATGAAGATTATTGATATTGGTACACTATGTACTCCCTGTGAGACAGCATATGCTTACTTGCAGTATGCATATGCACATGTAAAGTCCCTTGCCTCAACTAACATTATTGTAGAGGCAAAAACTATTTATTAACAACAAATATATATGCTGTTATTATTTGTGACGTTCTGTGCTGTTTACTTCTGCCCACTTTCCTTACACTTGAGTTATAAATTTGCAACATAATTTACTCCCATTATCCATCTTCGATAATGGATTTACCAAATCTTTTAATTACATGTTAAAGAGTACTATGAAGGAGACATTTGCATAAATGAATTTATGTTATCACCAGTGTAACCAGATAGGGCATCAATTTATGTGGTGGTGTCTTATTTTCACCACTTCAAGGAGATGCATTACAGTGATTTGTGTTGACATAGCCAGACACTCTTAAGGAAATCACTACCATGTGTCCTTGGGAACTGTCATAATAATTTTCCTTGCGAGAACACATATTGTTCAAAGCATGAGAAGCTGTGCCAGTATCCAGTAAGGGCATTAATAACAATGCTGCTGAGCACCACAAAATAATAATAATAATCATCAGCATCCAGTGATTCTGTAGTGTAGTAGTGCCAGATCTGTTGGCAGTGCTCTCTGCAGCTGTAAGTCATATAGTGGTGGCAGTAAACACCTTCTCCAAATAAGACAGCGTCAGTAATGAGAAGAAAATATGACACAAATTACACAGCACATAGAAAGAACTGTGTAAAAGAGAGGATAACCTTTTTGAGATCCGTTTTAGGTATGTAAGATTTCGAAGGCTAGCTTCGAATTTGATTGAATGATGTAACGTTGTGAGAGATCTGGAATGTAATTAAAGATACACTCTTACTACAGTAACATGAATTCTACTGTATGCAATCTTCCTTTTGTTAAAATCATTAAATTCATTGTTTTGAGATAAAGATGATAATTTGTCCCACTTAGTGTCAGCTTTCATTAATAGTTTTGATACTTAGTGGAATCATGAAACATATAACAGTAATGGAAATTCCTGAATGGAGCAATACATAGAAAAAGGAAAAGGCAACCACTCTCCTGTAGTGGATGGATGAGTAGAGCACAGAAACGTTTAACAGAAAACAGTATTCACCCTAGCTTTCAAACACTAGCTCATATTCTGCCTAAAGTACACCCACTCACACACACCAGCACAAACACAAAAACATACACTCCTGTGGCTTCTCAGTTTTGTTGAACATTTCCCAAAGAGTAAATAGAGGTTCTAATCTTAACTGGGTTGTCATCACCGGATACAGTTCATTGCTGATCACTTCTTGCTGATATAAACAATACTAATCTGTCGTGTTTCTCATTTACAGAAAATGTAAAGAACTTAATCATATACCTCTGCGATGCGAAGAAGTTGAGAAACCAGAAGAAGTGAAGATAAGAACTTACATAGAAGATAGAATGACAGAGGCTTTGATAAGGTAAGCAAATTAACATTCAAAATAATTTTATGAATTTTAATTTGTTGACTGTTCTATAACTTAAGTCTGAGATTAGAACTATAGATTTTATTTAGTGATTGAGATGCTGAAATAGTGGGGCATTTGAGAATCCAGGATACTGATTCTACATTGGAGAACAGCATACACAACAGCTTACTGTGTTGTAAATATGTGCAACATTCCCTCACTTTTGAGAAAGAAAGTACTCTGTGAACAAGAAAGCAGCAATAATATACAAGGTGCAGCAGAATGAGTAGCATAATGTGAGTCATGTAGTAAAATGCACAAAATATGTACACATGTGCTGCATTGAGGGATGAGTACCGTATGTAAATATGGCCTTGTGAAGTTCAAAGCATTCAGCATTCACCGTTGAGGTGTATTTAAAAAAATAGAGAGTCTTCTATCACAGTTCAGTGACTCTTTCATTGCCATTTTAGTTGGAATAACATGATCAAGTCCCGGATATCTGGATGACTGTACAGAGGATGTAGCAATTCAGGACATCTACAGCTGCATACATACTCTGCAAGCCACGGCACGGTGTGTGGGTATGCTGTGCCATTACTAGTCGTTTCCTTTCCTGTTCCACTCACAGATAACAGCGAGGAAAAAATGGCTGTCTATATGCTCCCATATGTGCCCTCATTTGTCTCATCTTATCTTTAGGATCCCTGTGCATAATGTGTGTTGGCGGCAGTAGGATTGTTCTGCAGTCAGCTTCAAATGCCGGGTCTCTAAAATTTCTCAGTATTGTTCATCAAAATGAACGTCTTCTTCCCCCCAGGGATTCCAACATGATTTCCTGAAGCGTGTCCGTAACACTTGCATGCTGATCGAACCTACCTGTAACAAATCTAGCAGCTCGCCTCTGAATTGCTTCATTATCTTTTTTCAATCTGACCTGGTGCATATCCCACACACACAGGTAGTACTCAAGAATAGGTCACACTAGTATCCAATATGCTGTCTCCTTTATAGATGAACCAAACTTTCCTAAAATTCTCACAATAAACCAAAGTCTACAGTTTACATTCCCTACCACAAACCTCATATGCTCATTCCATTTCATATCACTTTGCAACATTATGCACAGATATTTAAACTATGTTGTTGGATCAAGCAGGACATTACTAATGCTGTATCCAAACATTACAGGTTTGTTTTTCCTACTCCTCTGCATTAACTTACAGTTTTCTACATTTAGAGCTGGCTGCCACTCATCACTCTTAAGTAGAAATTTTGTCTAGGGCTGTCACTGATCTTCGACACCTTTCTGTTCACCACAGCATCATCAGGGAACAACTGTGGAATGCTGCCACCCTGTCCGCCAGATCATTTATGTATATAGAAAATAGCTAGCAATGGTCCTGTAACACTTCCCCAGGACACCCCTGATGTTGCCTTGTCTCTGATGAACACTTGCTATTGAGAACAACATACTGGGTTCTTTTACTTAAGAAGTCTTGGAGCCAGTCATATTTCGGGGAGCCTACTCCGTATGCTCGTATCTTTGTTAACAGTCTGCAGTGGGGTGGTGTAGTGTACTCTGTAAAACTGAATTTGGATTCCATCTGGGCTTGGTGACTTATTTACTTTCAACTCTTTCAGTTGTTCCTCTACATCAGGGATGCTTATTACTATGTCATCCATACAGGGCCCTGTGTGATGGTCAAATGATGGTTTGTTTGTGCGATTCTCCTGCATGAATGGTTTTTTAGAAGTGGAATTTAAAACTTCATCCTTCCTTTTGCTATCTTCTTCTGTGAAATGAGATTGATCAGTGAGTGATTGGATGGACGCCTTAGACCCACTAAGTGATTTTACATAGAACCAGAAATTTTTTGGGCTCTCTGCCAGATCTTTAGGAAAGGTATGACAGTGGTAGCTGTTGTATGCTTTGCACATAAATCTTTTCACAGATGCATAAATGTCTCTTAATCCTTGTCATCATCTGCACGTCCTCTTTTGAACTAAAAGTGCAACAGCTTTTGCTTCCTCAGCATTTTTCAGATTTTGTTGTTAAACCATGGTGGGTCTTTTCCATCCTTAATCCATGTACTAGGCACCTATTTGTCCACATCATGATTTACAGTCTGTTTAAACTTTGTCCATAATTCCACTATGTCCATCACTCTAGGACTAAATGATTGCAATTCATTGCCTAAGTGAGATGCTAACTACTGCTTATCTGCTCTTTCTACATGTGTGAACTCTTATGGGACTTAACTGCTAAGGTCATCGGTCCCTACAGAAACACTCCCCTAGCCCTTTTGACTGATTTATTAACTTTCATAACCATAGTTGCTGTGATGACATCATGATCTCCCATCTCCATACCGACACCATCAAAAAGGTCTGGCCTGTTTGTATGCGTATGGGGTGCTCAAGACAGTTTTTGGAAAACATTTTTGAAAGTACTTCACAAGTCTGTCTGGATCCCCTGCAATGAATCCATACATATCCCAGTCTATATTCGGTAGGATAAAGTCACCATCAGCTAGTACTGCAATGATCTGGGTATTTATGAACAACTGACCATAGACTTTCCCTGAATGACTCTAGAACTGTCACAGCCAAGTCGGGTCATTGGTAAAAACATCCAACAATTAACTTGGTTTCTCATAGACGTGTTATTGTGACCAGATAAAGTCACTATCACACTCAGTTACAATCTCAATAGATACAATATTTTTGTCGATTGCAATGAACACTTCCCCTCCTATGGCGTCAACTCTGTCTTTCTGATCTATCAAGGGGAGTCCTACAAATCCCGACATGATAACACAGGTCCAGTAATCTGCAGCCAAGACCATCTCCGAGATGACAAAGCCTTTGGTGAGACCCTCAACTTGGCTCCAAACCAAAGGATCCTGGGTCAACTTTGGGAAAGATGCTGCAGTTTGGAAGCTCTGCTTGCACCCTGTGCGCGAGGCCAGCAGTTTTCACCACCTCTACCAGCTGCCTGTAAGAACTGAGGATGGCCTCAGAAGCCATGCAACAGGCGTCATTGGTGCCAGTGCGAGCCACAAATTTCTAACGACTACAGCCATTACGCTTGATAGCCGCAGACAAGGCCGTCTGCTCATCTTGGATGAGACGCCTTGGCAGACATACCTAGTGCCTCTTGTGCATAGAAGAAAAGTCCAGGGCAAAGAAGGGTGCAGCAGACCTATGAGTGAATGGAGGACAAGCATCAAGCACTTTTCTGAATCATCTATGGTAACCTCATGGTCTACCCTACAAACTGCAGAATGCATGGAAACTAAACAAACTGGATAAAGTTGCCCTATTAAACTTATCCTTGCACTTCCTGGCTTCTTCCATATATCTTCTTGTGGGGATACTTGAAGAGTGAAGTGTTTGCTACACATCCTCATACTGTGGTGAACTCAAGGATAGGAAAGGAAACCTGTGGAAGAGACCCCATTGAATGTGCTGAATAAGTTGATGTAAGCTTTCATTCGCCACCTGGAGTAACGCGCAGAGAGTTATGGTGGACATACGTGTGGTGTTATATTCAAAACCAGGTAAAAGGGGTATGTAATATTTAATGGCATATGTGTTTCTTTGTTTTCAGTGCGTATTTAAGTAGATTGGTCAGTTTGTCCGTTTCATACCCTACTTTTCATTCTGAGGAACCCTGTATAGTAGATTCTTTTTTTCCCAAGTCTTTAACAGAACGTAAAAAATCTTGCAGAATGAGAAAGTTTGGTTTTGAATAGCTTCTCGACGAAAAAGTTATGTAAATGATTAAAAATGATAGCCTTTCTCTCACATATGAATGCACATGTACAGGAGGGCTTCTCTGTGAATGCAGAGTGCCTATTTGAGAGTATGAAAAAAGAATTGATTGTCTTACATCAGCAAATTTGTGATGCCGTAATGCAATAGCATGAGACGGAGAATGCAGCCCTAACAGAATCTCATTAACTCAAGTGTTAGAAATGGATACTGCATACTCCTTGCATGTTCAGGATATGGAGTGTGGTCATCAAAAGCTGATGATTACGGCACAAAAGTCATGGAAAAAGAAAAGGATACTAATCGATGAAAAACATTTTGAGACAAATACCCTAAAAGAGGCAGAAGCAATTCAACACAAATCAGATCAGAAGCAGCAGAAAATTAAATTTTTTGGTAATGAAGATCTGTATATAATCAGTGACAGTAAAAAATATAGTATATATTACACGACCCTACGTGTCAAATTAGTTTACTTTTATATTTCTTACAACAGTGAAAATAAACCATTTTTGACAGTATAATGTAATTGGATAGATAAAATATCTACTCATCAAATGGTGGAAGGAGCCACTGGCTCTGAAAGCTTGCCTAAGTAAAACACTTTTTTATGTGTGTGTTCTCTTGCCACTGCCTGGTGAGAAAATTTTTTATCTGTTCAATATTTCTTACAACACATTTACAGATTTCCTTAGTACTTTGAAAAAAATCAGTCACTAAGGGAGAAGTAATGTAACGTGTCTGCTCAGAGTTCTGGCACAGCAGAAATTTTATTTACTGTGTAAAAATTTCGCTGCTTTACAGTAACTCAGTGATTTTAAGGATCTGGTGCCAGAATAATGGAGTTTACTGATGATTCATTTTGTAATACATAAATTGTTTTAAAATGTAAATTCATATAGCGAAACCCCTCTTTTATGTTTTCGTGGGATCCAGACTTAAAAACAGCAAAATTGAGGAAAATGCAGGGTCGATGAAATCGTTAAAACCCTCCAAAATATGAGCAATAATATATCTAATTGGCATATATGATTAAAAATCGCAATCCTCGCTGACAAATTGTATAAAATCTATATAAGTGAAGGAAATTAAATGTACAATACAATGTTTTACAATAATTTATGGTAATGAATTTCATCATTTCTTAAGAAACAGCAAATAAAAACTCGTCAAAAAATTGAAATTTTCATCTGTGTACTAGGTAATAGAGATATTTTTCGACATGCCACAACTACAAATTACATGTCAAAACACACGTTTTTGAGACATCTTTCCTTTGTGTTCACCCAGAGAAAAGCAAAATTTAATGATCATGATGAATTAAACGAAAAATTGTGAAGTATGGTGAAAGGTGTCCCAATCTTTTAAGAAGTGGGAGCGTGTGTGTTCCTTCTGCAGCCAGTGGCATTTTAGTTGAATGAATGAATGAATTGAATGAAATTTTATTGTCGTTTAGCTATTACAGCAATTGACAAAGTCTATGTAAAATACAAGTTATACAGCATATATACATGGGTTGAAGATCAATATGTAACTATTGGTTTTCCATATAATGCAATATTTAAAATCAATTAATATGAAAAGCATTGCCTCATTAATTACTCAGTTAAAGAAATTATGCTGAACTCTCCAAACCGGTACCACTATGATATTTTACAGTCATAAAGTTCCTGAAGTGAGTAGCAAGTATTTGCAGCTAACCAACTGAATAATTTGCCTTTAAATAAATCAAATGGAGCTTGTACCTATTCTAGTGGCAGTTTGTTAAACATCTTCATACCCACCACTTCGTAGCTGTTCAGTGACTCGGATAATCTGTACTCTGTAGCAAGGTATGTCAAGATGGCTACTATTTCTGGTTCCATGAGAGTGTACATCTTTTCTACGCTGGTATTCTGGTAAGTTGCTCTTTATATGCAGCAGGGCAGTGTAAATATACATGTTTATAAAAGTTAATATTTTTAAGTTGATAAACAGTGGTTTGCAGTGGGCCAGTCTATCATTGTTATAATTCGAATTACTTTCTTCTGAAGTACGAAAATGTCCTGAAGGTGTGAGCTATTGCCCCATATTAAAGGCCCATAAGATATAATGCTTTGAAAAAAAGCAAAGTAGACTTAAAGACGCGTGCACACTTGGGTTGAAACAGTTTTCCAGCTAAGTGATGTGGACACCATTTGGAAACATGTTTCGAAACATGGAAACATCATACAGTAGCGGTGTCAACACGGGTGAAAGGAAACAAATGTTCCAGGCTAGCTATCGCGTGTCACCGCTTCAAGGCGCAAATGTGTGTATGTACGTCGCAAAGTGTCGTCTGTTGTATAGAGTTGTTAGATGTTATGTTTTCTCAAAAATTTTTAAAAATGCAGAGGTCGAGGCTGCAGATCTTATTGTAATCGTTGGTAAGTATACGAAGAAAGTAGTACATGAACAGCAGTAAAACGCAAGACACTCTGCAGAGAACTGCTGCTACATTTGGTAGAACACAAAGACTGCGAAAAGAAAATAAGGTCGTATGCCGTAGCTTACTTCGAAATGTGAAATAAACGCTCTCCCGTTGATAAAAAAACCAAGACTAACAGCAAGTTTGGTTGTAATTGCTTTCCTGAAATTTCAATCGTTTTGTTAAGGAACAGTGATATCATATTTGCCAGAAATTTAAAATTATTAGATTATATCCAAGTGAAATTACGGAAACTAGAGCAATCTTCCATATTCAGTTCCCATATGTAGCAAGTATTTCCCGCCAGTTTTTCTATAGTATGTTTCAGCTCACCACAGACCACAACTGTACGCAAACTAACAAATTTATTTCAAACAACTAATCGGATTTTGTCAACCATTACCAACTACCATACAAACTCTCCATCAAAATAGTATCGAAACCCTTTGATAAACGTAACCTATTATGTAAAACTACCAAACACACAGAGATGCTTACGACCTCACAAGTCGCGGTAAATAAATAAATAAAAAACGAATGAACAACGATGTCGTCTTTTATTTTGTTTGTGTGAACCTTCGAGAATTAATAATGCAGCGGCACATATTACAGTTTCCTCGTCTCTAGACATGAAGTGGCAGACAATGCTAAAACAATACAACAAATAGCGTTGTAGACGAAGCGAATACAATGAGAAATATTTGCTGCCAGTGTGGACAGAAAAAATCGGGAACATGTGAAACAAAGGTTCGTTTAAGCAGCCGCCAGACAGCTTGAGGCGCATGCCAGGAGCTGAAATCTCATATAAGCAGAGCTACTTCTCGCCTTTGACATTCCGCTGCTCGACTCGCTGCGACTCACTTCGTCACCGACACCGCGCACGCAACGCCATGGCTGTACGGAAAGGGAAGCAGATTGCCGCCGCACTGGAAGCTCTCGTCCATGCGATGGGGTTCAACGGCGGCCGCCAACGGCAGCCAAAGCGCAAGCGCACGCAGCAGAACAGCAAGAGCCTGCAGTTCTACAATTGCCAGCAGCTGGGGCATACTACGCGCGAGTGCAAGAACGCCGTCGCGTGCTTGAAGTGCGCGGCGGCTCACGACACCCACAGTTGCACGAAGCCTCGAGGGGTGGCCAGCAGCTGCGCGAACTGCGGCGGGCTACACGCCGCCAACTCGCGTAGCTGCGGCTACCTCAGGAAGTCACGCCGCCAACCCGCCGCACCACGCCCTGCGGTGGAGCTCCGGCGAGGGGTGCGAACCGCGCCGCCTAGAAGCCGCCACCGACCATGCTATGGCCGGTTTCCAAGCCGCCTTTGCAGCCGAAAGGGCTGCACTGTAGGAGGAGCTCGCAGCTGTGCATCGCCAGCTCCAGCAGCTGCGCGAAGAGCTGCGAGCTATCAAGAAGCAACCGCCGGTTCCCGCCGCCGCCCCCCCTGTGAGTCGACTGTTGGGGGTCGATGCGGCCATGCAGACAACCGACGCCCCGTCCCCCGCAGCAGTGCGGGAGGCGGCGCCAATGGATACCGACGACGTGTCGCTTGGGCTGCCCCCCCAGGAGGCAGCTGCACGTAAGGGTGCCACCGCGCCTCCTGACTGCTCGCAAGTTGTGCAGCCAACGAAGAAGAGGAAGCTGTGGCTACCATTCCCAAGTGTGGACAACGTGCAGGAAGGCCTCAAGTGCATTGCCTCGACACTGCAAAACGGGTCATACCCCTACTCAGATCACCCATACCCCTTCACCCCACCCGGCCAGCCTAAGCCACCCCTCCCCCATCAACCGCTCGACCTACGCACATACAGATGGCGTACCATATTGATGGAAGCAATCATGAAGAAGGAGTTAGCTACGATTAACTCTTACCCTATTTTCACGCCCTCCCAATGGGACAACCTAGTTGACGTCATAGAATCGTGGGTGTGGGAAGAGCTCCGGTCGGGTAGGAGAAAGAAGAAGCTTCCTGACGACATATTTGTCAGGGGAGAACTCAGTCAAAAATTAGGGAAATTACAGGGCCAAGTTCAGTAATGAACACCACGCAAGGCCATCACCAGACGTAGCGGAGACTTCTGTAACCACCGGCCAGCCATTTAGGCCGTTCGCCTTCTACTTCTCTCACTATCCCTCTTACTATTCTTTGATCTTTCTCATATATATATATATATATATATATATATATATATATATATATATATATATATATATAATGCACAAAGTCAAGCAAATACAATAAAGCCAAGAATTTTTCTCCCCAAACCATCATGTCAGAAGGAGAAGCGCCTCGCGCGCTAGAACTTCGTTCCCAGACGAGGACATCTTCCTCCTTGAAGTGTGCGTGCGCGCCTTTGACTACTTGGAGTGTGGCTGTTTGATGTATATGTATAAGCAGTGGAGCAGCTGTTTGATGTATATGTATAAGCAGTGGAGCAAGCAGTGAGAATCTACCCGGAAAATTTTATCTGGCGCTGCAAACTTCGCGCATGAGCATAACTATCTGAGTTAGAGGCGGAGGCTACACTTCACGCGACTCATGTTTTGTATGTGGCGCGTTTTTCAATCATTTAAAACCATTACAAGACCGCTTTCGGCTATTTCACGTTCACACGTCATTGTTAATAGTAGGGTAAGTAAATCAGATGTTTTCACCACTATGAGCGGGAATCTAACCAGAAATGGGACGAGAAGCGTTTAAACAGCGCAAAGACCAAACACGGAAAACAGGCATACGCACTACCCACTTAGCGCTTGAAAGTGGCAGTTTGGCAGTTACTTAAACTAACCTAATGTTTCCAACAGAAAATTATTTACAGTGGCGGTGTGGACGCCGCTTCACGTTACTTTTTGCTTGGTGACGTCAGTATTGGGCTTTCGGCTATCGACGTTTTGCGAGCGGCTCTGTGAGCTTCGGTTATTCACCTCGATTTGGTTGCCAACTGCGCCAGCAGCGCTCCAAGCGGCCAGGAAGTAAAACTTTTTGAGTTCGGCGCGATCGTGAAAGCAAAAGTGAATAGTAGTAGTTTATTTTGGTTTGTATGATGGTTTTTACAAACGGGAGCCTGTGTAGCGCGATAAATTGCAGCAACAACAAGCAGTAGACATCTCATCTGTCTATTTGTTTCCTAAGGACCCTAAGAGGTATATACCATCATGTTACTAAACTGTATCGTCAGGATTCACTTGAAGACTTCATGTGTATTAATGATTAATTTTTCCTTTTAGTAGCATAAAATAGCTAGTGAATAGCAAATGAGAAGATCTTATGAAAAAAAACCTGTTTGCCTTTATAATAACGTTAATTTCTGATCGCTACACTTCGAGCAAAACCAGTTTATGAATGCGGACAATAATAAACTCGTGTGGAATGCGAGAACCCGGAGTATTTGACATTCCAAGTGGCGGATTTAAAAATTTTGCCCCTCTAGGCATACCATATTAGATGCCCCCCCCCCCCCCCCCCCCTCAGAAAAAAAACGTTTTGAATAATAACTGTTACCCGATCACTTCACAATTGCCGTTTTGGGTGGGTGCGCTGTGAGCTGTTTCTGTACTCTGCTATTCGTTGTTCAGAAGGCCGCGTCAGCGATCTAGTCGCGTTCACTCAAAATGTAATATGGTTCCTGAACTGTACTTAGTGTACGGCAGCGGATATAACAAACTTAAAACTGCATTGTGAACACACTCTTTTGTCGAACAACAGAAACGAACACAAGGAAAACAACTTTCCTTTTATAGCAAAAAAATTCAGCAGAGCGTGTAGCAGAAAACGGATTTTTGTCACACGTTCACATTTAATATGTTCTTTTATATGAAACCGTTGAGAATGAAAATAAAAAAGTTGTCTTACGATCTAAAAATTTAAGCCAACGTGTCATACATTAGAAATTAATGCGTACTTATACAGAGATGCATTCAAAATTAAAATTAAACTGTCGTTTTACGATATAATAACTTGATAGTGTAAAAAACCACATTCGGTATTAATACGTGAATCTATAGGATGGTGTAAGAAACGAAATAAGAGATTACATAACTTTACAGACTAGTGTGGAAAAATTGAATTTGATTTGTAATGTAATAGTTAACGTGTAAAGCATTACGTCCCGTATAGCTAGGTGCTGCATAACAAGCTCACACAATACCTTTAATCTATGTAAGGGATGAACAGTTTTGTACTGCAGCTACTGTTCTCACGATAGCTCTTTCTAACGGTATTAGTAAAGCTTTTACGTAGTTATTGATAGAACCGAACTACATTATTTATTAACACTTTTTCATGTGAGCGTACTCTCCAATAACGTATATTTCCGCGATAGCTATACATTTCAGCAGACGCCAAGAATACGCATCAGTTGTAATATACTACAGTATCAGTTTGACTTGATTGTACAGCGCCGAGCGGCTTGGGTCATTCGGGTATTGTTTAGTATTGTCGGGCGCCTTCGCTGATGTCTGCACATAAACGAGGTTAGTTCCGCGTTCTGCCATTGGCAATTGTCAGATAAACAGGTAATACGTAGTTTGTAAATCCAATGTATGTGCTCTAAGTTGTAATAAAACTCATATTATAATCTTAAATTTTAACACTAATATGGATAAATAAACAAACTAACTAGTCAGCGAAGTTTGCGTCTGGCTTTGATGACAGAAAACTCGTTGATCATATCTTCATAGTTCAGACGGTTATCAGTTGAGGTCGGCTTCGATGTGAAGAATGGACAAGACGTTCAATATCTCCTCACATAATGTAGAACGTAGGTACGAGTTCAGTCTTTTAGATCCGAAAACAAGCGCTATGCTGAACAATTTCTAAGTGCCATACATAGAAATATTCTAAGAGCAATATCAACATTCGGAAACACGGACTGTAACATCACTTTTCATAAAAATTTGCTCATTTCGACTGATATATCACTAATCTCAGATGATTTCAAAAGATCCGGGAAATGTACACATTCACTGGGAAGGAATGCTCTAAATCTGTGTCATATGACGCTTGGAGTTTTGCTACACGTTCAGCAATATCGTGAGGTGAACTGCTCTTAAGATCACTGAAAGCTGTGAAGGAGAGTCCAACAGTGTACTATAGATTTCCTTTCTCCTCACTGCTTTGGCGTACAAGTTGTCGAGTACTAGGAGAAATGTTTCGACACTAAATTTTTCCCTTCCAGGTAGAAACACTTCTTCAGAGTCTGCTTCTTCGTCATCATAAAGTTTGCGTTTTCGTGATCTTTTATACGTGCATTCATACACTATATCAGTCACAATCTCCCTGGATTTACTTTCATAATAGTCGAACATGCCGCGAATAGATGGAGTAAATCCTACAAGTGATTCATATAATTCATGCACTATTTTAGTATGAATATTTACACTTTGCAATTTCAAATTTACACTTTTAAATCTCAGGAGTATGTCCTTCCAAACTGTTATCATGTATACTGTTTCTAGTCTGCTGAGTTGATTCAATAAAGCTGAAGCCTAATTTCGAACTCAAACGTATTATTGGCAATAGGTGTGAGGTCATTGAAAACGCACTCCCAGTTTTCATATAGACTTACACACGCTTCGTCTCTTGCTGACCAACGTGTTTTTGGTAAAAGCTTTTGCACTATATTGAGAACTGAACTCGCTACCTGACAGCAGCTTGAACACTAGTGCCGACTAAATACAAAGAATGTGCTGCACAAGGCTTACGGATTTCGTTCTTTAATGCGTGCCTGCAAACCAGTGTAGGTTCCTGACGTATTGCTTTCTCATATGACAGGTCTCTACAGTCAGTAATATCAATGGAACGTTTAGCACGGCCTCAGCTAAGTTTTCGGACTTGTGTCCCGGGTTTGGTAAAAACAGAAGGAAGCGTTCAATAGGTTCACCATTTTCGTTCACATATTTTAATATGAAAGATACTTGATCAATATATGAAGTGTCCACAGTAGAATCTACTATTATAGAGAAATATTTGGCCTATTTTATTTCACTTAATGATAATTCGGAGTTGTTGTTGTTGTGGTCTTCAGTCCTCAGACTGGTTTGATGCAGCTCTCCATGCTACTCTATCCTGTGCAAGCTTTTTCATCTCCCAGTACCTACTGCAACCTACATCCTTCTGAATCTGCATAGTGTATTCATCTCTTGGTCTCCCTCTACGATTTTTACCCTCCACGCTGCCCTCCAACCCTAAATTGGTGATCCCTTGATGCCTCAGAACATGTCCTACCAACCGATCCCTTCTTCTGGTCAAGTTGTGCCACAAACTTCTCTTCTCCCCAATCCTATTCAATACTTCCTCATTAGTTATGTGATCTACCCATCCAATCTTGAGCATTCTTCTGTAGCACCACATTTCAAAAGCTTCTATTCTCTTCTTGTCCAAACTATTTATCGTCCATGTTTCACTTCCATACATGGCTACACTCCATACGAATACTTTCAGAAATGACTTCCTGACACTCAAATCAATACTGGATGTTAACAAATTCCTCTTCTTCAGAAACGCTTTCCTCGCCATTGCCAGCCTACCTTTTATATCCTCTCTACTTCGACCATCATCAGTTATTTTGCTCCCCAAATAGCAAAACTCCTTTACTACTTTAAGTGCCTCATTTCCTAATCTAATTCCCTCAGCATCACCCGACTTAGACTACATTCCATTATCCTTGTTTTGCTTTTGTTGATGTTCATCTTATATCCTCCTTTCAAGACACTGTCCATTCCATTCGACAAGTCCTTTGCTGTCTCTGACAGAATTACAATGTCATCGGCGAACCTCAAAGTTTTTATTTCTTCTCCATGAATTTTAATACCTACTCCGAATTTTTCTTTTGTTTCCTTTACTGCTTGCTCAATATACAGATTGAACAACATCGGGGAGAGGCTACAACCCTGTCTTACTCCCTTCCCAACCACTGCTTCCCTTTCATGTCCCTCGACTCTTATAACTGCCATCTGGTTTCTGTACAAATTGTAAATAGCCTTTCGCTCCCTGTATTTTACCCCTGCCACCTTTAGAATTTGAAAGAGAGTATTCCAGTCAACATTTTCAAAAGCTTTCTCTTAAGTCTACAAATGCTAGAAACGTAGGTTTGCCTTTCCTTAATCTTTCTTCTAAGATAAGTCGTAAGGTCAGTATTGCCTCACGTGTTCCAGTGTTTCTACGGAATCCAAACTGATCTTCCCCGAGGTTGGCTTCTACTAGTTTTTCCATTCGTCTGTAAAGAATTCGTGTTAGTATTTTGCAGCTGTGACTTATTAAGCTGATAGTTCGGTAATTTTCACATCTGTCAACATCTGCTTTCTTTGGGATTAGAATTATTATATTCTTCTTGAAGTCTGAGGGTATTTCGCCTGTTTCATACATCTTGCACACCAGATGGTAGAGTTTTGTCAGGACTGGCTCTCCCACTGCCGTCAGTAGTTCCAATGGAATATTGTCTACTCCGGGGGCCTTGTTTCGACTCAGGTCTTTCAGTGCTCTGTCAAACTCTTCACGCAGTATCATATCTCCCATTTCATCTTCATCTACATCCTCTTCCATTTCCATAATATTGTCCTCAAGTACATCGCCCTTGTATAGACCCTCTATATACTCTTTCCACCTTTCTGCTTTCCCTTCTTTGCTTAGAACTGGGTTTCCATCTGAGCTCTTGATATTCATACAAGTCGTTCTCTTATCTCCAAAGGTCTCTTTAATTTTCCTGTAGGCGGTATCTATCTTACCCCTAGTGAGATAGGCCTCTACATCCTTACATTTGTCCTCTAGCCATCCCTGCTTAGCCATTTTGCACTTCCTGTTGATCTCATTTTTGAGACGTTTGTATTCCTTTTTGCCTGTTTCATTTACTGCATTTTTATATTTTCTCCTTTCATCAAGTAAATTCAATATTTCTTCTGTTACCCAAGGATTTCTACTAGCTCTCATCTTTTTACCTACTTGATCCTCTGCTGCCTTCACTACTTCATCCCTCAAAGCTACCCATTCTTCTTCTACTGTATTTATTTCCCCCATTCCTGTCAATTGCTCCCTTATTCTCTCCCTGAATCTCTGTACAACCTCTGGTTCTGTTAGTTTATCCAGGTCCCATCTCCTTAAATTCCCACCTTTTTGCAGTTTCTTCAGTTTTAATCTACAGGTCATAACCAATAGATTGTGGTCAGAGTCCACATCTGCCCCTGGAAATGTCTTACAATTTAAAACCTGGTTCCTAAATCTCTGTCTTACCATTATATAATCTATCTGATACCTTTTAGTATCTCCAGGGTTCTTCCATGTATACAACCTTCTTTCATGATTCTTAAACCAAGTGTTAGTTATGATTATGTTGTGCTCTGTGCAAAATTCTACCAGGCGGCTTCCTCTTTCATTTCTGTCCCCCAATCCATATTCACCTACTATGTTTCCTTCTCTCCCTTTTCCTACACTCGAATTCCAGTCACCCATGACTATTAAATTTTCGTCTCCCTTCACAATCTGAATAATTTCTTTTATTTCATCATACATTTCTTCAATTTCTTCGTCATCTGTAGAGCTAGTTGGCATATAAACTTGTACTACTGTAGTAGGCGTGGGCTTCGTATCTATCTTGGCCACAATAATGCGTTCACTATGCTGTTTGTAGTAGCTTACCCGCATTCCTATTTTCCTATTCATTATTAAACCTACTCCTGCATTACCCCTATTTGATTTTGTGTTTATAACCCTGTAGTCACCTGACCAGAAGTCTTGTTCCTCCTGCCACCGAACTTCACTAATTCCCACTAAATCTAACTTCAACCTATCCATTTCCCTTTTTAAATTTTCTAACCTACCTGCCCGATTAAGGGATCTGACATTCCACGCTCCGATCCGTAGAACGCCAGTTTTCTTTCTCCTGATAATGACATCCTCTTGAGTAGTCCCCACCCGGAGATCCGAATGGGGGACTACTTTACCTCCGGAATATTTTACCCAAGAGGATGCCATCATCATGTAATCATACAGTAAAGCTGCATGCCCTCGGGAAAAATTACGGCTGTAGTTTCCCCTTGCTTTCAGCCGTTCGCAGTACCAGCACAGCAAGGCCGTTTTGGTTATTGTTACAAGGCCAGATCAGTCAATCATCCAGACTGTTGCCCTTGCAACTACTGAAAAGGCTGCTGCCCCTCTTCAGGAACCACACGTTTGTCTGGCCTCTCAACAGATACCCCTCCGTTGTGGTTGCACCTACGGTACGGCTATCTGTATCGCTGAGGCACGCAAGCCTCCCCACCAACGGCAAGGTCCATGGTTCATGGGGGGGGGGGGAGTAGGTATTACAATCCACGGAGAAGAAATAATAACTTTGAAGTTCGCTCATGACATTGTAATTCTGTCAGAAACAGCAAAGGACTTGGAAGAGCAGTTGAACGGAATGGACAGTGTCTTGAAAGGAGGATATAAGATGAACATCAACAAAAGCAAAACGAGGATAATGGAATGTAGTCGAATTAAGTCGGGTGATGCTGAGGGAATTAGATTAGGAAATGAGACACTACAAGTAGTAAAGGAGTTTTGCTATTTGGGGAGCAAAATAACTGATGATGGTTGAAGTTGAGAGGATATAAAATGTAGACTGGCAATGGCAAGGAGAGCGTTTCTGAAGAAGAGAAATTTGTTAACATCGAGTATAGACTTAAGTGTCAGGAAGTCTTTTCTGAAACTATTTGTATGGAGTGTAGCCATGTATGGAAGAAACATGGACGATAAATAGTCTAGACAAGAAGAGAATAGAAGCTTTCAAAATGTGGTGCCACAGAAGAACGCTGAAGATTAGATGGGTAGATCACATAACTAATGAGGAGGTATTGAATAGAACTGGGGAGGAGTTTGTGGCACAACTAGACTAGAAAAAGGGATCGGTTGGTAGGACATGTTCTGAGGCATAAAGGGGTCATCAATTTAGTACTGGAGGGCAGCGTGGAGGGTAAAAATCATAGAGGGAGACCAAGAGATGAATACACTAAGCAGATTCAGAAGGATGTGGATTGCTGTAGGTACTGGGAGATGAAGAAGCTTGCACAGGATAGAGTAGC
The DNA here is from genome assembly GCF_023864345.2 of Schistocerca serialis cubense. NCBI lineage: Eukaryota > Metazoa > Arthropoda > Insecta > Orthoptera > Acrididae > Schistocerca > Schistocerca serialis. Next base: position 1,024,779,686 of record NC_064638.1, on the reverse strand, counting down.
ACGGAGAGCTGCTTCAAACCAGCCTCAGGACTGAAGACCACAACAACAACAACAACAACATGATAATTCCTTTTATTCGTTCAGAAAGAAGCTCTATTATTTCATCACGGATTGTTGAACTTGTATGTCCCTGCCCTGGATTTCCATATGATTCAGTGTGTTTTGCGAGAAAAGGATCAAACTCGGCTATAAGTTCAAGAGACATAAATTGACCATTATGTAATGAATGGAATCTTTCAACACGTCCACGTATGGCAAATCCACGACTTGTTAGCTTCTTCACTACTGCAAACACCCTTTTCAACACACTGCGCCAGTACATTTTTTCCGTCTCAACATATGACTCGAAATGGGTATCTATTGTTCCAAGTGACTTTTTTCTTGTCAAGAGTGATAACTCAGAATTTTAGATATAATTTTCCAATCTGCAATACCATTAGTAGCAATCGCGGCCTTACCTCCGAACAATTTATATGGTGCACAAAAAACAGCACCGGTGTTACAGGAGTATACTACAAAATCACGCAAAGTTGATTCACCATTTAAAAGTTTACGGTAAATACATTTTTGTTCAAATAACTGGTTTTATCGCCTATTGATCTTTTTGAATTAGAAAAATCACCGTTACAATTTTGATTAATGCCACATTGTAAGAGAATGTCGATTGTTGATTCATTGACACACCATTCTGCAAGATCATCACTAACGAGGTTATTTCTTTTTGTAGTGTCTGACTTGACGGTTTTTCGTGAAACTCGAAATCAGGAACAATTTGCTTTTCTTCGTTTTTAACTTTTGTTTCCACTGTATTTACGCCTTTTACGACTGCTGCATTGTCAGAAATATCATCCGTACTACTTTAACTCGAAGTCAAGCAGCAACATTTTTTGCGAAAAATTTATCTACTCTGCGAAGTGTTTTTAGAACATTGGCGTCTCGTTCTCGCCTTTCCTTCGATAATTTCCGAAATGCCTCCCCACTTAATTTTGCACGTTTACTTTTTTCACTGTTAATCATGTTAAGGCACTTACAAAATTGTCAACCAACAGTCAAAAGAAAGAAAGAAAATTGTAAAAAGGAAGAAAGAAAGACTGTATCCAGTTCCAATCGTACTACACCGCACATGAGCACAAAGCTTTTTAATTTAAACATGGAGCAATGAACTGACCAACTCGGATTACTCGACGTAACTGTGATGAAAGGCCCGCATCTCGTGGTCGTGCGGTAGCGTTCTCGCTTCCCACGCCCGGGTTCCCGGGTTCGATTCCCGGCGGGATCAGGGATTTTCTCTGCCTCGTGATGGCTGGGTGTTGTGTGCTGTCTTTAGGTTAGTTAGGTTTAAGTAGTTCTAAGTTCTAGGGGACTGATGACCATAGATGTTAAGTCCCATAGTGCTTAGAGCCATTTTTTTTGTGAAGAAAGAATGACAATGCAGAATAACTTAATTTCATTGTCGCCTGTTTCTCTGTTGTCAGTGAACTTATAAAGCGAATAATTTTTGCAATTTCTTGCATTGAGGTGTGCTGGATAGACTCTTATTCTACTTATTCTTATAACATTTTAGCGGATTCTGTGCGCAGAGAAGACAGATTACAGAGTTTAAGTAGTCTTGTGATTCTTGAAGTTTTCGCGGCGTATTGAACGTTTGACGAGATTTCGGGATTACAGACGGATCATGTTGACTTCTTGCCACGATATTTCGGCTGGCAACCATTCAGTCATCTTCAGGTGAATTTCCGTCACAGTGACGATGGCTGGATGGTTGCCTGCCGAAATATCGTGGCAAGAAGTCAGCATGATTCGGCTGCAATCACGAAATCTCATCGAACTTACGAAGTCTTGTCGGCAGTTGATGTGGTGTGTTGTCATTTGTGTGAACACTGCTATTATGTGTATATGCAAATGCACCTTTTGTTCCAATGTTGTTGTTGTGGTCTTCAGTCCTGAGACTGGTTTGATGCAGCTCTCCATGCTACTCTATCCTGTGCAAGCTTTTTCATCTCCCAGTACCTACTGCAACCTACATCCTTCTGAATCTGCTTAGTGTATTCATCTCTTGGTCTCCCCCTACGATTTTTACCCTCCACGCTGCCCTCCAATACTAAATTGGTGATCCCTTGATGCCTCAGAACATGTCCTACCAACCGATCCCTTCTTCTGGTCAAGTTGTGCCACAAACTTCTCTTCTCCCCAATCCTATTCAATACTTCCTCATTAGTTATGTGATCTACCCATCTAATCTTCAGCATTCTTCTGTAGCACCACATTTCGAAAGCTTCTATTCTCTTCTTGTCCAAACTATTTATCGTCCATGTTTCACTTCCATACATGGCTACACTCCATACGAATACTTTCAGAAATGACTTCCTGACACTTAAATCAATACTGGATGTTAACAAATTTCTCTTCTTCAGAAACGCTTTCCTCGCCATTGCCAGCCTACATTTTATATCCTCTCTACTTCGACCATCATCAGTTATTTTGCTCCCCAAATAGCAAAACTCCTTTACTACTTTAAGTGCCTCATTTCCTAATCTAATTCCCTCAGCATCACCTGACTTAATTAGACTACATTCCATTATCCTTGTTTTGCTTTTGTTGATGTTCATCTTATATCCTCCTTTCAAGACACTGTTCATTCCATTCAACTGCTTTTCCAAGTCCTTTGCTGTCTCTGACAGAATTACAATGTCATCGGCGAACCGCAAAGTTTTTATTTCTTCTCCATGAATTTTAATACCCACTCCGAATTTTTCTTTTGTTTCCTTTACTGCTTGCTCAATATACAGATTGAACAACATCGGGGACAGGCTACAACCCTGTCTTACTCCCTTCCCAACCTCTGCTTCCCTTTCATGTCCCTCGACTCTTATAACTGCCATCTGGTTTCTGTACAAATTGTAAATAGCCTTTCGCTCCCTGTATTTTACCCCTGCCACCTTTAGAATTTGAAAGAGAGTGAAACGGGAACGTGTTGTATCTCCACTTACAGTCGCTCATGTGCAGTGAACCGGCATTTATCGCCGCGCCCACGCACTATGCTCATGGGAGAGGCTTTGTGGCAATAAATGACTAAAGCGGTTTCTGGACAGGACACATTTATTTTTCCTGCCGTTACAATAAATGACAAATAATATACTTCGCTAATGTCCGCCTATATAGGCGCGTTGCACCGGCGGCACGGCTCGGTCACCGATCCCGGAGGGTGTACACTCCAGTGACGAGCCGTGGCGCGACCGCGTGGACCGAGCGAGACAAAAGGCCGCGTCACAGAATGTTCTGCTCTTGGCGCGACCGGAGGCGCCGTAACGTCCGCGAAGAAGCGAAAGACAATTTAACGGCGACTGCGTTCACGACCGCGCGTACGCATTTACGGCGGAGTCACGTTGACTCGACGCACGTGGTCCGCGGCGGAAGAACTGGGGAGACGTGTGTCACGTCGCGTCGACTAGCTCGCACTGCCGGCAGCTTTGTTCCCGTGCGGTCCGGTGTGCGACGCACCGTTGCCGAAATTCCGCATAACGGTACAGCTGCCCCTACTTGTGTCGGCAGTGCCGTAGTTCAGCCCTTCGTGCGTTGGACGGTGCTGCCGCCACACAGATCCCCCCTTGGAGAGCGGAGCTCCGTAGCTGCGAAAACGCGGCGATCGTTCGCGTGTGTTTAAAGTTCGTGCACTGCGTGATGGCAGTGCGGCAGCTTTGGCGGGGGTCGGTCGGCGTCGGAAGGGCGGCGGCCCGTGACGTCAGCGCGCCGGACCGGCGAGCGTGCGGTGGGCGTGTCCTCGCGCTGGCGGCTAGTGACAGCGGCAGCAGGCACTGGCTACGACTGTCCGTAGCGATGCGCGTGAAGGCGCGCGTTGCAGGTCATGGGTGGTGACGTCTCGAAGGCGCTTGCGCGAGTGCGGTACCGTCGGAACTCGAACGCGGGTCCGGGAGCTACTACGGACAAGCCGGACAGTGTGGTGCGCAATGTCCGGAGCTCGACGGAGACGCGAATGAGGTAAGCTGGCGCGGGTGCCGATCCGGCCTCAACGCCCGACGCGGCGGAGGCATAAGACGCGAACGCGGGTCCAGGAGCTGTGACGAACGCTCGACTGGAGTTACCGGCCGAAGGCACTTGCAGCTGGAGGTCGGGTCTCTACAGCGGACGGCGGCTCGTGGGCGCCGAATTCTGACGGCGTTCGGTGGCTCGGGCGCGTGATTGCCGGCTTGGGTGTCGTGGTGCGCTGGCGACGCAGCACGGCCGTTTGAATCAGACGCGGCGGCCGGCGCGCGTGACGTAGTCCGCTGGCGGCTGTGGTGGGGGCGACCGGTGCGCCTGTGGTGGGCGCGGTCCGGGCGGCCGTACCAGCTGCCTGGGCGTGGTGGAGGGAGGCGCACGTGGCGGCGCGATGACAGCAGGCTGCAGCTGTGCGTCACCGGCGGCTCCGGGTGCGGGTTCCGTCTGACCGCTGGCGGAGGGCGTGTCGTCCGTGAACAGATCTTCTGCCGGGTCGAAGAAATGCGTGGCTGATGGAGCGGGCAAGACGTAGGCTGGTTTCACGCGGTCGACTGACACTGTCGACGGCTTTCCGTTGCACTCGAGGACCAGCGTTTTGTCTCCTCGGGCGATCACGCGGTGCGGTCCACTGTAGGGCGGTCGGAGAGGTGGCCGTACTGCGTCGGTACGCAACATGACGTGCGTGCAGCGCTGCAGGTCGGCGTGGACGAATATCCTCCCGGTGCCGTGCCGCGTCGGTGCGTGCGCTCGGAGGCCGGCCATGTGACTGCGCAGACGTTCCGCCAGAGTGGGTGCCACGGCGTCGTGTGGGAGTCTTACATCTTCGACAAAATCGCCCGGGATTGTCAGGGATTGCCCGTAAACGAGGTCGGCAGGTGACGCGCCGATCTCCTCCTTCGGCGTGACTCGCAGGCCGAGCAGCACCAGTGGAAGCGCCTCTGGCCATGAGGTGTCGTGGCAGGTTAGAGCGGCTTTGAGAGTCCTGTGGAACCGTTCGACCATGCCATTCGACGCCGGATGGTAGCTGGTTGTCCTGTGTAACCGGGTGCCACACAGTCTGGCGACGTGCGTGAACAACGCGCAGTCAAACTTGCGGCCGCGATCAGTTGTCACGTGACTGGGACATCCGAAGCGTGCCACCCAGGTGTCGACGAATGCGGTGGTGACGGTCTCGGCTGTGACGTCCGCGACAGGCGTTGCTTCCGGCCAGCGAGTGAAGCGGTCCACCATAGTTAGGAGGTACCGCTTGCCTTGTGAGAGAGGAAGCGGGCCGACGAGGTCCACGTGAACGTGCGCAAATCGGCGTGTCGCGTCCGGGAAGGTGCCCACGGGTGCGTGGGTGTGCCTCCCGACTTTGGCGCGCTGACATGCGGTGCAAGTCCGCGCCCATTCGCGACAGTCCTTCCGAAGCCCGGGCCAGACGAAACGCGCAGCCACGAGCGTCGCAGTGGTGTTGGTGCCGGGGTGTGACAGTCCGTGGACACGGTCGAAGGCACTGCGTCGGAATTTCTCCGGGAGAAACGGTCGGTGCGTGCCGGTTGAGGTGTCACACCAAATCTTCCGTGCGGAGCCGGGGACAGGCACCAGCTCCAGTTGCAGGCCGCTGGAAGTGTCGTGACGGAAGCGGTGCAGTTCTTCGTCACTCTCCTGTACTTGGGCCACGTCCTCAAAGTTCACAGGGGGTGAAATAACGGCACACGCTCGGGACAAACAATCGGCGACGATATTGTCTATCCATGAAATGTGTCGAATGTCAGTCGTGAATTGCGACACGTACTCTAACTGCTGGAGTTGGCGCGGTGAACACTTAGTGTGGTTGTTCTCGAATGCGTGGGTAATGGGTTTGTGATCGGTGAAAATGATGAACTGTCGGGCTTCTATGGACGGTCGGAAGTATTTCACCGCCGCGTACACCGCAAGCAACTCTCGGTCATAAGCGCTCCAAGCACGTTGCGAATCGGAAAGCTTTTTAGAGAAAAAACCGAGAGGCTGCCAACTCCCGCCGACGCGCTGTTGTAACGCCGCGCCGATGGCGGCCTGGCTGGCGTCCACGACTACAACTAAGTCCGCGTCATGTACCGGGTGCGCGAGCAGCGTCGCTTCCACGAGACTCCTTTTTGAGTCCGTGAAGCTCTGCTCCATTGCGTCTGTCCAATTCACGACGGTCTTTCTTTTTGAGGTAGGACCTTGTAACGCCTTAGTCAGCGGCTCTTGCACTGCTGCGGCGTTGGGCAGGTGTCGACGATAAAAGTTCAACATGCCGAGGTAGCGTCGTAATTCTCTGTGCGTCTGCGGACGCGGCATGTTCTGTATTGCCTTCACTTTCTCCGGTAGCGGTGTCGATCCGGTGGGCGTAATTAAATGGCCGAGGAACTCAATTTCCGTCACGCCAAACTCGCATTTAGCGGGGTTAATGACGATGTCGGCTTCACTCAGGCGCTGAAAGACGGTCGTTAAGTGGCGGCGGTGGAGTTCGGGCGACTTGGAATACACCAAGATGTCGTCGAGGTAGGCGAAGCAAAATGGCAAGCCTCGCAAGACGCCGTCCAGGAACCGCTGCCAAGTCTGGGCAGCATTCCGAAGACCGAAAGTCATAAACAGGCTTTCGAAAAGCCCAAAGGGCGTTACGATGGCTGTTTTTTCGATGTCTTCGGGCGCCACTGGAATTTGGGTGTACGCCTTTGCGCAGTCAATCTTGCTGAACACCGCGCAGCCCGCCAAGGCGTAGCTGAAGTCTTGAAGGTGTGGGACTGGGTATCGGTCCGGCACCGTTCGCGAATTAAGGGCGCGATAGTCCCCACACGGGCGCCACGAATTGTCTTTCTTGGGCACTAAATGCAACGCCGATGACCATGGGCTGCTCGATGGTCGCACGATGCCTTGCCGCAGCATGGCCTCGAACTCTGCCTTTGCTGCTGCGAGTCTGTCCGGCGCGAGTCGACGTGGGCGACACGATGTGGGGGGTCCGGGTGTGGTTATTATGTGGTGCACCGTCGAATGTTTGATGTCTCTCGGTGCACCGGCTGGGCGGGTGAGGTCGGGGAATTGTTCAAGAATGTCAGCGTACGGTCCGGGGCACTTCACGGGTTTAACGCTGTAGTGTGCAGCCTGCCGGCGCTGTCCCGCTATCTTTAACTTAGTCGTGGCGTCGATGAGCTGGCCGTTTGCGATGTCGGCTAGTAGCCCGTAGTGGCCGAGAAAGTCTGCGCCCAGGATCGGCTCATTGACGTCGGCCACGGTAAAAGTCCACGAGAACGTGCGCCGTAGGCCTAGATCTATATTGCGGCTGTGTGTGCCGTAAGTTTTTATCGTGGAGTTGTTCGCCGCTGTAAGGCAGAGTGCCTCGGCCCGCCTGCGGTCTCGTAACATAGAACGGGGGAATATCGAGAGGTCCGAACCCGTGTCGACGAGGTACCTCACGCCTGCCCCCCGTTCCGCAACAAACAGACGCTTCGATATCATATTGCAGCCGGGTGCGCCTAGGTCCGGTCGCAGCTGGCGTTTGGGTGCGAGCAAGGAGCGCGGCATCTGGTTGCTTCGTTGCCGAAGCGGGCGTGGTACCAGCAGTAGCCGCTTTGTGCGTGGTGTGACGTCGGCGGGGTACCGTTGGAGCGGCTGTTGCTGCGTTGCCGGCTGCGCGAGCCACGCCGCCTGTCGCCCGGTCTGCTGCCGCTGCGGCGCGTGCTGCCCTCTTGCTGCGAGCGCGCCAACCGGTCGACTTGCGTCGAGAGAACTGCCACCTGCGCGGTCAAGTTTTGCACTAGCTGGTGCAGGTCGGCATCCGATGTGGGTGCGGGAGGTGCTGGCCGCCACGGTGGTGGGGGGACGGAGTCGTAAGCTGCCGCAGCCGCGGTGCTAGGCGCCGTTGTCAGCGCGTCGTGCACCCTGTCGGCCAAGTTAGCGACGGCGTCCAGCTGCATCTCCGTCTGTGCGGCTATCACTGCCTGCACCTGAGCTGGGAGGCTGCGCACCCAGATAGTGCGCAACAGCGAATCTGGCACCATATCGGACTGCGCGAGGCTCCGCAAGTGGCGCAGGAACTGCGAGGGCCTCCGATCGCCGCATTCCTCTTGCCGCAGCAGTTGGTGCACACGCTGTTCCTCTGACGACGAAATCCGCCGGATCAGCTCTTCCTTGAGCCGTTTGTAACTCGACTGCGTCGGTGGGGCGGTGATTATATCCCGCACTTCGGCCGCATAGTTCTGGTCCAGCTGGCTCACCACGTGCCCAAATTTCGCCAGGTCGCAGGTCACGTGGTTGCTCATAAATACCGCCTCAACCTGGCTGAACCACATCACGGGGTCGCGCGGCCAAAAGGGAGGCAACCTGATCAATGCCCGTCCAGCGCTTGTCGGCGTTCCGGCGGTCGTAGGAGGCGTCGGTGTGGCGGGGATTTGCGCGCCAACATTGTCCTGAGCTGTCTGCGGCTGCGCGGCGTCCGCGCGTGTAGTCCGTGCCTGTAGCTCATTCTCTAGCCTCGTGTTGCGTGCGAGCAGTTCTTCGACGGTCTTTCGCAACTCCTCTAGTGTCGCCATCTTAGTTCAGAGTCGAATCCTCGTACAAGAGGAAAGTACACAGTGAAAATAACACAAGGGAAACACACGAAAAGAAAAAAAAAAAAATAACACTAAGCAGTCCGCGATCAAAATATACGCACACAAAAACAATACAAAAAAAGTTAGTTAAAAAAAATTTACTACGGAGCACTGTTCGGCGCGGGCGTATGCGCGCAAGCCTACTCGCGGTTCCACGTCTCTCGTACCGACGAACGTTTGTCACCACGTGTTTTTTTTAGCCTCAGATCACGTCGGGGTCACCAGTGAAACGGGATCGTGTTGTATCTCCGCTTACAGTCGCTCATGTGCAGTGAACCGGCATTTATCGCCGCGCCCACGCACTATGCTCATGGGAGAGGCTTTGTGGCAATAAATGACTAAAGCGGTTTCTGGACAGGACACAATTATTTTTCCTGCCGTTACAATAAATGACAAATAATATACTTCGCTAATGTCCGCCTATATAGGCGCGTTGCACCGGCGGCACGGCTCGGTCACCGATCCCGGAGGGTGTACACTCCAGTGACGAGCCGTGGCGCGACCGCGTGGACCGAGCGAGACAAAAGGCCGCGTCACAGAATGTTCTGCTCTTGGCGCGACCGGAGGCGCCGTAACGTCCGCGAAGAAGCGAAAGACAATTTAACGGCGACTGCGTTCACGACCGCGCGTACGCATTTACGGCGGAGTCACGTTGACTCGACGCACGTGGTCCGCGGCGGAAGAACTGGGGAGACGTGTGTCATGTCGCGTCGACTAGCTCGCACTGCCGGCAGCTTTGTTCCCGTGCGGTCCGGTGTGCGACGCACCGTTGCCGAAATTCCGCATAACGGTACAGCTGCCCCTACTTGTGTCGGCAGTGCCGTAGTTCAGCCCTTCGTGCGTTGGACGGTGCTGCCGCCACACAGATCCCCCCTTGGAGAGCGGAGCTCCGTAGCTGCGAAAACGCGGCGATCGTTCGCGTGTGTTTAAAGTTCGTGCACTGCGTGATGGCAGTGCGGCAGCTTTGGCGGGGGTCGGTCGGCGTCGGAAGGGCGGCGGCCCGTGACGTCAGCGCGCCGCACCGGCGAGCGTGCGGTGGGCGTGTCCTCGCGCTGGCGGCTAGTGACAGCGGCAGCAGGCACTGGCTACGACTGTCCGTAGCGATGCGCGTGAAGGCGCGCGTTGCAGGTCATGGGTGGTGACGTCTCGAAGGCGCTTGCGCGAGTGCGGTACCGTCGGAACTCGAACGCGGGTCCGGGAGCTACTACGGACAAGCCGGACGGTGTGGTGCGCGATGTCCGGAGCTCGACGGAGACGCGAATGAGGTAAGCTGGCGCGGGTGGCGATCCGGCCTCAACGCCCGACGCGGCGGAGGCATAAGACGCGAATGCGGGTCCAGGAGCTGTGACGAACGCTCGACTGGAGTTACCGGCCGAAGGCACTTGCAGCTGGAGGTCGGGTCTCTACAGCGGACGGCGGCTCGTGGGCGCCGAATTCTGACGGCGTTCGGTGGCTCGGGCGCGTGATTGCCGGCTTGGGTGTCGTGGTGCGCTGGCGACGCAGCACGGCCGTTTGAATCGGACGCGGCGGCCGGCGCGCGTGACGTAGTCCGCTGGCGGCTGTGGTGGGGCGACCGGTGCGTCTGTGGTGGGCGCGGTCCGGGCGGCCGTACCAGCTGCCTGGGCGTGGTGGAGGGAGGCGTACGTGGCGGCGCAATGACAGCAGGCTGCAGCTGTGCGTCACCGGCGGCTCCGGGTGCGGGTTCCGTCTGACCGCTGGCGGAGGGCGTGTCGTCCGTGAACAGATCTTCTGCCGGGTCGAAGAAATGCGTGGCTGATGGAGCGGGCAAGACGTAGGCTGGTTTCACGCGGTCGACTGACACTGTCGACGGCTTTCGGTTGCACTCGAGGACCAGCGTTTTGTCTCCTCGGGCGATCACGCGGTGCGGTCCACTGTAGGGCGGTCGGAGAGGTGGCCGTACTGCGTCGGTACGCAACATGACGTGCGTGCAGCGCTGCAGGTCGGCGTGGACGAATATCCTCCCGGTGCCGTGCCGCGTCGGTGCGTGCGCTCAGAGGCCGGCCATGTGACTGCGCAGACGTTCCGCCAGAGTGGGTGCCACGGCGTCGTGTGGGAGTCTTACATCTTCGACAAAATCGCCCGGGATTGTCAGGGATTGCCCGTAAACGAGGTCGGCAGGTGACACGCCGATCTCCTCCTTCGGCGTGACTCGCAGGCCGAGCAGCACCAGTGGAAGCGCCTCTGGCCATGAGGTGTCGTGGCAGGTTAGAGCGGCTTTGAGAGTCCTGTGGAACTGTTCGACCATGCCATTCGACGCCGGATGGTAGCTGGTTGTCCTGTGTAACCGGGTGCCACACAGTCTGGCGACGTGCGTGAACAACGCGCAGTCAAACTTGCGGCCGCGATCAGTTGTCACGTGACTGGGACATCCGAAGCGTGCCACCCAGGTGTCGACGAATGCGGTGGCGACGGTCTCGGCTGTGACGTCCGCGACGGGCGTTGCTTCCGGCCAGCGAGTGAAGCGGTCCACCATAGTTAGGAGGTACCGCTTGCCTTGTGAGAGAGGAAGCGGGCCGACGAGGTCCACGTGAACGTGCGCAAATCGGCGTGTCGCGTCCGGGAAGGTGCCCACGGGTGCGTGGGTGTGCCTCCCGACTTTGGCGGGCTGACATGCGGTGCAAGTCCGCGCCCATTCGCGACAGTCCTTCCGAAGCCCGGGCCAGACGAAACGCGCAGCCACGAGCGTCGCAGTGGTGTTGGTGCCGGGGTGTGACAGTCCGTGGACACGGTCGAAGGCACTGCGTCGGAATTTCTCCGGGAGAAACGGTCGGTGCGTGCCGGTTGAGGTGTCACACCAAATCTTCCGTGCGGAGCCGGGGACAGGCACCAGCTCCAGTTGCAGGCCGCTGGAAGTGTCGTGACGGAAGCGGTGCAGTTCTTCGTCACTCTCCTGTACTTGGGCCACGTCCTCAAAGTTCACAGGGGGTGAAATAACGGCACACGCTCGGGACAAACAATCGGCGACGATATTGTCTATCCCCGAAATGTGTCGAATGTCAGTCGTGAATTGCGACACGTACTCTAACTGCTGGCGTTGGCGCGGTGAACACTTAGTGTGGTTGTTCTCGAACGCGTGGGTAATGGGTTTGTGATCGGTGAAAATGATGAACTGTCGGGCTTCTATGGACGGTCGGAAGTATTTCACCGCCGCGTACACCGCAAGCAACTCTCGGTCATAAGCGCTCCAAGCACGTTGCGAATCGGAAAGCTTTTTAGAGAAAAAACCGAGAGGCTGCCAACTCCCGCCGACGCGCTGTTGTAATGCCGCGCCGATGGCGGCCTGGCTGGCGTCCACGACTACAACTAAGTCCGCGTCATGTACCGGGTGCGCGAGCAGCGTCGCTTCCACGAGACTCCTTTTTGAGTCCGTGAAGCTCTGCTCCATTGCGTCTGTCCAATTCACGACGGTCTTTCCTTTTGAGGTAGGACCTTGTAACGCCTTAGTCAGCGGCTCTTGCACTGCTGCGGCATTGGGCAGGTGTCGACGATAAAAGTTCAACATGCCGAGGTAGCGTCGTAATTCTCTGTGCGTCTGCGGACGCGGCATGTTCTGTATTGCCTTCACTTTCTCCGGTAGCGGTGTCGATCCGGTGGGCGTAATTAAATGGCCGAGGAACTCAATTTCCGTCACGCCAAACTCGCATTTAGCGGGGTTAATGACGATGTCGGCTTCACTCAGGCGCTGAAAGACGGTCGTTAAGTGGCGGCGGTGGAGTTCGGGCGACTTGGAATACACCAAGATGTCGTCGAGGTAGGCGAAGCAAAATGGCAAGCCTCGCAAGACGCCGTCCAGGAACCGCTGCCAAGTCTGGGCAGCATTCCGAAGACCGAAAGTCATAAACAGGCTTTCGAAAAGCCCAAAGGGCGTTACGATGGCTGTTTTTTCGATGTCTTCGGGCGCCACTGGAATTTGGGTGTACGCCTTTGCGCAGTCAATCTTGCTGAACACCGCGCAGCCCGCCAAGGCGTAGCTGAAGTCTTGAAGGTGTGGGACTGGGTATCGGTCCGGCACCGTTCGCGAATTAAGGGCGCGATAGTCCCCACACGGGCGCCACGAATTGTCTTTCTTGGGCACTAAATGCAACGCCGATGACCATGGGCTGCTCGATGGTCGCACGATGCCTTGCCGCAGCATGGCCTCGAACTCTGCCTTTGCTGCTGCGAGTCTGTCCGGCGCGAGTCGACGTGGGCGACACGATGTGGGGGGTCCGGGTGTGGTTATTATGTGGTGCACCGTCGAATGTTTGATGTCTCTCGGTGCACCGGCTGGGCGGGTGAGGTCGGGGAATTGTTCAAGAATGTCAGCGTACGGTCCGGGGCACTTCACGGGTTTAACGCTGTAGTGTGCAGCCTGCCGGCGCTGTCCCGCTATCTTTAACTTAGTCGTGGCGTCGATGAGCTGGCCGTTTGCGATGTCGGCTAGTAGCCCGTAGTGGCCGAGAAAGTCTGCGCCCAGGATCGGCTCATTGACGTCGGCCACGGTAAAAGTCCACGAGAACGTGCGCCGTAGGCCTAGATCTATATTGCGGCTGTGTGTGCCGTAAGTTTTTATCGTGGAGTTGTTCGCCGCTGTAAGGCAGAGTGCCTCGGCCCGCCTGCGGTCTCGTAACATAGAACGGGGGAATATCGAGAGGTCCGAACCCGTGTCGACGAGGTACCTCACGCCTGCCCCCCGTTCCGCAACAAACAGACGCTTCGATATCATATTGCAGCCGGGTGCGCCTAGGTCCGGTCGCAGCTGGCGTTTGGGTGCGAGCAAGGAGCGCGGCATCTGGTTGCTTCGTTGCCGAAGCGGGCGTGGTACCAGCAGTAGCCGCTTTGTGCGTGGTGTGACGTCGGCGGGGTACCGTTGGAGCGGCTGTTGCTGCGTTGCCGGCTGCGCGAGCCACGCCGCCTGTCGCCCGGTCTGCTGCCGCTGCGGCGCGTGCTGCCCTCTTGCTGCGAGCGCGCCAACCGGTCGACTTGCGTCGAGAGAGCTGCCACCTGCGCGGTCAAGTTTTGCACTAGCTGGTGCAGGTCGGCATCCGATGCGGGTGCGTGAGGCGCTGGCCGCCACGGTGGTGGGGGGACGGAGTCGTAAGCTGCCGCAGCCGCGTTGCTAGGCGCCATTGTCAGCGCGTCGTGCACCCTGTCGGCCAAGTTAGCGACGGCGTCCAGCTGCATCTCCGTCTGTGCGGCTATCACTGCCTGCACCTGAGCTGGGAGGCTGCGCACCCAGATAGTGCGCAACAGCGAATCTGGCACCATATCGGACTGCGCGAGGCTCCGCAAGTGGCGCAGGAACTGCGAGGGCCTCCGATCGCCGCATTCCTCTTGCCGCAGCAGTTGGTGCACACGCTGTTCCTCTGACGACGAAATCCGCCGGATCAGCTCTTCCTTGAGCCGTTTGTAACTCGACTGCGTCGGTGGGGCGGTGATTATATCCCGCACTTCGGCCGCATAGTTCTGGTCCAGCTGGCTCACCACGTGCCCAAATTTCGCCAGGTCGCAGGTCACGTGGTTGCTCATAAATACCGCCTCAACCTGGCTGAACCACATCACGGGGTCGCGCGGCCAAAAGGGAGGCAACCTGATCAATGCCCGTCCAGCGCTTGTCGGCGTTCCGGCGGTCGTAGGAGGCGTCGGTGTGGCGGGGATTTGCGCGCCAACATTGTCCTGAGCTGTCTGCGGCTGCGCGGCGTCCGCGCGTGTAGTCCGTGCCTGTAGCTCATTCTCTAGCCTCGTGTTGCGTGCGAGCAGTTCTGCGACGGTCTTTCGCAACTCCTCTAGTGTCGCCATCTTAGTTCAGAGTCGAATCCTCGTACAAGAGGAAAGTACACAGTGAAAATAACACAAGGGAAACACACGAAAAGAAAAAAAAAAAATAACACTAAGCAGTCCGCGATCAAAATATACGCACACAAAAACAATACAAAAAAAGTTAGTTAAAAAAAATTTACTACGGAGCACTGTTCGGCGCGGGCGTATGCGCGCAAGCCTACTCGCGGTGCCACGTCTCTCGTACCGACGAACGTTTGTCACCACGTGTTTTTTTTAGCCTCAGATCACGTCGGGGTCACCAGTGAAACGGGAACGTGTTGTATCTCCGCTTACAGTCGCTCATGTGCAGTGAACCGGCATTTATCGCCGCGCCCACGCACTATGCTCATGGGAGAGGCTTTGTGGCAATAAATGACTAAAGCGGTTTCTGGACAGGACACATTTATTTTTCCTGCCGTTACAATAAATGACAAATAATATACTTCGCTAATGTCCGCCTATACAGGCGCGTTGCACCGGCGGCACGGCTCGGTCACCGATCCCGGAGGGTGTACACTCCAGTGACGAGCCGTGGCGCGACCGCGTGGACCGAGCGAGACAAAAGGCCGCGTCACAGAATGTTCTGCTCTTGGCGCGACCGGAGGCGCCGTAACGTCCGCGAAGAAGCGAAAGACAATTTAACGGCGACTGCGTTCACGACCGCGCGTACGCATTTACGGCGGAGTCACGTTGACTCGACGCACGTGGTCCGCGGCGGAAGAACTGGGGAGACGTGTGTCACGTCGCGTCGACTAGCTCGCACTGCCGGCAGCTTTGTTCCCGTGCGGTCCGGTGTGCGACGCACCGTTGCCGAAATTCCGCATAACGGTACAGCTGCCCCTACTTGTGTCGGCAGTGCCGTAGTTCAGCCCTTCGTGCGTTGGACGGTGCTGCCGCCACACACTACGGCACTGCCGCCACAAGAGTATTCCAGTCAACATTGTCAAAAGCTTTCTCTAGGTCTACAAGTGCTAGAAACGTAGGTTTGCCTTTCCTTAATCTTTCTTCTAAGATAAGTCGTAAGGTCAGTATTGCCTCACGTGTTCCAGTGTTTCTACGGAATCCAAACTGATCTTCCCCGAGGTTGGCTTCTACTAGTTTTTCCATTCGTCTGTAAAGAATTCGTGTTAGTATTTTGCAGCTGTGACTTATTAAGCTGATAGTTCGGTAATTTTCACATCTGTCAACACCTGCTTTCTTTGGGATTGGAATTATTATATTCTTCTTGAAGTCTGAGGGTATTTCGCCTGTTTCATACATCTTGCTCGCCAGATGGTAGAGTTTTGTCAGGACTGGCTCTCCCACGGCCGTCAGTAGTTCCAATGGAATATTGTCTACTCCGGGGGCCTTGTTTCGACTCAGGTCTTTCAGTGCTCTGTCAAACTCTTCACGCAGTATCGTATCTCCCATTTCATGTTCATCTACATCCTCTTCCATTTCCATAATATTGTCCTCAAGTACATCGCCCTTGTATAGACCCTCTATATACTCCTTCCACCTTTCTACTTTCCCTTCTTTGCTTAGAACTGGGTTTCCATCTGAGCTCTTGATATTCATACAAGTCGTTCTCTTATCTCCAAAGGTCTCTTTAATTTTCCTGTAGGCGGTATCTATCTTACCCCTAGTGAGATAGGCCTCTACATCCTTACATTTGTCCTCTAGCCATCCCTGCTTAGCCATTTTGCACTTCCTGTCGATCTCATTTTTGAGACGTTTGTATTCCTTTTTGCCTGTTTCACTTACTGCATTTTTATATTTTCTCCTTTCATCAAGTAAATTCAATATTTCTTCTGTTACCCAAGGATTTCTACTAGCCCTCGTCTTTTTACCTACTTGATCCTCTGCTGCCTTCACTACTTCATCCCTCAAAGCTACCCATTCTTCTTCTACTTTATTTATTTCCCCCATTCCTGTCAATTGCTCCCTTATGCTCCCCCTGAATCTCTGTACAACCTCTGGTTCTTTTAGTTTATCCAGGTCCCATCTCCTTAAATTCCCACCTTTTTGCAGTTTCTTCAGTGTTCCAATATAAAATAAAAATAACCTTTCCTCGAAGAAAAAAAGGTGAGTTAAGAAGTTTAATATAAAATTTGCAATGCCACGTACTATTTGCACAGAGTGGGAACTTTGATATCATGCAGACTGCAGCACAATAAGTGAGACAAACAAAAGTTGGTTTCTTCTTCTTTTTCCGCCATAAAAAGTAAATAAGTAAATAAATAATAAAATTTTTAAACTATTGTGAAGTGTATTTCACACATCTTCTTATTTTATTTTCTTATAAACGTGTTTAAAAATGTAAAACATTCCCAGTATCAACGTGTTTTGTTAAACGGATGTCATTAAATCAAAGCTCAGCTATTGAAGACCATAGAGCTTCCACATTAATTACAGTAATGGAGGGTTGACATGATACTTCCCGTAATTTCTACAAGAAATTTAGGTTTTACATACTGAGGTCCACACATGTTACAGTATTTAAGAAACTGCCGATTAGTTTATCACAACTTTTCAGGGGTCCCGGTATTTTCACGGGGGAAATATGGTAGGGTTAAGTAGAAGCAGACAACATTCTCGCAATAGTAGTTTGAAACATTGTGTTGTAGATCGCCGTCCTGACAGCTTACTTCAAAATATTTTGGACAATCATGGAGATGATACCAGACAGAAACCCAATGTTAAATATCCATTCAGTCACCACGTAAACTATGTATATTTCCAAGCTTGTATTGCCGAATTTCGTTCTCAAGACTTGTTTAAACTAGCAATTTGTTTAATAATATTAAATTTTAGTGTCGTTTGTAAACGCAGTTATTTTAAAACGTAAAACGTTGAAATGGAGAACAGAGCAAAAAATGCCGCCCCCCTTAAGGCACCGCCCCTAGGCCCGTGCCTTGCGGGCCTATACGTAAATCCGCTAAAGCTATATCAGTGATAGATTAATCTGAATCGCCAACACGGACCAGCTTCGACGACAGATTGGTTAGATTCAGTGCAGTTATTCGTTTCTTGTAATAGCGTGTGAAGTGTCAGTATGTGCAGATCGCTGGACTCTGTGCAAAGCTATTACAGGACAACAAAAGTGGCTGTCATTTTAAGTACAGACAGCAACAGAAACTGCATCAGAAGGATTAAGTGTAAAAGGACAAACAGATTTTGGAGATTATAGGATCCCGATATTCAAAAACAGGTGCCCTTGACTTGTTGTTAAGCCAATTAGCATGCCATTGAAGGAGAAACGTGGTGCAAGATGAAAAGACGAAAATAAGCTGTTTGCTCTAAATTTATTATATCACAGCACTCAGGCATACAGGTTTTGTCGGGATATTTCATCCTTTCATCAGTGCGTACATGACAGAGGTATGTGGAAGGCATATAAATAAAATGTGGGATAAGTGACAATATATTCCATGATTTAAAGCAGAAGGTGCAGTATTTCTCCATTACTGATAAACTAGTGAATATGTCATTGGATGAAATGTCTCTAATGGCAAATTTAACAAACGCCCACTATTTGGCAGTTGGTTGCCCCACTTAGATTAATATAAAGATGAAGGTCGTACTTGTGGTAACAGGTGACAATGACTAAAACAGAGTAATCGTATGGAACGACAAATGGGGCGTTGATCCCTTTTGCACATAGAGGTACATGTCTGTTCTTACGTGTGGATCTGTGTGTTTATATTCTTCTGATATCAACGTGATAAGCAACAGTTCTATCCAATTTCACAATTGTTTCTTCATGAATGTGTCGTAGCTAGTCACTAGATTTATGAATTTTAGACCTAATGGCGTTATTTTAGAATCATTTTTAGAACCATCTCTGTCTTCTGATATTACACTGACTGTTGGAGTCAAATAAGTAATTCAAATATTTCGTAAATCACATAGGAAAGGGATGCAAAACAAACGTACTGTACAGGATGGCGGGTATGGGCAGGCGGTGGGCGTTGTGGAATAATAGGGCAATTTTTAGAGAAAGGCCATTTATTGGCTAAAGCATGATGAAAAGGGGCTACATAGGCCTAGGGAGGTGAGGGTGAGCCAGAGCTTACAATTTGGCGAACATTGTTCGCGAAGCTACCGAAAGTGGTTGTCTGCCAAAACTAACTTCACAGTGCCGCAGCACCGGGAGAAGCGGGAAATGTTCAATGCTACAGGGCGCGCATCCGACTCGCGGGTGAGCAAGAATACAAGGGAACGAGCCTGGCGACGGGCGGCCGGGTATATTCGACGCACCACGCGGCTTCCTCCACCCTGATTGGTCAGGACCGAGCAAACCGTGCGGGCGGCATGGAACTTTCCAGAGCGTTGCCTGCTAAGCGACGCCTGGGGCGGCGTTACCTCGTAAGCACACGAGAGAAGCGCGTGATCAAGGTGCCCTTCCTCGGTGCTGACTTCCTGTTACTAAACCGTGGGACGGGAGAATTTACAGGCAGCTAACACTGCCGGCCGTGGCTTGGCTGCAATGGAAAAATGAAGTTACCGTTTGGAGGCTCATATAATAAAGTAAAATCTCCTACTGTCTGGCTCATCCTTTACACTCCTCCCCCTTCCGTGGGAGCGGAGAACGTACGTGAATTCGCTCAATGTAATTATTATTTGAATGTAAACAAATTTAGCTTGTAAAACAAAGTAAACATTACTTGATTAAGAATGGCTCTCACGGAAGACGGCAGGGGTCTTAATCTATGGGAGCATATAGAGACTCTAAAGATCTCCTAAGGGTCGCAAGGGGACTTACACATGTCAACAATATTGTGTGTATACAAGAATCATCATAAAACATCGTAAAACATCAGAACATCATAAAATATCATAGAATATCAAAACAAAATTAGAACAAAACATAACAGTGTGAATTAGGTAAACATGCTAAGTGTTCTTGTCGCTAAGATGAGGTAAAAATGTCTTTTCTTTTGCTTTTGTTTGAATAAGTTGCACCTTGCATATAGCTATCGACTGCCGGACACTTGTACATACACCATGAAGATAGACAGCATAAGCACATACCTACATATATCATATACCTACATATATCAAGGTATACTCCTCGCTGCACTCGCAAGGTTGGGCAGTCTTCCACTCCCGACGTGTGACCAGAGCGTCCTCAGCAGACCGAAGTCACTCTCAGAACTCTTGTTCAAAGTTGGAGACGACTCCCCTCGGCACAAAGGCATTACTGTTTTGGCCCCGAGCTGCTTGCTTGCTTGCTTTCCATACCCATCTCCAGACTCTGGGATTACATATGTAATGTCACATGGTCTGGCAGAATATCATGCCATTTTCGCTTGACACTCATACACATACTGCAAAGACTGTTTGTTGTACAAAGGCTGGGTCGGTTCCCCTCGGGACAAAGGCGTCACCGTTTCTGGCCCTGACCTCCTTGCTTGCTTGCTTTCTACACCAATCTCCAGACTCTGGGATTACAAGAACACATGTAAGTTCTCATGGTTTGTCAGAATGTTATACCATTTACGCAATACTTATCGATATCAAGCACACAGCAACATCGCTTGCACAGCAGTAGTATCGCTCGCACAGTATAATTCCGAAGATACAGATGAAATTATTTCTCTAGAAACCTGAAACTTTAGCAAGGTGGAACGTGCTGTAAACCACTGACTAACTAGAAGCTTACCCTCCCTGCGAATAGCGAGGTGGAGCGTGCTATAAACCACTCAGTAACTAGAAATGTACCCCGCCTGCAAAGATCTTTACGTGAGAACTCGAAAAAAAAATAGAGGAAACTGATATTTCCACTCACGAATACTGATGTCAGTGATATTCCAAATCATTCTTATAATTTACAAAGTCAACTAAGGTGTTTCTCATGTCTAGAGAATAAGCAAACATGCCTTCCACCTGCTAGATGCGCACACCACAATTGATATTCTCTCAACTAAATAAAAACGGGAGACGTGAAGAAGCAGTCAATCGGACAATTTATAAGGGAGGAAATCATGGTCCAGCGCAAACACATGCCCATATTGAATTTTCTCAAATTTCTACTTGATCATGAAAGCTGTCCAACACATACTAAGTATTAGTTTGCTATTCGGCTATCTAGAGGACAACACGGTTAAGTCAGCTACATTCCTGCATCCCAGCATGCCTCTCCATTCGGCAGCTCCTACCATTAGCCGGAGACATGAATCATTCCCGCCACAGGTCAGCGGCGCTGCATGCTAAGCACACATAGAATTATCCTGGGAAACCAGTCACATATATACACTACTGGCCATTAAAATTGCTACACCAAGAAGAAATGCAGATGATAAACGGGTATTGATTGGACAAATATAGTATACTAGAACTTAACATGTGATTACATTTACACGAAAATTGAGTGCATGGGTCCTGAGAAATCAGTACCCAGAACAACCATCTCTGGCCGTAATAACGGCCTTGATACACCTGGGCATTGAGTCAAACAGAGCTTGGATGGCATGTACAGGTACAGCTGCCCATGCAGCTTCAACACGATACCACAGTTCATCAAGAGTAGTGACTGGCGTATTGTGACAAGCCAGTTGCTCGGCCACCATTGACCAGACGTTTTCAGTTGGTGAGAGATCTAGAGAATGTGCTGGCCAGGGCAGCAGTCGAACATTTTCTGGATCCAGAAAGGCCCATACAGGACCTGCAACATGCAGTCGTGCATTATCCTGATGAAATGTAGGGTTTCGCATGAATCGAATGAAGGGCAGAGCCACTGGTCGTAACACATCTGAAATGTTAACGTCCACAGTTCAAAGTGCCGTCAAGGCGATCAAGAGGTGACTGAGACGTGTAACCAATGGCACCCCATACCATCAAGCCGGGTGATACGCCAGTACGGCGATGATGAATACACGCTTCTAATGTGCGTTCACCGTGATGTCGCCAAACAAGAATGCGACCATCATGATGCTGTAAACAGAACCAGGATTCATCCAAAAAAATGACGTTTTGCCATTCGTGCAGCCAGGTTCGTCGTTGAGTACACCATCGCAGGTGCTCCTGTGTGTGATGCAGCGTCAAGGGTAACCGCAGCCATGGTCTCCGAGCTGATAGTCCATGCTGCTGCAAATGTCGTCGAACTGTTCGTGCAGATGGTTGTTGTCTTGCAAACGTCCCCATCTGTTGACTCACGGATCGAGATGTGGCTGCACAATCCGTTACAGCCATGCGGATAAGATGCCTGTCATCTCGACTGCTAGTGATACGAAGCTGTTGGGATCCAGCACGGCGTTCCCTATTACCCTCCTAAACCCAACGATTCCGTATTCTGCTAACAGTCATTGGATCTCGACCAACGCGAGCAGCAATGTCGTGATACGATAAACTACAATCGCGATAGGCTACAATCTCATCTTTATCAAAGTCGGAAATGTTATGGTACACCTTTCTCCTCCTTACACGAGGCATCACAACAACGTTTCACCAGGCAACGCCGGTCAACTGCTGTTTGTGTATGAGAAATCGGTTGGACACTTTCCTCATGTCACCATGTTCTAGGTGTCGCCACCGGCGCCAACCTTGTGTAAATGCTCTGAAAAGCTAATCATTTGCATATCACAGCATCTTCTCCTGTCGGTTAAATTTCGCGTCTGTAGCACTTCATCTTCGTGGTGTAGCTATTTTGATGGCCAGTAGTGTATTTTATCACTGTACTTACAGTTAAATATTACGATCGTGGTCTCAATTAGACGACATTTGACAATGAGCTAAATGTCGGAAATGCACCCTGCTGATGGCTGTGGCTCTGGAAATAGAAATATCTGTACCATTCTTATGACTTGACATACTCTTTCCTTTGCTGTCACAGTATTCCACGTCTTATCCATACATTCCTTACTACTGGACATATCAGGACACCCCCCCCCCCCCACACACACACCCTTTATAAGCCTGATGAAATAATACTTAGAGAAAATCAGCGATGGGAGGACATGTCTCATACGTTTTCCTTGCGATTAGTACCACTGTGTGTTAGAAAGAGAGGTGTAATCATCTTACAAACCGCCAGATGTTAAGAAAAAAACGATCACAACGACCATATTACTATCATAATTGGTCGTGGTTTTACAGGTGCATACAAGTATCCATGTTAAAAGCTATTCCTTCTTTATAAATCGAGGTATGGCATTACCTCCAAATGAAGTGGTTTTTCCAGACAAATACCGCGACACTGAATATAGACGGTGATCCCTGGAGTGTATATTATCAGACCAACACTGCTGTTAGATGTCCCTGATGGTGCAAGCTCGTGATAAAATTACCAAATTTAGAAACTGATTCAACTAAGGAACGTGTTATGGAGCCGGTATTTACAACTCCCTCACGCCGCCGCTAGATATTTCTCCAGTATTCGTAACGCATTCTGTCTCGATGCCACGTCAGAGGTTCGGTGATGTATCAACAGGGTTGTAGATGATAGTTGATTGAGAATGATCACAAACAGTATATGGTGTGCTGATTGAGGTAGTAAGAAATGTACACTAGCTTTTCAGATCTCTAGTGCTACGCTGTCTGGTAGAAATGATGTCTATGATTTGGAATCAAGTCTTTCCTTTCAACCACATACCTGCGTTGTATCCATGGAGAAGTCCTTTAACGATTACAGCCACTAGTGAATCATATTTCTGCCACTCTGAACCTATCTGCTACAATAAAATTTCAGATAGTCCCAATGCCTCTTGCAACTGCTGCCATTTCTGCAGCTTTACGCATGTGATCACTCCAATTGAACCTGGAACTGAGCAGAAGTTGGAGAGAGCTATATCCACCACCTTCTGCAACCTGTGTAGAAACAGAGTAACCTGAGTAAGTGCGACAGGACCATGTTTTGACCATTCAGTGGAAATGTGAACAAGTTGCCGTAGCTCCACCAACAGTGTACAACATGTAAGGCCAGCACCAAACGAAGCCTGCTCCTGGAGCACTAGATAGTATAAGAGACAGTACGGGAACTGGGAGAAGGATGAGGATTTTGCTACTACATACAGATACTGCAGTCCGAAGCAGATCTGCATCACTCAGGGCCCATTCACGTCTGTCACCCCTACATGCTATCATCATTATTCTGTACCATCCAACACAGAAAAATTACAAACTACAAAAGCTCTACTAACTTCATCTGATATACAACTCCATAAGATTTTTACTGCTTCTCTCTCCTCCCATATATCGAAAACCAATACTGTCGCTTGTAGGCATCGATCACAAGTGATGATCCTATTAAATATACAGGTAATAATCCATTGCACAGACCAGTGTAAAGTTACATCGCCTATACTGTAGGGGGATAACAGTATCCCACAAACTATACTGTAATAAGCAAGAGATGCTCCCTGTGACCCTGTGTTACTGCTTGAAACATTTTTTTATGCTGTAACACGCTTTGTACACTGCCATACATTTTGTTTTCTCCGCCACGACTTTGAGGTCTGTGTCAGGTTCTAAACTAACATTAACACGTTCTGATCCATTGCTTCTCTCAGAAAACTAGACATCGCACAGTGTAAATCATCTTGTTACTCTGGCTACCATAACACACCGCTCAAACTGGATGATTTTAAATAAAAGACAATTACAACATAAGGAAACTGGTAGAAAGCACCTCGAGCATAGTGCTTAATTTATGATCTATCTCTATGCGGATGGGAGTCACAGAGCACTCTTGCAGTCTTAGGATAAAGTTAAGAGACTGAAAGACCCCCTTGCACCGTCTTGACCAACCTGCCCTGTACACCATTACTGATTTAATCTATAGCCGACCAGAAGTAGACCACTACATTCCGTGTCTCGTGAATGAATGGAGCCTGCCGAGTCCTCGTCCATCCAAATTCACAAGATTTCTCCAGATGCACTCATGTCGAGGAGGTTAGCACTCCTTATCAGTGTATAGTAACAGATAGCAGACTGTTGAGAAGAACAAGAAATGGGTGACTTTTATGCATGGTCAGGGTATACAACCTGGGTCAACCGGGAGATCTGAGATAAACCCGGGAATTTTTTCATCCGGAAGAAAACCGTAAAAAACCCAGGAATTTTTTTAGAATTCCGGGAACTTTTCGTTGTTTTAATTTCAGCTAAATTTTTGTAATTTTGACTGTTAAAAACAAATACTCTAACAAAGGATATTACTGTATTCCGCTACGGCAGAATAATACTGCAGCAATAAAACATGAACGAGAGAAAAAAACAAACGAAAATAAAACTTATGTTGCAAAGGAAATGCACCATATACAAAACAAAACACAGTGCTAATACAAGCTGTCTGACAACAGCAAAATGTGTCTAAGGCCTTAGGAAGACTGTGCAACGCTTCAGAACAACAAATTGCCTCAAATGAACATGACATCACCATTGTTTATATTTGATTCGTTTGAGCAGTTGCGAGCGGGCTCATGCGCATGCACAGTTGAGTCGCGTATGAGTAGTACCTTCTCCCGCTTCAGCCTACAGAAGTGTGGCTGTTAGCTGTATAAGCAGTAGCAGCAAACAGCCAGATACTACCCAGAAAAATTTTACTGGCGCGCGCAAGCTTCCAGATTCACGCATGCGCAACAGGCCCTGATCTAGGGGGCGAGAGAAAAACCTGGGTATCTGCCCAGGGCAGCAATTTCAGGGGAAGGGGAAAGGGGGGGGGGGCACAAAGTTCATATCTTGAGGGGAAAAAACGGCCTAGCTCCCAGTGCACGTTGGCCTATCGATTATTCATATGATTTTGAAACGCGTCCCTGTTGGTTTTTGAACGTATTCTAAGTTGATTTCCGAATGAATCATAAGTTGATTTTTGAATGCGTGCATAGTGTACGTGTCGTCCCTGCCAGGGGAATCCCTGACGCATCTATAAATAAACTATCTTGCAGAGAAAAGGTGACAGGGCTACACGAGGTGAGAGGGGTAAAGCCGAATGGGTGAATGCCAATCGCTGTTAGTATATGTGGTTGTCTGGGTTTGCGAATGATAAATGTTGTTATAATTACTAGCGAAATCCATAGATTCGGACTACCAGAATGGAAATGAATGACTAACAGGAATAGCAGGTAAGAAAGATGACGCATATCTTCTTGATGTATCCAAGAGAATGACAGAAAATTTTTGGCCAGACCGCTACACTACTAAGGACCAATTGTACAGTTCCCGACTAACTGCCGCCTAAGTTCTATTGTGGGAGTAGCGCGGAAAACGCGTTGTACGAACACGTAATAACGCCTAACTGGTGAATAGTCGCGGGTTAACTAAAACTGTCATTGAGACAGGGTTAGCGAAGTTAATCAAAAAATAAGTTTTCACACTGACAGGAACAGTTACAGAATTAGTGATGACAACATTGATTGGTAGAATGAGGGAAACGAGACCACCACACAAATTATAGAAGAATATGACGATTCCAAATTTACATAGAAATTTCGTACTACTACGTATCGATTTCATGCTAGAGAATCTGGAACGTATGAATGAAATGTGAAACTACTTTCTAATATAAAGCTTTTTGCTTCTGGTAGGCCTAATAGGCATTTGATATTCGTACTTAGTGAATTACGTTGCCAAATGACCATTTGTAGCAAAACAATCTCGTTTATTTGGTGTGTGTTACGAATGCTACAATATTAGACAGGCCTATTTCGTTTTATCTAGCAGACCGTGACAAATTACACGTAATCAGATCGAGGAACCACACCAGGCTTGGGTACTATTTGTGTTAACAGCTTTTTCAGTATTAGACAACGACATTTCGTTTTCTTCATGCAGCAAAACGTTTGACGAACTTTGATGAGGTAATAGATTCTTTCCCAGAAAGAAAAGCACGCCATGTAAAGCTGTAGCAAGATTAGAGAGAAGAAATGCTAGGAATTAAGGATTGAAGGAATGTATACTGCTTGCTTGTTTCTTTTGTTTACTCGTTTTATGTATCATATATTTAATTGTATGTCGCAGAAAACACAAGTTATTAGCTAACAGGCAGGGTCAGGATGTCAAACCGATCGACTGGGAGCAGGAGAATAACCACAGGACATGTTAATTTTCACTGTCCTGAACATAATTTGATGGCATCCATTAAAAAATATTACACGTTTGAATTCCACAGAGCGAAATACAGTGACGTGCGTTAGAAGAATACTGTGTGAAGAGGCGCGGCACTGCACTTTGGCACGCTTAAGACCAAGTAACATGTCTTGAATTTCCTCGAACATGTATGTTTTATGTACCAGACTCTTCAGAAAGATATGCACTACAAAATGAACATATTTTTGAAAAGGCGATTATTTTTATATAACTAGATCTAATGCTGCCCCGGTTCGAAAATATCGTTGGGGGTGGGTCTGATGGCGAAGAGCAGTCTGCATTGTGGTGGGGTAGTCTCCACATGCCCCTTGTTTACGTTTAATGATTTCGCTGTTTCCTCTTCGTTTATTGCTAGATTAGATTAGTATTTGTTCCATAGATAATGAATACGACACTTCGTGATGATGTGGAACGTGTCAGGTTAATAAAAGGTGTCTATACAAGATATTACATTAGACAAAATATTAGATGACACTCAATATATGTAATTTTTTTGGGGGTGTTGGGAAATTACCCACTTACTATATCCAAAAATTCATCTAATGAGTAGAAGGAGTTGCCATTAAGAAATTCTTTTAATTTCCTTTTAAATGCTATGTGGCTATCTGTCAGACTTTCGATGCTATTAGGTAAGTGACCAAAGACTTTTGTGGCAGCATAATTTGCCCCTTTCTGAACCATAGTTAGATTTAACCTTGAGTAGTGAAGATCATCCTTTCTCCTAGTGTTGTAGCCATGTACACTGCTATTACTTTTGAATTCGTTCGGATTGTTAATTACAAATTTCATAAGTGAATATATATATATATATATATATATATATATATATATATATATATATATATATATAGTGTGAGGCTACAGTGAAGATTTCTAGCTCTTTAAATAAGTGTCTGCAGGATGATCTTGGATGAGCTCCAGCAATTATTCTGATTACCTGCTTTTGTGCAATGAACACTCTTTTACTTGATGATGAGTTACCCCAGAATATGATGCCATACGAAAGCAGAGAATGAAAATAGACGTGGTAAGCTAATTTACTCAGATGTATATCGCCAAAATTTGCAATGACCCTAATAGCATAAGTAACTGAACTCAAACGTTTCAGCAGATCCTCAGTGTGTTTTTTCCAGTTCAACCCCTCATCAATGCATACACCTAGAAATTTTGAATATTCTACCTTAGCTACCTATTTCTGATCGAAGTCTATATTTATTAATGGGGTCATTCCATTTACTGTGTGGAACTGTATATACTGTGTTTTGTCAAAGTTTAATGAGAGCCCATTTGCAGAAAACCACTTAGTGATTTTCTGAAAAACATCGTTTACAATTTCACCAGTTAATTCTTGTCTGTCGGGTGTAATAGCTATACTTGTATCATCAGGAAAAAGTACCAGTTTTGCATTTTTGTGTATATAGGATGGCAAGTCATTAATATACATTAAGAACAGCAGAGGACCCAAGACCGAACCTTGCGGCACCCCATTCTTGATTGTTCCCCAGTTTGAGGAATCACCAGTTTTTTGCATATTATGTGAACCGTTTATTTCAACTTTCTGCACTCTTCCAGTTAGATATGATTTAAACCATTGAGCACTGTCCCATTCATGCCATAGTACGTGATCTTATCTAGTATTCCATGATTTACACAATCAAAAGCCTTTGATAGATCACAAAAAATCCCAACGGGTGACTTCCGGTTACCCAGAGCATTTAATATTTCATTAGTGAAAGTATATATATAGCATTTTTCGTTGAAAAACCCTTCTGGAAACCAAACTGACATTTTGTTAAAACTTTATTTTTACAAAGGTGTGAAGCTACTCTACAATACATTACTTTTTCAAAAATTTTGGATAAGACAGTCAGAAGAAGGATTGGGCCGTAGTTGTTGAAATTAGACGTATCCCCTTTTTTATGCAGTGGTTTACCAATGGCATACTTCAGTCTGTCTGGGAAAATACCCTGCTTCAGAGAGCTATTACATATGTGGCTAAGAATCCCACTTATTTCTCACGTCAAATGAATACAAAACGGATTGCTGTGGCCGGGAGCTATCAAGTGAATTAAAATATATTCACATAATGACGGAAGGCTTAAATATGTTATTAGTTTCAGATTTTATTTTATTTCCATCTCTCTGACAGTCAAGCATTAATCGCCTTGCAGAACAATGAAATAATTTTTGTAGGTCTGCTAAAGAAATTTGGTTTTTATTAATCTTTTCACTTGAGGCAGTCAATTTATTTGAAACGAAGTGTTTAATTCCCCACTATTTGCTAGTTTCAACTGCTCGCTGCATTTCAAGTGCACGTTTTCATCGTCTAGCGCGTATGGGATTATGCCATAACAAAGAACCAAAGATGAAATAATACAGTACTGGTACTCCAAGAAAATTTACATCCGAATCTGGACATACGAATGTACACTTTAAGCCGAATTATGCATTTTAGTATGGTTTACAAAATTCCGATGCTGTTGGAGTAGCGTCTGATGTGTTTTTTTTGTGACTTAATGTAAGATCTTTTACGCATAGGAACATACGGACTTCCTGCGAAATCGTAGCTGCACAAGCGCAGTGACTCCTGTTACCTGGCGCTCTATAGCAACTGCTGAAACGAACCTGTTTGTAACAGGTCGTGGGAAAATATTGCAAATAGTTGTTTGAAAAGCGTTATTCAAAGCAAATTTCCCTTTACGGAAGATGAACTATGTGCGAGAATGTACGATGAATTTCTTAAATTACAGAGCAGTTGACTCTAATTTAAAAATCACTTCTTTGAGGACGACCGTGTAGAAGAATTTCGACCCCAGAAAATCAGACATTTATATCGTTATTAAAAATTTTACTGGCACATTTGTTTAATGTATCTTAAAATGTAATACACGCAAAAAAGATCAACATTATATGTAAAAGCTTAGTTCTCTTGCAGCTTATTAATCTTCGAGACCAATATTATATGTGAAAGCTTTGCTTTTTGTGTAACAACACTACGTAAATTAATTTAAACCATTAACTTTCCCTATTTGTGTGTTTGCGCTACTGAACAGTGATATTGCAATTGGTTGACTACATCACGTGTCGTATGCTCTGAATATCGGCCGTCATCGGCTGGCAAGATCACGTGACATGAGCTATGACTGGCTTTCAAAAGCACATCACAATCTCGATTACAATGCTTCGAAAAGTAAAATGAGGTGTTTGGTGGAATTATACTTTCGTAATACAAAAATATACAGCATACGCGTTGCTGCACATCAAAGATATTTTTTTCCCCTGAGTTTTGTTTTCTGAGGTGCCGGGAAATTCTTCCACTATGTATAAAACAAAAACTAATCTGAGGACTGATAAGTTTTACAGTTCCTAGGAAAAGTATACTGTCACTTAACATGGAAAAAGTGTATTTTCAACTGGGGAAAGAGTATTTTTAACCAGGAAATCCGAGAAAAAACTGGGACTTTTTTCCTTGTTCACGTATACGCCCTGATGATGGAGCTGCAGACGGATGGAGTTCTAAGCATTTTATGTAAATCAACTAAGCTATCAATTTTAAAGTATTGTTCTAGTATCTGGGATCACTACCAGGAGGGTATTGGTAAGAGAGAACATTAGGACACGCACTCCTAAGGCTACATGGTTCTACACTTAAAACAGACTATAATGTTAGATTGCTTGAGTTTCCGACTTAACATTTGTGTGAAATGCAGCGCTGTTAATATTCCAATGTAAGAAATATATTTCCAGCGCATGACATGCATCCTTCTTGCATATTTCTCTATGATAAACGATGGTAACAAACTGTAAAATGAAAAAATTACTTCCTTAAAACATTGGCTCTGTGTGATACGCGCATAATATAGTTTTCCAGAGATGCATTGCGTCCACTATTCACATCCGATCACGGTTCAGAAATTATACTATGCTCTCATCGGTCCTATATGAAATGATCGTTAGTAACAGAGAATACCCCTTACATGGATACAGATAAACGCATAGCAGCAGTGTCCGACGTGAAATTACAAGTCATGCCACCACTAACTCTGTAAACAGCATATCTGTCAAGCAGATGTATACACGGGATTGCAGTGTCTCACAAACACTTTTCGCTAACTTAGAATCATCTTAGTTATGAAGCTGAAGTCTCGATTTCGCACCCAAGATGTGACCGGAGGCGGGGTACATCGCATAAATATAAATCTTCGTTCGTTTAGAGGAATGGGTCGAAACTGGATGGTCAGGTTTCATCACACATGAGATGAAAGTACTCTGATGACCGAGAGGTTTGACGTTAACTATTTCAAGTAGACAGTGCTCTAAATCACATACAGAACACATGGTTGTATACGAATCAAATGCAGGCTATGTCAAGGTATAATCAGACACAGGCTATGTCTAGCAACTGATACATCCTGACAGAACAGCGGAAAAAATGGTCAAATGACCTGCAACAACATCTCCCTCTTCATAATGCATCATCAGTCTGACATTAAATCGTACCTTGTTACCATCTCAATCAATCACCCCGTCCACTCTCTGTTATCCTTTAATGCAGATGCATGTAAGTTTAGAGGCAGATGGTTCTCTGTCTTCCTGAAAAGTATCAAATATGGTAGTCAACTCGCATGTATCACTGTTATCTCAATAGACATACAGTGGAATGCTGCCTTGAGGGAAAAAAAAGTTACTGTTTCCCCAGTTCACTTCACTTCCATGTCGACATTTTCTCGGATACCTCTAGCTTCGCATACTTGTTCCCATGTACAAATTGTTCTGCGCCAACTAGAAGACATGCAAGTACTTCCTCAATTTTCCCGCATTTTGGTGTATATTCCCTCAATTTATATGTATTCTCCCATCATTTTTCGCAGTTATATCGATTTTATGTCCATTCTACCCATGCGATCATGACATAATCTCTCGTTCCATGCTCTGAAATTGCTTGTAAATGTAGTGCAGCTGCCAACACCTAGCGCAAAAGCGCTATTTTTCTGAGCAGAAGGCATAGTATAGCGCTGTAGTCGATTGCATCCAGTCGCCTCCACATTTGCAGAGCGTTTACTCTGTTTTCTGTATGTCTGCGTATATGTATGTGTCGCAGATGGCTCCCAGGACCCGCAGTAGAACCGAGTTAGCATTCGAGTGTCGATCTGCCGCGCATTATATCCGGAGCTATGGTGGCATGCAGATCCACAATATGCCACGCCCGGGATAGGGTTTGAAGGTGTATCCATCATACGCAATGTATGTGTAATATACCTGTAATATACCTCATCCGAGTTAGCGTTTGAGTGTGGATCTGCCGCGCACTGTATTTTCAGACCGATGTTCAGAGATTCAGGCCGATGTTCAGAGGTGGATCCACCACACGTCGCATCTGGGATAGGGCTCGCAGGTGGACCAATCATGCCCAAAAACATGTTCTATATTCAAAGTTGGGTCCACCATTGGGAGGACTGGATCACAGGAGCCATCCACTTTGATCCCCTATTACATGATGCGCGTAAACCGTACACCTATGCACCAGTGCCCCAAGTGTATATCTGTAACTACAGGCTGGTTCACATAGAACTATTACACCATCCACGCGGGATATGCCTGGCGCACATGTGCAGTAGACAGTGATAATGCGTGAAACACAGACAGAACTGTCTGATCTCTTGTAAAGTCATTCGTTATACCGCGTGGAACATGAGGGGGGACCATGTGACATATTGGAACATCATTCATTCAAATTATTTGACTCAAGAGTTAGTTTTATATTACTACACTCGATTTCATAGGTATACATATTCATACAACATTTTGCACATGGAGGACACACTTGTTTGTGGAACTATTGCCCTGGCAGTGACATTAAATCTTTGGATTAGGGCACAACGACGAAAACAAACTGCCAGACGTTGTTGAGTTCAACCCTGGCTGAAACAAAGGGGCAAAGAACTGAGACTCGAAGATCCACATGAATTTCGGAGCTTTGTGAGGATGGACATGGCCAGGTTCGAGAAGCTACTGTCAATGATGGAAGATGGAATTAGCAAGTGTGACACAGTCATGAGGGAGGCTCTCTCACATTCTCGAAAGTAAGAATTAAATCTTATGTTTGTACGTGTTGTGATCATACCGCCAGCCAGTATCATACTGCTTCAGTCTGGAACCGCGCGACCGCTACGGTCGCAGGTTCGAATCCTGCCTCGGGCATGGATGTGTGTGATCTCCTTAGGTTACTTAGGTTTAAGTAGTTCTAAGTTCTAGGGGACTGATGACTTCAGATGTTAAGTTCCATAGTGCCCAGAGCCATTGTTGTGATCACGCCAGTCTAGATCACGAATAAAATACCGGTAAATGCGCTGTTATGTTGCAGGCTGGTTGTAACATTACGTTTCCTGGCTACAGAGGAATCATTTAACATTCTGGAATATAGCATACATGAAAAGTGTTGGCCTCAAAAGTGAGTTTAAATTGATAAGCATTCTTGGTACGTGTCCAGGCTTGTTTTGACACATCCGTGGCTAGATAAGAGCGAATTTGACAGACAAGTTTGCCCTTTTAGGAGGTCCATAACAAGTTTTAGAAAGTTTCACTGTCTATTTGAAGAAAGTTGATGCAATCGTCTGGTTCTGAGAGTAATATATCCCTTGGTTCGACTTTCATGAGTAAATTGCTCATTTTAAGCCATTGCCTATGCCAGAGACATGTTTTCTTCTTCTTTGAACATAGTACCAAAGGCAATGCCAGAACTGCTTTTTCTGCGTTTGTAGCCATTCTCACTACAGTCAAAATACTCATGAACATCAACAGCATCTGCTTTAAGGTGAGGTTAAACCAACTAACACTCTTTGAACGTGTATGGTCTTGCTCGGCAAATCCGTGGCTCGATGAGAGCAATTTTGTCAGACACGTTTGGGCACCTGTAGATGTATCAGCAGTAGCAACAAGTAGCCAGATGCCACGTGGAAAATTTTTTCTGGCGCATCCAAGCTGCCAGATTCGTGCATGCACTTAGCAGTCTGTGTTGTAGTGAGCAGGGAGTTAGTCTTCACGTAAGCCGTGTTTAAGCCCTCTTTATTGCAGAGGAATAATACATACATGAAATGAAATTGGTAAATATGTGTATAGTACCTTACCAGTACTCCCACCATAGTGGGAGCTTACATTGGGCAACACGTCTCAGATGTATATATTACATAACAAAGACAGATACACATAAACATAACAAATTTACAAAATAAGAGAAGAACAGGAAAGTGGAACAAAGACGTTATTGCTCCTGTGGCAGACCCCACGAGTCAGGGAGAGAGAAGGCATTGGGCGCTGTGCCATCATACGCTCAAAAATTCTGAGTGATGTGCACTACTTCATCAGCACCTTGGATGAGGTGATGGAGAACTCCTGCACCTTGAAGCTCAGCTTCAGGAGGTCGCTCGCGGACTGTGGGGACCTTTCCCCTCCAATTCAAGGTGACCAATGAATAGGTGACACTCTGGACGCCGGGACGCAGGTTGAGGATGGCATGCCTGATGGACGGCGTGTTGTACTTCGCTGCCTTCGGCTGGTGGCACCAGTCAAGCTGGATGTGGTCGCTAACTATCTGGGTGTCGACTATGTGGGCCTGGCCGTCTTAGACTGCAATGATGTCAGGCTTGCGGAGTCCTTCCAGTGTTTGAAGGTGGGTCTCCATCAAGACGTCAAATCCCCTTTGCACGAGTCATGCTCAAGGTACTTCACAAGTGCATCATGAAGTTTCATGTGGGACTGGTGCATTTGTCCGCAAGCTTGAATTACGTGGTTGGCGATCTTGATGGCTCTGCAGCCCACGCAGCATTGGTTGTCGGCCATGCACCGGCGACTGTGCTGCGCCTTGGAGGGCAAGGCATTGGTGCAGGCAAAGATGGCATTGACGATGTCACGCCGAGAGAGGAGACTACTGGTGCCGGCGACCCTCTGGTGCTTCCCTGTGACAGCGACAGACTCAGAGATGGCCACATCGTCGAAGGCGACATGTAGGTGGGCCACTCACATGTCCCCGACCTGCTCCGACATTGTAGGCAGATTATGTTCCCACGTAAAGTGCCACTCAAGCCCCCTACCTCGCTCTGCACCTCACGCAGGTCCACATCATCCGCAGCTGGCACCATCTTCTGCAGCATCAGGAGTCGGGCCTGCTGTAGGGTAGGGCCCATCCATCGGGCTGATGGAATGCCAAGGCCCCCATGGGCTACAGGAGAGTGGAATTAGCCCAAGGGAGTGTCCGACGGGTGGCGGAACCATCTCCTGACGGCTGCTTGCACCACGGAGCCTGAGTGATGATGTCCTACTGCTCCTGCAGATGGCGGCAAGGATTAAACAAGCATTGACCAGAATAGGAGAACTGCAGCCCCAGGTAGCGGAAGGTCTCACCCACATGTAGGACCGGCATGGTGGCATTGCCGGCTGTGAAGGCGATGGAGTCATTCACCTTCACCTTCTTCTTGCGGCTGGTGGCCACTAAAGTGTGGGTGAAACACTTTTGCACATTGATGTGCGATGGCTGCCGTGGCTGTATTGATGAGGGACTGCAGGCCTCTCTTCGTCGATGCGAACAGTAGGACATCATTACTGAAGGCTGCAGCATTGACTCTGAGACCTAGAATTTGGGCTTCTATGTGGGAAGGCAAGGTGTTGACAACTATATTGATTGCCATGTTGAAAAGGAGGGGAAAGAGAGAGTCCCCTTGACAGCTGCACGACCACACTCATGCCGCTGCCACCACCCATTATCACCGTCGTGCTGCCCCAGGAGCAACTTTTCACATAGTCAGCAAATTCACTCGGGAGGCTATGCACTTTTAGCAGGGTGCATAGGGCAACATGGTCTAGTGAGTAGAACGCCTTAGACAAGTCGAGAGACGCAGTCAAGACAGAACGGCAGGAGCAAACTTCGTCGACGAGAGCCTGGCCCAAGATGAACATATTTTCCAACATCGCAAGGGATGAAGGTCTGCTGACCTTCGCCCACAGCACACAGACACATCAGGCACGAGGCCAGAACCTTATGGAAGGTCCTCACAAGCACCAAGTAGACGGTGAGGGGACAAAAGTCAGTGGTGGTGCTGGTGCAGCCGTTTTGGTCAGTAAGGTGGTCCGAACGTGGAGGAGGTGAGGAGGAGGTGCTCGCACAAGGAGGAGGAGGTTCATGATCTTCACCACCACATTGCATGGCAGGCGATGCAGCTTGGCAGGAGTTAGGCCATCCGGGCCCAGCACAGAGTGCCTGGGTGGTAGGGAAGTGGCGAATTCTTCTGCTGTGACCGGCCTCCACAGGCAGTCAAAGTCTACAGGCTGTGAGAGCAACAGCAGGCGGTCACTGATGGCTCCAGTGGTGGATGGCGTCTGCTGTTGAATGAGGTCGGCCCAAAAGTTGTGCAGACCGGGGATGTCAGGTGGGGCACCTGCAGCACGGTGCCATCCAGGAGACCCCACACATAATGTGGGCGGGACAGCTGGAAGGCCTCCTGGGTATATGTGAACTCCCACCGGCGCTGCTTCCACCGGCACTGAGGCTGTTGCTGCCACTTAGGTTGCAGGCGTGGTGTAGACCTGTGAAGCTCCCTCTCCTTGGAGCAGATAGTGGTGAGGTCATCCGGGAGCATGCCCAAGATGGTGGCGGACTGTGTCCCCGGACCCAAACTGATGATGCAGTCCAGAGCCGAGAAGTGCTGTGCGGATGCACGAAGCCCTGCGAGGTGCTCCCAGATGGCCGCATCAACACTGGCATCTGGCAGTGGTGTCCCCAGTGGTGTCGTGCTGTCCCCTCAGCCTCAGGCGGCAATGACCTTGCCGGCCCCGGGCTGGACACTGGTCCCTCCTTGTCCCTCTCCTGTGGGATGGCCAGAAACTCCTGCGCACACTTGTGGTGTACCGGCTTGCTTCTCTGTCCCTTGATGGTGTCGAGTGTCCTGTCGGAAAAACACGGAGGAGCTCCTGGTTGGCAAAGAAGAACCAGCAGTCCCTCCATTGGAAGAGCGAGTGAGAGGGCCTCCGCCTACATCCACCTCATTAGTTTGCAGTCCATGTTGATGACAGTGTTGGTTGCCACCTGGTGTTGTCAGCAGTGGTGGACTCACAAGCTAGACTTGGTGGTGAAGGTATGGGCGCATTTAGGGCACTCGTGTGCTGCACCTTATATAGGACCCTCAGCAGGGAGGGTTGGCTGGATAGGCGCTGGGGTAACAGGGTTGGCGAGAGGGCCAATTCCCCTCTTTTATGTTCGACTGCCCCCAACTAGAAAGGGTATAATGCAGGGAGGGGGGGGGGGGGGGGGCTGGTAACCTCCCCGAGGCCCCAGTGTGGTCTTTCACTCAGCGGAATCGATGGGCCCACATGAAAGGGGGGGGGGGGGGGGGCGGCAGGTGAGGAGAGGCTAAGAGGGCTAGGCCCATATACCATATATTGCATATCACTCACCCTGTAACTACAACCCAAGGAAAGAACCTCACAGCAGTGGTCAGGCTGCAGCTACGCTAGGCTTCAGAAAGCAAAGTCCAACCGTAGATGAGTCTCCACTATTCAACTACCTTAAGAGAGTCATATTTTGCTGTTTCTCCTTCATTTACGCTCCTCATGCCTAATGAAAACAAAATGGATTTCTGTGGGTGGGAGCTATCAAGTGAATTAAAATACATTCGCAAAATTAGTTTCGGTTTTCTGATTTTGTTTCCATGT
The DNA here is from genome assembly GCF_023864345.2 of Schistocerca serialis cubense. Taxonomy (NCBI): domain Eukaryota; kingdom Metazoa; phylum Arthropoda; class Insecta; order Orthoptera; family Acrididae; genus Schistocerca; species Schistocerca serialis. The sequence continues at coordinate 1,024,742,505 of NC_064638.1, read as the reverse complement.
TCTTGGCAGTCAAGGAGAACAGTGCAGTTATTTTTGTTGCTTTGCTAAATTAATGTGGTTTTTATTAATCTTTTCCCCAGATGCAGTCAATTTATTAGAAACAAAGTGTTTCATTCTGCACTATTGGCTAGTTTCAACTGTTCACTTAATTTCATCTTCTTGCATGTCTGTCATTATGCCATAATAAAGAACCAAACATGTGATAATACAGTACCGGTACTCCAAGAAAATTTGCATCCCAAAAACCGCACTGAAAGGTTTAATATCAGGTTGGGGCCTATTTCATTATGAATCTGGACATACAAATGTGCACTTTAGCCGAATTATGCATTTTAGAATGGTTTACAAAATTCTGATGCTCTTTGAGTATCCTATTTCTTTTATGATGTCATGTAACGTCTCTTAATACTCATACGGGCTTCCTAAGTCATCGTAGCTGCCCATGCTCAATAATGCCTGCTTTCTGGGCACTCTCTGGCAACTGCTGAAATGAAGCTGTTTCTAACAGGTCACAAGAAAATATTGTGAATGGTGCTTTGAAAAGTGTTAGTTTCAAAGTAAATTTCCTTTTGCACAAGCTGAGTTAGTTATGTGTGCGAATGTGCAATGAATTTCTTAACTCACAGAGCAGTCTCATTTAAAACTTAACACATTGAGGAGTGGCCACTTGAAGAATTTCAAGGCCAGAAGACCAAACATTAATGTCATTATTTCAAATTTTACTGTCACATTTGTGTGGTATCTCTTACAGTGTAACACATGCAAAAAGACAATATTATATGTGAAAACTTAGCTTTCCTTGTAGCTTATTAATTTTCGACCCAATATTATATGCGAAAGTTTAACTTTTCTTGTAGTTACACTATGTACATTAATTTAAACCATTAACTTTTCCTATTTATGTGTTCACACTACTTAACAGTGATGTTGCATTTGGCTGACTACATCACGGGTCCTATGTTCTGAATATCAGCTTTTATTGTCTGATGAGATCACGTGACATAAGTTATGCTTGGTTTACAAAAGTACATTTCAGTCTAGATTTCAGTGCTTTGGAAACTAATATGATGCTGTGTTTGGTAGAATTCAAATCTGTACTTTCGTAATACGAATACAAAAACACGCAGCATATCATAATATGAAAATATGCAGCGTAAATGTTGCTGCACATCACAGATCTTCCCAAAACTTTTTTTAATGATTTTTTTCGTTCTCTGTAGTTCCATGCTGGTATATAATACCCTTACCATCAGAGGATTGATATTTTTATAGCTCCAAGGGAAAGTATACTGTCACTTATCATGGAAAAACAGTATTTTTTTCACCTTGGAAGAAGTGTATTTTCACATGGGAAAAAAGTGCATTTTTCACCAGGAAATCTGGAAATTCTCTCTCTCTCTCTCTCTCTCTCTCTTTTTCTCCCTTGTCCATGTATACACCCTTCTTTAATTATCCCCAGTTTTTTGGATAATACCGTTGCATAATGTTTCAATAACTGTGTGAGTTTTTGCCACTGTTATCATTGAGAAAACTCGATTCAGTGACCTTTGCACCTATGTTTTTTCCTATGGAGTCGACCTCACTTCTACCATTTTTACTTATACATTGGTATTTTTCCCGAGTATAATCATTGGCTATGTACAATAGTTGGGGTTTCATGTAAGTTACCTTATGTCTTCTACAAACTGTCCATGTAAGTGACCATACAGCTCGAGAAAGGTCGATCTTTGCAACCCTTTCTCTTAAAAGTTCCCAGCCTAGGATACACGAAACCACTAAATTTTTCACAATGGGGAATGAGCAGCTTATCACTTCATTTCCAACTTGAATACAGCCTGTACCTGACTGAATTCACTGTATACATCCACGTATGGCTTCTACAATTTTTAACTGGTAATTTTGGCAACTTATTCAACTGATTAATGCACTTGAATAGGTCGTAATCCATAATGGATACACTGGCATCAGTATCAATAATTACATTCTCAGGCATGCTGTGAAGGTTTTCTTCAATTGTGGCTTGTACCAACTCAGGATTTTGCTGGCTGCACTTTCTCAGATCAGCACAGAGTTGTTCTTTCAGTTCCAACCCTTGTTGTATCTGAATATGGATACATTTACGAACCAATACCCCCCTCCCCCTGTGCAGAAGGCTTACATTGGTCGTATGGAGTTTAACGCTTGTGATGTACTTTGTTGTGGGTCATCTACCATTGCCACTCTTCTGACACTATGAGATTGTCGCATATGATGTGGCACCTCATTCTATGGTTGTTGCCATTGGGATCATCAATTAGGAGCTGGCTTTAGTATAACATTAATGTTATTCACAGGATAGCTCCTGTCCTGTGGTGTTTCATTTGAATGGCAGGTTGCTGGCCCTGTCTTTTGTCCTAGTTCATTCATCTCCTCATATTCTTGGGTTGATTCTCTTTCTATTAAAATAGTTGCTCCTGTTCTTAAACGGATTCCCACTGGAATTTTTGTTATTATTACTTCTGTAATTTCCTTGACACCCTAGCCTGTTTGTGGTGGTTGCCACTGGCCCAGGTACAGAAGTCATTGTCTCTTTGGTGTCTGGTTTTCCCTTGACTGTTTCCATTTTAATTTCTATTTTTATTATATTTATTATTATGGGCCACTGTTCCCTGTCTCATTTTGCTTTGCATCCTCCTGTATGAGGTCAAATGAGTCAGCAGTGGCCATAAACTGTTCCAGGTCCATATCAAGGACATGGAAAAGTTTTTCCCTAATAGCAGTTGGTAGTCTGCCTTTCAGTATTCACAGTATGTGTCTTGGAGACATTGGCTCATCCCGGTATCAAGTCTTATTTAAGTACATTTCAAATTATTTGCACAGGTTTCCCTGTCTAGGATTGAATGGTTTGGGACTGTCAACCTGCTTTCTCAAGCATTCTTGAACTCACTTGAACCAGAAGTGTGATAGAATAACTTTTTAAATTCTGAAAAGATCTGACAGGTGTCAGCAATTTCCATTGCCCACAATGCTGCATCGCCAGTTATGAAGGAAATCACAAACTGAACCAACTGAATGATATGCCTCTATCATCAAGAAGCAGGCAGTACATCCTAAAACTCTTAATGAACTCTTCTGAGACTGTGTGGAATGTCTGTATTTTATAAGCAACTTTTCATGCTTTATATGCGTCAAGGTCACTCCATTGTCAGCGGCTGTCACACCAACAATGCGATCATCACTGCTCGGGCTGTATCTGCCAGCTTGATTGCAGTGTAAAATCTCTCAATGTTCACTGTTGATGAGGCTGTTACCATAGTGATAACCAGTAGTTGGGATTTCATTAGGTTCTCTGAATAGGTCCTCGTTGGTCTCACGTCCCGCCATAAATGTTTGTTTCAAACACATCCTGTGACAGTTGTGCATTAATGTCACATTTCATGCAATTTGGTACAATGTTCAAATATTGTAGTGTAGAGATAACTTCAGTTTCTATTTTCTTGTCTAGATTACTGGACAAATCATTCACAGTGCTACTTTTAATCTGTTTACTTGAATGCCCAGATCACTCACTTTACTAGGCAAATACTTATTTTGAGTAACTAATTCTCTCATTTGCGATTGGTACGCTATCTGTTTCCTCATTTATGTGGTCCATGATATACATATCACAAGTGTCGAGAATCTTATTTAGTTGTTTGGTTGGCTTATTATCTCTTTCGAATTTGCATATTCTTTCTCTTTCTTCTCATTCCATTTCCTTTACTCTTTCCCTTTCTTCACGTTCCTTTTCTTATCCTTTCTCTTTCTTCTCATTCCTATTCCTTTATACTCTCTTCCAAGTCTAGCTTCTGTAGCAACAGAGGAAGGAAATTGTTTGCTGTCGCCTTAAGTAACAGCACCTCTTCTGTCGGTACAGCTTGTGCAGTATTAGTAGCATCGTCAGCTGATCTGGTGCATGTCTGTTGATCCAGTGTTCCTACACGAGAACCAGAGATCTGATTACCTATCTCAGTTTCCAAAGTCTGGAATTCTGAGCTATTATTCTCTGTTTTGACATGTCATTAGTTAACTCTAACTCTATCACATTATCTGCCTCTAACATTTCTTTTCTCTTAAACCTACCCATGTTAGCTATGTAAGTACACAATGCACAGTACACAAACAAAAATACAATACACAAGAAATATCAACACACTGAAAACAGCAAAATAATCTAAATAAAAAAATCACTCCCTGTACTAATCCCTACTCTTTGATGAAACTTTCCCACACAGCACTGCAAATTGTGTAGCAACAAGAAGCAATTTTGAAAATGCACAAATAAAATTTCACTTGTTGCATGCCCCCAAAGACACTCATTACCTTTATCCTTGAAGCTTTGAGTTGCATGGCACCAAATAATTACCTTGGATGCTATGCAGTTTTATAATGTTGCTCAGAATCTTACTAGCAAAAGCTTTTTCAGCCTATGGTCTTTCTGATCAATTTGTACTCTCATTGTTGTAGTCAGTGGTATACCTAAAAGAAAATAAGAAAATACAACATAAATTACAATAAAATACACATGATGTGTGTGTGTGTGTGTGTTTTTTGGTAATAATAAATCGTAAGATTGTGAAGGCTTTCTATATTCTAGTGCTTGATAGATAAATCACTTTGGACAATCTGGATAAATGTAAAATAATTTAGGAACAACTTGCTGTGAAGCACCTTAGATTATACTTTTAGAAATATCTCAGGATTGTAATGGGAATGTTTTTTTCACATGATTAATAATTTATACTTTCGTAGGTTCACATGGAGAAACACCTTTTGTATGGTACACTTATTATTAATTCAAAGCTGAGCTCTTTTTTAGTTGTGAAATTCTCATCACTTGAACAAAAGATAGATGTGACGTGACAGTTACAAGAATCTGTCTTGATATTGATACCACTCTTTGCAAAATGAATGAAATTACTTGACTTTATTCTGTTATTTGAGAAATTAATTGTAACCCATCTCCTTTTTGCTTTACGCCACATAATATTGGGGTAATTTGAAAAAGAATCTGCTGTCTTGCCAATGGCAGCCAACAATACTAATTACAATTCATACTTTACTGCACGTTATTATCTCTGAAAAAATGTACCATTAATTTTTCATACACGTAGGAATGGTAACGTTACTGAAATAAATCATTTGCTTATCAGTAACCACATATATTTACCAGAAATATGTAACAAGATATGTACGTTTCTATCCGCATCTTTCTCATGGGAAGATTCAGATCAGAGTAAATAATTATGAAAAGCTATTTCTGTTAATTTCATTGTTCTCAGTGTCTTTCATACTAAACATAGATTATCATGAAATATCAATACTGCTTTTTATTTACATCACAATGAGATAATTAATATTTTTACGTAACCTTTTGTACACGGAATAACAATTCATTTTATTACTTAAATATTTCATGTCAACCATTAATTTTTTCTCATTTCCTGTGGACCAGTACAGCACTTCAGTACAGACAGATGCAAAGAACAGGAACATTCATGGCATAACCAACAAAAGGAAATGATACACAATAACAAACAGAGGTGTAGAACATGACCAGGCTAAATACAAACTTAATCTTCCACCACAAACACTTGACAGTATTTGCATCCTCTACACTGAAAATTCCCCTATTCCCCAGAGTCATCCCAACTGCACACAATAACACATGCACATACATAACTGATGGCAACGGCCTTGCTGCGGTGGTAGTGTCATTTCTCATCATATCGCCAAAGTAAAGGTCTGTCAGCTTGGCTAACACTTGGATAAGTGACCATCTGGACTGCCGAGCACTGTCGGCAAGCGGGGTGCATTCAGTCATTGTGAGACAAATTGAGGAGCTGCTCGATTGAGAAGTAGCAACTCCAATCTGATAAACCTCACAATGGTTGGGAGAGCAGTGTGCTGACCACATAACGACATACCTCTCCATATCCCCATCCAGTGATACCTATGGGCTGAGGTTCACAAGGCAGTCGGCCAGTACTGTTGGTTCATCCAAGGCCTGTTTGGATGGAGTTCAGAGGTCATACATACCTGATATCAAACTACATACATTATCTGATCAAAATGTCTGAACACCTATTAGTTGGCATTAATTTGGGGTGTGCCCATCTTTCACTTTTATGTAGCTTGATCTCTGCTGAAAACACTTGCAATGAGGTATTTGAATGTCTATGGAGGAATGGCAGCCCATGCTTCTTTGAGAGCAGAAATGAGAGAAGTTAGTGGTGTTGAAAGTTGGAGTCTGGAGCAAAGCTGGCATTCTAACTCACCCCCAAAGGAGATCCATTGGTTTCAGTTCAGGACTTTTGTGACTAACCATTACCTCACAGATGCTGTTTTATGACACAGTGCATTGTCGTACTGATACAAACAATCATTGTCTCCAAATTTTTTCCTACTCTATGCAATAGACAGTGCTGTAAAAGAGGTTCATATACTTCTGCATTCTGTGTTTTCCTAATTGAAGTAAAAGGGTCACAACCTAACCACGCTATGCTGTTAGCAGTACATGTGAAAGCAAATAATGTTTTCCAGGCAGTCACCAAACTTAAATGTATCCATCACAGTGGCAAAGGTTATAGTGTGATTCATCACACCAAATTACCCATTTCGTGTTATCCACTGTCAAGTGGCATCACTCTTTATCTCATCTCAAGTGTCACTTTGCTTTGACTTAATAAATGTGTGGCTTATGATGAGCTGCTCAACCATTGTACTCCATTCTTTCTAACTTCTAAACGTAGTCAATGTGCTACCTGGATTGCCATTGCACATTAGAACTTCAGAGTGATCCCTTCTGCTGATTTCATGCAAATTTTTACAACTACACTCCTTAGTGGTTGACAGTACCTGTCTGCCTGTACATGAGGTCTGCCTGGTTTTGGTTTAAATATATTCCTTTGTATTTGCGTTCCACAAACACATCACAAACAGTCTACTTAGACAGCTTTAGAAGGGTGGAAATGTTCCAAATGAATTTGTTGCTCAGTTGACCATTGTCTAGTCCACATTCGGAGTCACTGACTCTCCAGATTGACCCATTCTGCTGTTACTGGTTCTCTGCTGACAACACAACAATCTCAACCTCTTTTTATACTTGCAGGTCCACCTGTTGTGACTTCTAGTGGTCAGTCCTGCATAACACAAGGATGTCCAGATATGTTTGATCATATAGTGCATGGACACCACATCACAAACAAAAGATTAATGAAAAACACGCAGTAACAGTTGGCAACATGATATACAGTAAACATACAAACCAAAATACAGTAAAAGTGAAGTGTTCAATTGAAATGTGTTAAAATTGGACATCCTGGTGTATGCAGGCCAACAAAGTACAACTCCAGGACAACACATATCCAGTAATAAGATCACAAAACATAGTAGAACCGAATAGTAACTTAAGCTTACAAGACTTGTACTCCAAAAAGTCATGCCACAGAACAAACGATCTTTCATTTGATTGCGTAGATGGACTACATCTCAAAGAATAGAGAAACAACTAAGGAATGATGGAAAAAGTAGAAAGTGACAAACAATTTGATTTGGTAATCTTAGAGTCCAGGGTACAAGACAGTGACACTGGATGCACTAAGTGCTGCTAGATGTATTCTCCATTTTTAGTCCTCACTTGCAAGAAAACTGTTTTATCTATCACAGCAGTTTTGTTGATATTGCATACAGGAGTCATTTCTTTAAACATTCATTTTAATAGGTCTGATGACTCCCTTAATGTGAATGTGTCAGCGGGTCGGCACAACATACAGTCAAGAAAGATACTGACCCTTTTTTTTTTTTTTTTCATTTTTTTTTCCATTCATATTCCAGACTGATTATGCAAAATTTTAGCAAGATCCTTGACAGTGAGCTGGGGCTTATTTTGAATATTTCATTAAACTATCATGGAGTGATTCAAATTACAATTTTTTGAAACATATAACTCATAAAATTAGACTTAAAAATTGTATATTTTATTTACAAGTTGTGTAGATTTTTGACAATTCTGTACAAAACAGTAAATCTGCAAAGATTTCCTCTTGAAAGATGCTCATCTCTTTGGACACAATAGATATTACTTCGATCAAGCACTGTACACTATTAAGGAGCGCCTACTTTTTGCACAATTGCAGTTTTAGGAATTGATCAATTAAAGAATTAGTATTTTATTATGTTTGTACTTCATGATATTTGAATGCTTGCAACTTGTTTTCTTCTACCCTCATATCTGATGTTTTAACTCCACATCACGTTTCATTGCTGTTTTAGGTTGTCAAGTTACTTGGTAACTTCCATCTAGCGCAATTCATGATGTGTTTTTATATATTTTACTGACTGATATATTTTATGTTTGTTTATGTTTAATGCTCTGCTATCTCCTGAACACGGATATCATTATTGACAAGAACTAGTACTAGTACAGAGGCAAAATTTGAGTCCTAAGAAATCAAAATATATTTGTTTTGAAACAACAACATGGAAAGACTCACCACAAGAGGAGGTGTCAGGTAGCATTCAGGAACAATGAAAAAGAATGCTAGGAAATATTCAGCATCCAGACAGTTCTCAGAAGAAGAAACACACACATTCACACAAGCGCAACTCACACACACGTCCACTTTTTTCATTGTAACTGTCTGTGACTCAACACCTCCCATATGTGGTGACTGTCAACCTATCCTTTCCGTGTTGTTGTTATTCCATTCTGGACTTTTTATTTGTTGTCAAAATATTCTTTTACAGAACATGTTGGAGATGTGGGAAAAAATTTATCAAAATTGATGGTTGCAATAAAATGACATGCACCTGTGGGGCTCTAATGTGCTACATTTGTCGCAAACCTGTAAATGGTTATGATCATTTTAATGAAGAAGGTGGCACAAAGTATCATAAGTAAGTATATTATGTTATGTTGAATTTCTTATCATAAAAGGGAACAATTATCTGGATAATTTAGCAAATGCCTCAGACTTTATTTTTGGTACTTGTTCCATAAATTCATCAGGCAAGTATTTTCAGTCAATTATCTTTCTGGCAGGTACTCTGCAATGCCTACATTCCAGTCCTTCCTAAGTGTATCTATTTTCTGCCTTCCTAATGGTTTCCATGCTCGCACTTATAGAGGTATTAACTAATGTCCAATATCCTTGATATCAATTTGTTGCAGAATCTTAGAACATATTCTGATCGCAAATGTAATTGGGTAGGTATCTTGAACAGAATGGCCTCCTCCATGTAAATCAGTATGTATTCCAAACATGTCAATCATGTTAAGCCAGACTTCCAAAAAGCATTTGCCTCAGTGTGATTATATGAGATACCAAGCAGACTTTGTGACTGGATTGAAAATTTCTCAATTGGGAGGATGTGGCATGTTACCATGGATGGGGAGTCATCAACAGATGTAAAAGTAACTTCAGATGCACCTGAGGGAAGTGTGTTGGGATCTTTGCTGCCAGATATTTATGACCTTATACACAATATTAATAGTACCTTCAGACATTCTGCAGATGATACTGAAGCGAGATCGTGTGGTATCTCCACTTACAGTCATTCACGTGCAGTGAACCGGCTTTATCGCCGCGCCCACGCACTATGCTCAAGGGAGAGGCTTGGTGACAAAAAACGACTAAAGCAGTTTCGGGACAGGACACATTTATTCTTCCTGGCGTTACAATAAATGACAAATACCATTCGTCGCTAATGTCTGTCCATACAGGTGCGTTGCACTGGGGGCACAGCTCGATCACCGATCCCGGAGGGTATACACTCCAGTGATGAGCCGTGGCGCGACCGCGTGGACCAAGTAAGACAAAAGGCCACGTCACTGAATGTTCTGCTCCGGGCGCGACCGGAGGTGCCGTAATGTCCGCGAAGGAGCGAAAGACACTTTAACAGTATGGTGCACACTGTGGGACGGCGACTGCATTTACGACCACGCGTACGCATTTACGCCAGAGTCACGTTGACTCGACGCACGTGGTCTGCGGCGGGTGAACTGAGAGATGTGTGTCGCATCGTGTCGATTAGCTCGCACTGTCCGCCTGCTTTTGTCCCTGTGTGGTACGGTGTGTCACGCACCGTTGCTGAAATTCGGCGTAACGGTACAGCTGCTGCTACTTGTGTCGGCAGTGCTGTAGTTCAGCCCTTCGTGCATTGGATGGTGCTGCCACCTCACAGATCCCCCCTTGGAGAGCGGAGCTCCGTAGCTGCGAAAATGCAGCAATCGTTCGGTGGCGCACGTGTGTTTAAAGTTCGCGCACTGCGTGATGGCAGTGTGGCAGCGGTGGTGGGTGTCGGTCGGCGTTGGAAGGGAGGCGGCCCGTGACGTCAGCGCGCCGGGCCAGTGAGCGTTCGCAGGCGTGTCCTTGCGCTGTCAGCTAGTGACAGCAGCAGCAGGCACTGGCTGCAACTGTCTGTAGTAATGCGAGTGAAGGCGCCCATTGCGGGTCATTGATGGTGACGTCTCGAAGGCACTTGCGCGAGTGCGGTACTGTCGGAACTCGAACGTGGGTCCAGGAGCTGCTACGGACAAGCCGGGTGGTGTGGAGCGCGATGTCCGGAGCTCGACGGCAAAGCGAATGCGGTAAACTGGCGCGGATGCCAATCCGGCCTCAATGCCCGATGCGGCGGAGGCAAAGCGACGCGAACGTGGGTCCAGGAGCTGTGACGAATGCAGAAGACGGTGTCCAGGGCTCGACTGGAGTTACTGGCCGAAGGCACTTGCAGCTGGAGGCCAGATCTCTACAGCTTACGGCGGCTCGTGGGCGCCAGATTCTGATGGCGTTTGGCAGCTCGGACGCATGATTGCTGGTTTGGGTGTTGTGGCGTGCTTGCGATGCAGCACGGCCGTTTGAATCGGACGCGGTGGCTGGCGCGCATGACATAGTCCACTGGCAGCTGTGGTGGGGGCGACCGGTGCGCCTATGGTGGGCACGGTCCGGGTGGCCGTGCCAGCTGCCTGGGCGTGGCGGTGGGAGGGGCACGTGGCGGTGCGATGACAGCAGGCTGCAGCTGTGCGTCACCGGCGGCTATGAGTGCGGGTTCCATCTGACCGCTGGCAGAGGGAGTGTCGTCCGTGTTCAAATCTTCTGCCGGGTCGAAGAAATGCGTGGCTGATGGACCGGGCAAGACGTAGGCTGGTTTGATGCGGTCGACTGACACTGTCGACGGCTTCCCGTTGCACTCGATGACCAGCGTTCCTCGGGTGATCACGTGGTGCGGTCCATTGTAGGGCGGTCAGAGAGGTGGCTGTACTGCGTGGGTACGCAACATGACGTGCGTGCAGCGCTGCAGGTTGGCGTGGACGAATATATTCCTGGTGCCGTTCTGCGTTGGTGCGTGCGCTCGGAGGCCGGCCATGTGAGTGTGCAGACGTTCTGCCAGAGTGGGTGCCATGGTGTCATGTGGGAGTCTTACATCTTCGACAAAATCGCCCGGGATTGTCAGAGATTGCCCGTAAACGAGGTCGGCAGGTGACGCGCCAATCTCCTCCTTCAGCGTTACTCGTAGGCCGAGCAGCACCAGTGGGAGCGCCTCTGGCCATGAGGTGTTGTGGTAGGTTAGAGCGGCTTTCAGAGTCCTATGGAACCGTTCGACCATGCCATTCGACACCGGACGGTAGCTGGTTGTCCTGTGTAACCGGGTGCCACACAGTCTGGCGACGTGCATAAACAACGCGCAGTCAAACTGGCGGCTGCGGTCAGTTGTCACATGACTGGGACATCCGAAGCGTGCCACCCAGGTGTCGACGAATGCGGTGGCGACGGTCTCGGCTGTGATGTCCGTGACGAGCGTTGCTTCCGGCCAGCGAGTGAAGCGGTCCACCATAGTTAGGAGGTACTGCTTGCCTTGTGAGAGAGGAAACGGGCCAACGAGGTCCATGTGAACATGTGCAAATCGGCGTGTCGCGTCCAGGAGGGTGCCCACGGGTGCGTGGGTGTGCCTCCCGACTTTGGCGCGCTGATATGCAGTGCAAGTGCGCGCCCATTTGCGACAGTCCTTCCGAAGCCCGTGCCAGACGAAATGCACGGCCACGAGTGTCGCAATGGTGTTGGTGCCAGGGTGTGACAGTCCGTGGGCACGGTCGAAGGCACTGCGCCGGAATTTCTCTGGGAGGAACAGTCGGTGCGTGCCGGTTGAGATGTCACACCAAATCATCCGTATGGAACCGGGGTCAGGCACCAGCTCCAGTTGCAGGCCGCTGGAAGTGTCGTGACGGAAGCGGTGAAGTTCTTCATCACTCTCCTGTACTTGGGCCACGTCCTCAAAGTTCACAGGGGGTGAAATAACGGCACACGCTTGGGACAAACAATCGGCGACGATATTTTCTATCCCCGAAATGTGTCGGATGTCTGCCGTGAATTGCGACACGTACTCTAACTGCTGGAGTTGGTGCGGTGAACATTTAGTGTGGTTGTACTCGAACGCGTGGGTAATGGGTTTGTGGTCGGTGAAAATGACGAATGTCGGGCTTCTGTGGACGGTCGGAAGTATTCCACCGCTGTGTACACCGCAAGCAACTCTCAGTCATAAGCGCTCCAAGCACGTTGCGAATCGGAAAGCATTTTAGAGAAAAAACCGAGAGGCTGCCAACTCCCGCCGACGCGCTGTTGTAACGCCGCACCGATGGCAGCCTGGCTGTCGTCCACGACTACAGCTAAGTCCGCGTCATGTACCGGGTGCGCGAGCAGCGTTGCTTCCACGAGATTCCTTTTTGAGTCCGTGAAGCTCTGTTCCATTGCGTCTGTCCAATTCATGAGGGTCTTTCCTTTTGAGGTAGGACCTTGTAACGCCTTAGTCAGCGGCTCTTGCACGGCTGCGGCGTTGGGCAGGTGTCGACGATAAAAGTTCAACATGCCGAGGTAACGTTGTAATTCTTTGTGCGTCTGCGGACGCAGCATGTTCAGTATTGCTTTCACTTTCTCCGGTAGTGGTGTCGATCCAGTGGGCGTAATAAAATGGCCGAGGAACTCGATTTCTGTCACACCGAACTCGGAGTTAGTGGGGTTAATAACGATGTCGGCTTCACTAAGGCGCTGAAAGACGGTCGTTAAGTGGCGGCGGTGGAGTTTGGGCGACTTGGAATACACCAGGATGTCGTCGAGGTACCCGAAACAAAATGGCAAGCCGCGCAAGACGCCGTCCAGGAACCACTGCCAAGTCTGGGCAGCATTCCGAAGACTGAAAGTCATAAACAGGCTTTCGAAAAGCCCAAATGGCTGTTTTTTCAATGTCTTCGGGCGCCACCGGAATTTGGGTGTATGCCTTTGTGCAATCTATCTTGCTGAACACTGCGCAGCACGCCAAGGCGTAGCTGAAGTCTTGAAGGTGTGGGACTGGGTATCGGTCCAGCACCGTTCGCGAATTAAGGGTGCGATAGTCCCCACACGGGCGCCACGAATTGTTTTTTTGGGCACTAAATGCAACGCCGATGACCATGGCCTGCTTGATGGTCGCACGATGCCTTGCCGCAGCATGGCCTTGAACTCTGCCTTTGCTGCTGCAAGTCTGTCAGGCGCGAGTCGACGTGGGCAACACGATGTGGGGGGTCCGGGTGTGCTTATTATGTGGTGCAACGTCAAATGTTTGATGTCTCTCGGTGCACCGGGTGGGCGGGTGAGGTCGGGGAATTGTTCAAGGATGTCATCGTACGGTCCGGGGCACTTCACGGGTTTAGCACTGTAGCATGCAGCCTGCCGGCACTGTCCCGCTATGTTTAAATTTGTTGTCGTGTCGATGAGCTGGCCGTTTGCGATGTCGGTTAGCAGCCCATAGTGGCCGAGAAAGTCTGCGCCCAGGATCGGCTCATTGACGTCGGCCACAGTAAAAGTCCACGAGAATGTGCGACGTAGACCTAGATCTATATTGCAGCTGTGTGTGCCGTAAGTTTTAATAGCGGAATTGTTCGCCGCTGTAAGGCAGAGTGCCTCAGCCCCCTGTGGTCTCGTAACATAGAACGGGGGAATATCGAGAGGTCCGAACCCGTGTCGACGAGGTACCCCACTCCTGCCCCCCGTTCCGCAACAAACAGACGCTTCGATATCACACTGCAGCCGGGTGCGCCTAGGTCCCGTCGCAGCTGGCGTTTGGGTGCAAGCAAGGAGTGCGGCACCTGGTTGCTTCGTTGCCGAAGCAGGCGTGGTACCAGCAGTAGCCGCTTTGTGCATGCTCTGACGTCTGCGGGGTACCGTTGGAGCAGCTGTTGCTGCGTTGCCAGCTGCACGAGCCGCGCCGTCTGTCGCCGGTACCATTGGAGCTGCTGTTGCTGCGTTGCCAGCTGCACGAGCCGCGCCGTCTGTCGCCCGGTCTGCTGCCGCTGCGGCGCGTGCTGCCCTCTTGCTGTGAGCATGCCAACCGGTCGACTTGCGTGGAGAGAGCTGCCACCTGTGCGGTCAAGTTTTGCACTAGCTGGTGCAGGTCGGCATCCTATGCGGGTGCGGGAGGCGCGTGCCGCCACGGAGGTGGGGGGACGGAGTCGTAAGCTGCCGCAGCCGCGGTGCTAGGCGCCATTGTCAGAGCATCATGCACCCTGTCGGCCAAGTTAGCGACGGCGTCCAGCTGCATCTCCGTCTGTACGGCTATCACTGCCTGCACCTGAGATGGGAGGCTGCGCACCCAGATAGTGCGTAACAGCTAATCTGGCACCATATCAGACTGCGTGAGGCTCCGCAAGTGGTGCAGGAACTGCGAGGGCCTCCGATCGCCACATTCCTCTTGCTGCAGCAGTTGGTGCACTCGTTGTTCCTCGGACGACGAAATCCACCGGATCAGCTCTTCCTTCAGCCATTTGTAGCTTGACTGCGTCAGCGGGGTGGTGATTATATCCTGCACTTTGTCCGCATAGTTCTGGTCCAGCTGGCTCACTAGGTGCCCAAATTTCGCCAGGTTGCAGGTCATGTGGTTGCTCATAAATAACGCCTCCACTTCGCTGAACCACATTACAGGGTCGCGCGGCCAAAAGGGAGGCAGCCTGATCAATGCCCGTCCAGCGCTTGTCGGCGTTCCGGCGGTCGTAGGAGGCGTCGGTGTGGCGGGTATTTGTGCGCCAACATTGTCCTGAGCTGTCTGTGGCTGCGCAGCATCCGCGTGTAGTCCGTGCTTGTAGCTCACTCTCTAGCCTCGTGTTGTGTGCGAGCAGTTCTTCAATGGTCTTTTGCAACTCCTCTAATGTCGCCATCTTAGTTCAGAGTCGAATCCTCGTACTAGAGGAAAGTACACAGTGAAAATAACACGACAAGGGAAACACACGAAAAAAGAATAACACTAAGCAGTCCACGTATGTTTAAACAATACAAAAAAAAAGAGTTAGTTAAAAAAATTTTTTACTATGGAGCACTGTTCGGCGCAGGCATATACGCGCAAGCCTACTTGTGGTTCCACGTCTCTCGTACCGACGAACTTTCGTCACCACTTTTCTACTTTTTTTTTTTTTGCCTAAGATCACGTCGGGGTCACTAGTGAAGCGGGAACGTGTGGTATCTCCGCTTACAGTCACTCATGTGCAGTGAACCGGCTTTATCGCTGCGCCCATGCACTATGCTCAAGGGAGAGGCTTGGTGACAAAAAACGACTAAAGCAGTTTCGGGACAGGACATATTTATTCTTCCTGGCGCTACAAGAAATGACAAATACCATTCGTCGCTAATGTCCGTCCATACAGGTGCGTTACACTGGTGGCACGGCTCGATCACCGATCCCGGAGGGTATACACTCCAGTGATGAGCCGTGGCGGGACCGCGTGGACCGAGCGAGACAAAAGGCCGCGTCACTGAATGTTCTGCTCCTGGTGCGACCAGAGGCGCCGTAACTTCCGTGAAGGAGCGAAAGACACTTTAACAGTATGGTGCACGCTGCGGGACGGTGACTACATTTATGACCACGCGTACGCATTTACGGCGGAGTCACGTTGACTCGGCGCACGTGGTCTGCGGCAGGAGAACTGAGAGACGTGTGTCGCGTCGCGTCAACTAGCTCGCACTGTCCGCCTGCTTTTGTCCCCGTGTGCCACACACCGTTGCCGAAATTCGGCGTAACGGTACAGCTGCTCCTACTTGTGTCGGCAGTGCCGTAGTTCAGCCCTTCGTGCGTTGGACGGTGCTGCCGTCACAATACAGTTATCTGTAATGATGCACTGTGTGGGAAAAGCTACATAAACATTCAGTCAGATACTAATAAGGACCGAGCGAGGTGGCGCAGTGGCTAGCACACTGGACTCGCATTCGGGAGGATGACAGTTCAATCCCGCGTCCCGCCATCCTGATTTAAGTTTTCCGTTATTTCCCTAAATCGCTCCAGGCAAATGCCAGGATGGTTCCTTTCAAAGGGCACGGCCAACTTCCTTCTCTAATTCGATGAGACCGATGACCTCACTGTTTGGTCTCCTCCCTCAAACAACCGAACCGAACTAATAAGGTTTCATATTGGCAATTTTATTTAAATCTTCAGAAATTACACACTTTACAAAACAAAAGTTGTAATCAGTTAACTCTTACAAGTACCTACCTGTAACAATTAAACAATAGAAACTTCAGATAGGAACATCAACAAAGTAGGAAAAGACCGATCGCTACTTATTGTAGAGAAGACTCGACAATTTGCAGACAGGCACAATTAAAAGTGTCTTTTAATAGAGCATGTCTGTAACTTGACGTGTGTTCTTTACGGTAGGTTGCAACCTATCTTTTCCTACATTGTTGTGTGTAACAATTTGTAGAGATAATAGATGAAAAAATCACATAGGCACAGATGTAGGTAAAACAAATGGCAGACCTTGGTTAATTGGTAGAATACTATGGAAATCTAATATCTGTCTACAAGGGAGATTGTTTACATTGTGTGAGGCCCATACCAATAGTACTACTGGGAATAGGACAGCACAAACAATCACAGGTTTGTTTGGCCCATGTGGGAGCATCATAGAGATTCCCAAACAAACTGCCCTGTAAAATGCTGGAATATACTGCAAACTATCCTGTGAAAGCCTGCTTAGTAAATTTCAAAAGCCAACTTCAAGCAATGAATCCTGGAATAGACTAAAATGCCTTCTGTATCACTCCCTTAGGAATTCTCAAGAAAAGATATGTTCTCCATAATGGAATGAAATTGGAAAAAGGCCAAAGAAATAAGTGTTACAATGGAAAGTATCATTTTCAGCATACTTCACAGTGGTTTGCAGTATAGATGTATATGTTGCTTCTATTTCGATCATTTGCTCACTTGGGTTTCAGTAGATGCCCGGTGATGCAGTAAAACAACTGCTGCAATGTATCTAGTAAATTTGCTCTAGTAATAATCATGTAAATTGTTTATGTAACACTCTGATATTAATTGAACTGGCCAATTGTAACTTGAGTAACAGATCTGATTTTAATGTATTTTACTGTAGGTCAGTTTGGAGTGCTATGAGCAGGCAGCTCTGCTGGTATCAAATAATGAACTTCTTCTTGCTGGGTGGGAGATAGAACATTGTATGAGAGCAGGGTGAAAAATCCTTGACTCTGGACTCTGCAGGGAGGTGTGACTGATATCAGTAGAATGTTCATTTTGTTGTATAGGCACACTTTGTACAATAATGTATGTCAACTGTTAAATCATCAACAGAACTGTTTTGTTCATACTGACCTTACCTACGAATTGATAAGATGGAGTACTGTGTCCACATAAAATGCGTTGTTTTTAGTGGTTTGTAACCACATTAAAAGTTGGAAAAGGCTTATAAAGGCTGCCCATCTTCATATTCAACATTTGGTTGGCATGTATCTGAATTGAGAAGGGGCTGTACTTTTCTGGAATACAATATAAGTGAAGGACTTCCCAAAGCTTCCACCCAAATGAAATCTTGCAAAAAGTCCCCTTGTGGTGTGTGAAAACCTATGATAATTGCATATGAAATAGCTGACCTTTAGGAAAATAAAAATAAATAACAATTCTGTGAATTACTGTGAGAAAGCTTTTTGCAAGTTGAGCTTTATGATTGTTGAATGCTGACTAAAAGCTAATTTGGAAACAGTTTTATTCGGACTGTTTTATAAACACCAACTGGTTCTGTGCACAGGTTTGTACCTGTGGGTCCATCAGTTAATACCAGAAACAAAACAGTGGGTGAAAAATCCACAAAAGAGGGAAAGTATATTTTGGCCTGTGTTCTACAGCATGCTAAAGAAATTATTCCCATTGATTACTTTGTAAAGGAGAATGTATCTGTATTGTGAAGGAAAAATCCTCTTTAATCAGGAGAATGAAGGGTGCTTTGCTTTTATACAAGTCCCATGCAGCACATCTGTTGGAGTACCTGCAGAAATAGCAAACGAAAATAAACTGTCGTACAAGACTGTGCTACAAAATGGGGAAGCTGGTGAAAATGTCAGTACTAAAAAACAGAAGTAAAGTCACCATAGGTATTGGCAATGAAAATGGAATGCTGTATGACGAAAAAAGATCCTGGTTCCACCTTAGCAATCTAAGGGTGGCAGTACAATTGACACTGTAGCTAACTTCTTACAAAATGCTTTTCCAAGTCACAACAGTTCTACAGTTGAAAAAGTGGAAATGAAAGGATTAAATAATAGCTTTAAAATTGGTGTTTGTTTTGACTTAAAAGATAAAATAATGGACAAGTATATATGGCTCAAGGACAATGTGGTAAAACGTTTTTTATTCTGGAGGATGTTCAGACAGTGCTGCAGGAGATAAACTTGCCCAAGACCAAGAATATTCCAGTTGAAAAGAAAATATCACCACTAAAAAGAATGCAACTGTAGTTAAAGCCAGTGCAAATGTGCAGTGCCTTACAACAAAAACTTGTACATTATCATTGTTTGTTGAGGAAGTGAGACTTGATGTATTATGTATATGTGGACACTGGCTAGTCCTACCAGAAACAGAATACTGCAGATATATAGAATATCTGGAAATAGTGAATGTGTAGTGTAGAGAAACTTTTACTCATGGTGGAGCATCTGTGTATATAAATAGTGAGCTTAGTAGAAGTACTACTACTACTACTACTAAAAACTGGTTTACAATTTTCCTTATAATACCAGTAATATAATATACAGTACTGACTAATTAAAGAATTAAGTAATTAATAATTTTTCTTCAAAAGTGACAAACTTTTAAGGTTAACAGTCCTAAGTACTTACTCTCTCCTGCTGAAATTTACAGGTTGTTATGTATGAATTCTTCTTCTGAATAGTAACATTTCTGGACTAGTTTCTCATATAAGTATTTTTTCAGTATTTCTAAATTTATGCTGAGCAATTCTCTTCCTTTCACTTTGTTATAAGTTTTCATACCCATATAATGTGGAGTTTGAGTGTAAAGTTTTAAATGGCGGGTGGGCAGCATAAAATTATTTTGGTTTCTGGTGTTGTAATCATGTTGAAAATGATTTCCTACAAATAAATCAGAGTTGCTGTGTACAAAGATAATCAGCTCATATATGTATAGTGATGGAACACTTAGTATTCTCAGATTTTTTAGGAGTGGGCGACATGAGTTTCTTCACCCTACATTGTGTATATTTCTAATGATGGTTTTCTGAAGTTTTAGTATTTGACACATACGGTTTGAGTTACCCAAAATACAATTCCATACCTTATTACTGACTCAAAGTAGCTGTGATAGACTACTTTTCTTATTCCCATACTGGTAGCATTGTACAATATTCTCATTGCATATGCTAGCCTATTTACTTTATTTGCAAGGCAATGTATGTGTGACCCCCATGATAGATTTTTATTTAGTTGCATTCCTAGGAATTTCACACAGCTAGCTTCCTGCAAATCCTCGTTTCTGTTACTTACCTGAATAGCATTTAATTTTGCTTGTTTTGTTTTAAATTGCATTAACTGAGTCTTTTCCATGTTTAATTTAACCCATTTAAATCAAACCAGGTATCTAAATTCTCTAAAGTATATAATACAGTTTGTGGAATTTGATCTGTAATGTTACTTTCAATGATTAAAGATGTGTTATCTGCAAATAAAACTGAGTGACATTCAATATTAAGTGACAGATCATTTATGTAAAACAAAAAAAGAGTGGGACCTAAGACAGAACATTGGGGTACTCCATGTGAAATGGTTTTCCATTTTGAAGTATAAGTTCCTCTCTCTGTGATGTTACAAGCACTCTTTGTCTTCGACTGGTTAGGTAGGACTTAATCCATTCTAATACCATGCCCCTAATTCCACACTTTTCCAGTTTACAGGATAGCAAGGAGTGATTCACTCTATTGAAGGTCTTTGATAGGTCACAAAAAATTCCTGTGGCATGCAGTGAGTTTCTAGAGACAAGCTAATTTTATCAACAAAAATTATTTATAGCAGATATTGTGGTTTTGCCTTTTTGAAATCCATACTGATTTTTTGAGATTATTTTAAATTTTTCTATGAAATTTTGAATTTGTATGGTGACTATCGTCTCAAATATTTTTGACAGTGATGGAAGAAGAGACACTGGACGATAGTTTCCCATGTGTTGTTTTGTGCCTTTTTTGAATAGTGCCTTAACTACTGTGTATTTCAGTGTGCCTGGAAAATAACCTTCTTGAAGGGACTGGTTAACTATTGTAGTTAGTGGCTGCACAGTTATTTTGGAGACTGTTTTTAACACTTTTGTTAGTATCCCATCCCATCTTGCTGATGTTTTACTTTTTAGTGACAGCATCACATTTTCTATATCTTTTCCAGTAGTTTTTTTAATGTATTAAAAAATTCACCATCAAGTTTCTCACCGTTGAATAAATTTACCATGTCTGGATACTCTGCTAGATTGAAATTAGATTTGTTTATATTTATAAAGAATTCGTTAAACAACACAGAAATTTGAGCAGGGTTTACAATAGTTTTATCCTCTACCTTGATTTCAGAAATACCTTAGTGCAAACAAAATTGACTTAAATGACTTCTGTGTGGACTTGGATCTAGAACTGATTGCTTGGGGGCCACCAGATGTTAACTTAATTATTATTTCTGTGTACTTTCCTTCAAATGACAATTTTGAGAACATCGGCAAACTGGAAAGCTGTCTGTGTGTGACGAAGAGACAGCTTTTATGAACTTGGTAAGCACCTATGGATTCTTTTTAGCAAGTTATCTACCAACAAGAGGAGATGTCTGTCTTGATACAATTGCCAGAAACCTAAATATCTGGGAATACAAAGTAAGTGTGGTTGACCCTGTGCTTACAGATCATAGTGCAGTAATCATGAAGCTATGGACAAACTCAGTAAGCACACAGCAAATTCCCAATTGGCATTCAAATTATGTCCTTGGATATAGAATTATTACAAAGAAAAGTTTATATGAATTCAAAACTGCAGTGTTTTCTACAGATTGGCATCAGATGTCTGAAGAATTGGTTCCAAATGATACATTCAGTGTCATGTTCCAGACCCTTAAAACCAAATTGATAAAAATTTTCCACTAAAACCCAAACAATGCCCAGTTGCTAAATCAAAATACAAACAGAATACTGTCAAAGTATAGAGCTGGTGTAGTGCTAGATTAGCTAAAATAAAATGCATTGTACAGCTACTAAATGATGAAGTCAAAGCCACTAAAGATATTGGCATTAAGGATGTACAGAAAAGAAGTAGAGAAAGCAAAGAAAGAAAGCAGTTCCTGGTTTGTTGAAGAAGCTCACAATCATTGCAAGGCAGTGTAGAATCTGATCAGTGAAAATAGGGAAAAGCTCACTTTGTGCTTTAATTCTTGCAGTCCAGGTGAATTTAATGGCTATTTTATAAACCTTGTGGGAAGCTCAGTAGGTGAAATTCCTGACTGTGGAGCAAATTCTGCAGTTCATGTGAAATTTGGAAATAAATGCAGCATGTTAATGTGGAAGAGACTGTATTCAAAGGCAAATAAAAATAGTAAAAATAGTAAAACATTCAGGAAACCCTGATGTTTACAGCACGTCCTGCACTACATTAAAACTGTAATCTGTGAAATTGCTCTACCAGTGACAGTAGTAGTAAATAAATGCCTCCGTGCTGGGGATTACCTGACTTAAAAAAAGTAGAAAAAACAGTAACAGTTTATAGGAAATGTAATCCACTTCAGTTGTCAAGCTACAGGCCTATACCTATAATACCAGTGCTTGCTAAGGTGATGGCGTCTGTAGTAAAAGATTAGCTATTAAGTTGTTTTAAAGGAAATAACCTCTTTTATGATATGCAGCACAGCTTTTGGAAGAAAGTCAACTACAACAGTAGCAGTAGACTTAATTACGAATCAGGGTTTTGAAGACTAGGTGTCCTACAGTACTGGTAATTATTGAGGATGTAGTTGCTTTCAGGTATCCAGGAAGTATGGTAAGTTAACCTAGAAAGAAAACATCAAGGATGAAATTTCAGAGAGAATAGAGGGCCTGGAAAATTGTTAAGAACTTTTTTACTGTGTATGAGGCAAAATTAGAAATTGGGAAATACCTGCAAAAGCAAACATTATCAAGCACAAGTCGTATTATTTGCCAGTTTTGACCTACACTTCAGAATATTGGCCTTGGATAAAGAAAGATCTAAGTAGAATACAAGAACAGAGATATGCTGGCTATGAGAAATCCTGGGTAAGAAGAGAAGGGACAGGATAAGGTATGAAACAACACAATACACCCCTTAGATCAGTCCCCTAAAAGAAACTATGTAGAGAAATAGGTTTAAATGGTTTGGACATTGTAATAGGAGTTAGTGAGGGACACTTCATGGTGTTCGATACTGCCCAAGATAGCATTTCTGTATACCACCTGACCCACATTACATAGAATACAGTATGTAATGAAACATCTTTTGCTTCATAATTTGTGATTAGATGCTAATGCACACATTATATACACAATGCAATATAACTAATTAACTTACAGGCCTTCAGATTAACAGTAATTACCAGAATCTGTAATTGCCAGTATTGCATTATTTCGGAATCAGCTATTTGATAAAAGTTATGGGACAACTAATTATGTAACTGTTGAGACAAAAAGTGAAGATGTCATGATAACATAAGAATCAAATTCCAACTTTGAAATAATTAGCAAATTAATCACTAAAATTTGATTATTTTGTGTACCCGCGCGGCTGACACTGATAAGCCAAAGCATTATGACCACAGTCCACCCTAACATTGGAGGCTGCCTGGTGGTGTTGTGGGCATGTGACACAGTAACAAAAGTATGTAAGTGGAGCAGACACAGATGGGGAATCACCCTAGCAAAGATATAAAGTTCGGGCTGAAAATGGAGAAAACCATTGAGATAAGCAACTTCGACAAAGAACTGATTATTATTACACAGTGCCTGAGAATTAGTATCTCAAAAATGGCGCAGCTGGTTGAATGTTCATGTGCTATGGTCGTGACCATCTATGGAAAGAGGTAGAATAACAATGAAAGTACTACTAGGCGCTACATGGTTGGATGTTCACAACTCTATATGGAATATGGGGTTCAGAGGCTTGTCTGCCCTGCAAAGTAGGATAGATGATGATCTGTGGCATATCAGTCGAAAGAGCACCATACTGGTGCACGGACAATTGTTTAGGAGCACACTGTTCATCCTACATTGTCAAACATTGAGCTCCTCAGCAGACCACTCCTAATGTTCATGTTTACCATTGACATTGTCATTTATGATTGCAGTGAGCATGGGACCATTGGGATTCGACTGTCAATCAATGGAAATCTTCAGGTGAGTCACATTTCTGCTACACTAGGTCAATGGTCATCTCCACAAATGACATCACTGAGGCGAACGGCAGCTTTAAACATGCAGTGTGTCATGGACGCAGGCTGGTGGGACTAGTATTATACCATGGGTGACATTCTCCTGCAATTGCTTGGTAATAATCAAAGACATGTCGACAGCTGCGAACCACCTGCATCCCTTCATGCTTAATGTTTTCCCTGACAGATATGTCATCATTCAACAATATAATTGTCCATATCGCTGAGCTTGAACCATGCTACAGTGGTTTGAGGAGTGTCATAGTGAACTCAAGTTGATGTCTCAGTGACCATATTTGCCTGATGAAGTCCTATGGAACCTATCTGAGTCACTAAAGATGACTAACAAACTATTATGCAGGGGGTCATAATGTTTTGACTGATCAGTGTGTTTTGTAATGAAACTTTCTAATTATAATTCAGTAAATCTATTTTGTACACAGTGAGACCAAAAGGGCATGTATTGTCAAGAAAGTATATCAGCTGGGCTGCATGTTAAACCAAAAGAGAAAGAAATGCAGGTTGTGTTGTTGTTCTGTGATGGAAGGTCTGTGTAACAATGCTGTTTTGTAAAATGTTTGACTGTCAAAACGAAGATTTTCTGGAACTGACTTTAATTTGAAATACGAGAACCTCACATATTGACTTCTCAGGACTATCTGAAAATGGATTAAGCACCCTAATGTACAGTTTCTGCAACATGGTGGAGATTTCCGTTATAAAAGCTAAGTAGTCAGCCTTTTAAAGTTTATTTAAATTGGTACCACCTTGTTATCAAGTTACTCAATAAGTGTTGTGAAGTTTAATTAATTAATCAGATGATGGCTATGTTTGAATATGTCAAAAGAATGGCACAAAATAGACTTCCAAGATGAACCCTACAGTGTACAGAATGTGGACAAAGACCCATTGGAAGTCAACAAACAAGACGGAGAGAACAGGTGAATTATTTGATCTGAAGAGTAGTGGGAGAAATGCTGAATGGTAGACTGTGGGAGAAAAGAGAAACATTGAAGAGGCTGGTTGAACAACCTCCATAAGCAGAAACATTTCAGGAAGATGAGGAGGAGGAAGAAGAAGAAGAAGAAGAAGAAGAAGAAGATTGCAGAACTTGGATTTCTCCTTGCAAAACAAGATCATACTCAGACAGCAAGATCATACTCAGACAGACACTGAGCAATTTAATATAAGAAACTTTGAGAAGGTTACACAGAAGAGTGAAAATAAGTACCATTATTTTTTCAAATATTATGATGAATGCAGCTTTATAATCATTGCCTCTCCATTTGTGCCTTGTCATGTGCAGTTTATGTCAATGCTTATCACTAACATCTTTTGAAAAACGTTAATTATTTGACTTTATTAAATCATAAAATGAATGGAATAAGTCAAAACCTGCATGAAAAAGGCAAAGTCAGTTGCCAATGACATACACCCAAACAGCCGTGATCACTTCATTTTGGAGTGCTTAACAGGCTCTTCTTGTTGATTATCCTGGGCAAAGGTTAAAACGATCTGTCTTGAATATTATGGTGTTGAGTGTAATGCGCCTGCCAGCAAAGGAGCTTTTGCAATAGGTAAGTTGTGGGATTTGAGTATATCCCAAATTATATAGCATGAGCAATTAAGTGTGTGGAGTAGCTTTGCACTGATTCTGTATAACGTGCATTTTTGTTCATATGATACACACTGTTAATATTGCAGTGTGGGGTGATATCACATAACTATCACAATGATCTGAACTTTGAAATAAGTCAAGAAGTCGCTGAGGTACAAATTAGTAGTTATTGATTGATAATTTATCTTATTGTAACATTAAGTTATTCCATCCCTTTACACTCCAAAAGCAGAAATGATTAACTGGCTTTCATGAAGACATATTCTATTTCATGAAGTTACTTGCAGAGCAGAACTTACCTTCCTTAATAAAAGCAACAAGGAAAGATTCCAAACGTTAATAATTCATACTTTCCTTTCCAAAAATGGGCAAGCAAATCCTTAGATAAAGTTATAAACTGTCAAACTCATTTGAGCTAAGTGAAAGAAAAATATTATATTCATGCTGAATGATGCAATTAAAATATTGGAGAAAGATTTTGTGCAATCGATAAAGTATAATTGGCTACATTACAACCATGATCAGAATTACAAAGATCTTCTAGTGGAACAAATTACTGACACAATGCCTTGACACTAATAGGAGTGGAGTAGTCCCATGTGACAGGTGGCACTTGCTACTATAATACTGCTTAAACGGGCAATAATATGGTGGTGGGGGGCACATAACCTCCTGAGTACTGTTCCCCTTACGCAGCTTCTTTCTTTCACTGCTACCATCTCCAGCTACACACTTTATAGACATATTGACACGTTAACCTATATCTTAAAGAGATATATGGCTAGAATAGTATAAAGTCCAATGATGAGGCTATGGCAGTGTTGAATGGGTATTTAGCCGAATCATGTATTTGGATGGAATCCAGTCACTGGGAAAACAGTGGACATCATGTACAATGATGTAAAGAGAGACTGCATCAATAAAAGAAAACTATTTTCATGCATAAAACAGAGTATCACTCTTACAGCAAGAAATTCTCATATTGCCGTATTCAAGAAAAACTCTACATGAATTTTTAACCTTAAGCTACCCTGGTGGGCAACGCATTTTGTACCAAATTGAGGAGATAAATTATGTTTTTGATACCATCCATTATGAATATACAAGGCTTTATTAATGTGGTAATCTGTGTGTGTTGTTCTGAATATCTGATCTGCTCGTATAACAATTTTCCATACTCATTTACGCAAATACTGGGTTGGTCCCCAATCATTACTGCACACAACTTCCCTCCCTCAGGCTGACTGGTGAGAGGAAGGGCATCTATGCAAAATTTAAAATAGGTTTGCCAAATCGTGAAATGAGAAGACCCCTAATGATCGGATAAATGCTAGCGAAGAGAGTATTCTGAA
The DNA here is from genome assembly GCF_023864345.2 of Schistocerca serialis cubense. Taxonomy (NCBI): domain Eukaryota; kingdom Metazoa; phylum Arthropoda; class Insecta; order Orthoptera; family Acrididae; genus Schistocerca; species Schistocerca serialis. The sequence continues at coordinate 1,024,715,791 of NC_064638.1, read as the reverse complement.
TATCTCATCTGCAAATGAACACTTTTCCCTCTTAGCCAAACATATGCCTAAACTCTGTCTTTTGAAATTACATTACTGATGGAGCTCTCAGCACAGTTTTTAGTATTAATCATAACACAAATGCAGAAATGACGAATGTAGAAATAAATGAGTGCTCAGTTTAAAACTGATTTAATTCACTTGATAGAGGAATTGCTTACTGACGTAATTGGGTACCCATTAGATACTGTAATGAAAGAAAACACCTATGGATCACTATTTATTATTGTGATTACTGATCTGAGATGGAACAGGTCATCTTCAGATCAAAAGCAAGTGCGACAAATCACATTTAATCTGGATGGCTGAGGATAGAATATTAAATTACAACACTAGGTTCACATATTGAATATGCAGAAAAATGCACCCACCAGGGACAACACCTTAGTGAAATGATGAACTGTGCAACACATTTGGGAGTAAAGTGGTGGTCATTCTGATCTGTAAGAGGTAACAGGGTCGACATACAGAAATATAAACCTATATCAGTGGTACCAGTGTTGTTTGCTTCAGTCCAAAGATGTATGGTGCAGCTCTCAATGCTAGTATATCTTGTGCAAGCCTCTTCATTTCTGCATACTTACTGCACCCTCCATCCATTTGAACCTGCTTGCTGCACAGTTCCCTCAGGATGTGTCCTATCAACCAGCCCCTTCTCTTAGTCAAGTTTCACCATGAACATATTTTCTCCCTGGTTTGATTCAGTACCTCATCGTTAGTTATGTGATCTACACATCTAATCTTCAACAGTCTTCTGATCACCACATTTCAAAAGTTTGTTTTCTTCCTGTCTGAACTATCTGTTTCCCAAGTTTCACTTTCATACAAGGATGCACTCAAGACAAAATATCTCCAGAAATGATTTTCTAACATATAAATTTGTATTAAATGTTAAAAAACTTCTCTTTCTCAGTAATGCTTTTCTTGCTGTTGCTAGTCTATGTTTTACATCTTCTCAGCTGAAAATGACTGAAATAATTTTGCTGCCCAAATAGGCATTTTTATTCTACTTCCTTCAGGATTGCCTGACTCAGTTTGTCTACATTCCATTATCTTTACAGTGAACATACAGTGCGTAGTGGGGCGATCACTCTGTTGCAGAAATAATTCAAAAGCCAAGATCGCTTAAATACTGTTTACTGGATAACCGGTTTCAACACACTAAAGGTACCATCATCGGATCTGTGAAGATTTAACTGTACAGGTTTAAGGGAGGGCTTACATGAGTTACACTATATACATTACTATTAGCACAGTACCACATACCTGAATGTAGCTCAACATTAATGAACCATTTGGATATAACGATAATTGAGGCAGACCAGCTGATATAAAAAAAAATTAAAAACAAATGCTCTCATGGTCATTCTTTTCCATCAGATATGTAAAACCGAAGTAACAAGATAAAACTATTTGGTACATGACCACTGCTCGACTAACAATGGTTGGCATCACACTGCCCTATTCCGTGCCAGTTTACCTGCTGTGATTCTAGTGGTTCACAACCGGCCACTAGATAGTGCTGTCCAAGCAGTGCACACACAGTCCTACGGTATAACCACTCATTACTACTACAATACAACTTTACTATTACTGCTAATCAAATACCCATGCAAAGAACACTTTCACATACACTTACTGTGCATACTATACATGCTATAAACAGACTATACATACTATAAAGTACATCAATTACAGAGTAAAAAAGGCGTTATCCGTATTAGCACCATACAGAACTACATATTATAATTTACCCTTATTCATATATGGAAGCCAGGAATGTACACATAGTAAGCTGTTCATAACATGACTTAGATACAATGTGACGAGTGACTAAAACCTGTATGCTGGACTTTACCTGCCTGGGCACCGAGGTCTTAGGTATCGTAAATTCTAAAAAATTACTAACATGCTATAAAAGGCTCTCACCATCTATACACTCATTATGAACGTAGTAGGGACTGACTATGAAAACCTGCATAGCCAAGTCAGAAACAAACCGAGGGGGCAGACATGCACACCAAGATGCACAGTCACTCCATGTGCGCTCCCAACTCGGTCCATCCATTCAACATACCGAATGGGGAATAATGGAAAACATATTACCATGATACCAAGAAAACCCCATTCTGGCTGGCCATACACAAATATATCTGAAGAATATAGAAAATGTGATGAAGACACATTTGGCAGGCAATGGTAATCGTCAAGCAAAAATTTACTGGCCAGGCTTACCAACTACGCGTCAGACCTCATAACAAGCATTTACCATAACATGGCAGGCCACGCCCTGCAAAAAAAGTCATTTATTGGTCATGTTGTTTTTTAGGCATCTTAAAACTTACTTTTCTGGTGTGTACAGTCACAGATCAAGCACTGGTTGCTGTTATTAACTTATTCCAATAAAACCATTGTTCATTGACTTAAGCGTGTGGTGTGTGACATGGTAGAAATGATGTTTGTAATTTTATAATGAACTTGTTTATTGCATTTTTTTATAATTAGCTTTCACCTAATATTGTGCTACTGTGTGAAAAATATTAAGAAAAGGATACTGATCATAATTGAAGAGCCACAATTGACTCAGAAGTTCAGTATTGCAGAAACATGTGTAGTGTATTATTGTGGCAAATTAAGGATAAAGGAGTGCATTGTTACCAAATTATTGTATTATTTGTGTAACAAAATCTACTTGTAGAGCTAGTATTGTTTCACGTGAACAGTGTATAATAGGAACAAGAACTGTACATGTGAGGAAATTGTATTATTGTAAAAAGCATGACAGTGATTTTATTTGAACTCATGGTGTTTTCTAATTGTAGTAATTTTTAAAAATTGTCAATCCTTGTTCTATTGTATGTCTAATTGTAGTAATTTTTAAAAACTGTCAATCCTTCTTCTATTGTATAATGTGTGTTAAAGGTTAAAGTTTGTTGTCAGCAAAAATGCTCTGATGTTTCCAGTTACTGATTTATTTTCTTCTTTCTTCTCCCTTAAAGGTGTCCACTGTTCAGTAAAAATGATGACCTGCATGTCAAAGCTGTTGAAGAAGCTGCAACAAAGGCTAGAAATGAGACTCTAGCTAAGAATCCCAATATTCAACTGAAACATGATCCAACACTCATACTTCCAGAACGGACTGAAGAAGATGTTCCTGGTCAACCTAATGTTCATTTTATGTAGTGTGATGAAAGATAATGAAAGATCTGCTCCACCAGCTCATCTGATACTCTGCTCACCAGATTTTCTTCATTTACAACTTCTACCAGGTGGTATAGAAGAGCTGAATAGGCTTGGATAATGTGTCAAGTCAGTAGCTCCAGGACTTGACAAATGGCCAGAAGTGTAAGGAAATTAGGACTGGACTGCGGCAATGTGTCAGTATGTGAGGGCAGGGATGGCAGGACATGGCAGAGGCAGCACCAGCAGCAGAGGTGCATGCAATGGCAGCAGCAGAGGCAGAGGCATTGGTGGAGCAGAAGCGACAGCACACCTGGAACAGGCCAGGGCGGCAGCAATGGGATGAAGGTAATGAGCTAGAGCTGCAGCAAGGGCACGAAGACAACAGGGCAGAGCAGAAGCAGTGGGAGAGAGCCAGCAAACCATGGGGTCAGCATGAGATTAGCAGGCTGGGCCAGCAGCTGCCGCTGACAGAGGATCAGCTTGTAGGTCAGCAGAAAGACTCACTAATGGATTGTCCAGTGACTGTTGCCCACTAGTTAGATTGAACTCCACACCAACTGGAAATAGCAGTGGCTCAAGATCAACAGAGACTGCAAGAACCTTTGCCACAGTAGAGAAGATAAAGTGTCTTTTTAATAATTGAAATAATTTGAAAAAAATTGTGCCAATAACATATTAAGTTTTCATCACGTAGTGTTACTGATCAGGATCCTATCTTTTGGGCATCTGTGTCTCACTATAAGTTATATGTGTTAAGACTATCTGGAATAAAATTATGTAAATGAATGGGTGTTTTACTGATTAAACCAGTTTACAATTTAATCATAAATGTGTTTCCAGTGTGGAGATAATGCATCAGGTACAGGCTGAATTGGATCTGAGTCAACTGTATTGTATACTGTCAATAACAGCTGTCGGTAAAAGCCATATATGCACAAATATTTAACATTTTTTCCTTTACATCTCTCTCTGTGAATGTACAACAAAACAATTTTAAACTATATGGTTTGTGATAATCTCTCTCTCTCTCTCTCTCTCTCTCTCTCTCTCTCTCTCTCTCTCTCTCTGCACAATGTGTATGCACGTGCATGCATGTAACAGTATATTTGTTATGTCAATGGTATGGTGCAGATGTCTGTTTTGTTCATTCTGGTTGGGATTGGGTTGATCTGGGGGAAGAGACTAAACAGCGTGGTCATTGGTCTCATCGGATTAGTATTGTCTCTCACATCCGTCATAGAGTCAGGATACCAAGTGGCATTTGTTGATCTAACTGCCGCCTTCGACACTGTGTGGAGGAAAGGCCTTTATCTACGAATTTCTCCACATCATACCCTGCGGAACAATGGCTCGACTAATTAACAGCATGCTAAGTGATCGGAAGTTCCAGGTAATCACTGGAAGCAACACAAGTTAGAAGAGGAAGCTGAACAATGGATTGCCTCAAGGATCAGTTCTGTCACCCTTACAGTTCAACCTATATCTATCTGATCTGCCTGACACTTTGTCCAGAAAATACTGCTATGCCGATGACCTGGCTCTAGCCGTAAAACATCAGGAAATGAAGACAACAGAAGAGATTCTAGCCAATGACCTGTCTGCATTAGATAATTACTTCAAAATCTGGAGACTCCAACCCAGTGTGAGTAAAACAGAAGTGTGTTGCTTCCATCTGAAGAACCGGTTGGCGAACGTAAAACTGGAAGTAAGTTTCAGAGGCAGAATTCTTCGTCACAATCGGAACCCAAAATATCTTGGTTTCTTCCTGGATCATACACTATGCTTCAAACAACACCTTCTTAATTTAGCTCAAAAGTTGAGGACTCGAAACAACATCCTCCATAAGCTATGTGGAACTACCTGGGGATCTTCAGCAACCACCCTGCGATCTTCAGCTCTGGGCTTGGTGTACTCAAGTGCTGAGTATTGTGCGCCTGTTTGGATGAACAGTCATCATACAAGGCTTGTTGATACCCAGCTGAATACGACAATGCGCATAATATCTGGTGCAATCAGATCTACTCCAGTTTATTGGCTTCCACTGTTAACTGGTATAATGCCTCCTGATCTACGCAGATGTACTGCCTTATGACAGAATTTCACAAGATCTTCAGGCATTCTAACCTACCCATGCATAGCGACCTGCCACTTTTAGATCGTAAGAGACTGAAATCATGCCGTCCAACTCTGTGCTATGCTGCTGACATGGTTGCTAAGCATTTCAAACCTCTTGAAGAATGGAAATGTCGGTGGGAAGCAGTGACAGATGAGTACCTGCATAACATCTTCTCAGGTGCTAAACTTCCAAGTGGATTCAACATTCCACGCAAGACCTGGACAACTCTCAACAGAATCCGTACCTGTCATGGCCGATGCATGGTTGCTCTCTTTAAGTGGAAGAAGCTGCCTGATCCAGCCTGTGACTGCGGGGCTCCATACCAGACTGTTCACCACATTGTAAGTGAATGCAGGATTCGTGCCTATCACGGCGCCAAAGAGGACTTCCTGCTAGCAACTCCAGATGCAGTGCGCTGGATTGAAGGACTGGATATTCAGTTGTAAAGACAAACTTAAGTTTCTTGTGTGTGAATATGTACATATGTATATGTAATTTAATTTCATGATATGTCTGTATTAGCCATACGCTAAATAAATAATAATAAGGGAAGGATGGGGAAGAAAGTCAGCTGTGCCCTGTCAATGTTCATTCTGGAAGTGTACCAAAATGAATAGATGTGTTCATTAGAGCAACACTGTTTGTATAATGAAAAAGACATATGAGTAGTATTTATATAGAATATATAGTCCATGACCAAATCACAAAATACCTAACTTCTAACAACCTACTAGACGAATACCAATCAGGTTTCCGTACACATTGAAGCACAACATCTGCACTGATAACCTGAAACTTGCCATTGACAAGCAAGAAGCAACTATCATTTGCTTCTTAGATTTCGGCAAAGCATTTGATACTGTCGACTTCGACATCTTACTAGCCAAACTTAGCGGTCTAAATTTCTCACCAAATGCAGTGCAGTGGTTTCGCTCATACATGACGTCTCGTCAGCAATGCGGCCTTGCCGGGAATATAAAATCACAATGGCGGCAGGTAGTGTCAGGTGTTCCCCAAGGCTCAGTATTAGGTCCTATACTCTTCTCTCTGTATGTCAATGATGTGTCATCGGTTCTGACCTATTGCAAATATCATATGTATGCTGATGACCTTCAGTTGCATCTAAGTGCAAAACCAATCAATCTTAAGAAAACTATTGAAAATTTCAGTACTGCCCTCGATGCATTATCAAAATGGGCACAGGACATAGGACTAAAACTAAACCCATCTAAAACCCAAGCGGTACTTGTTGGTCACTCTAAGCTCATTAGCCCAAAACATTGGGAATCCGTACCATCTCTTATCCTAAATGGATCAAATATTAACTTCTCTCCCTCAGTAAAGAGTTTGGGAATAATAATAGATGAAAATCTAAATTGGACAGAGCTCGTAACTGCAGTGTGCAAAAAAGCATCATGTCCTGCAAAATATAAAAAACTCTTCCCTTTTGAGCTGAAAAAGAAATTAGTACAAACACTTATACTCCCAATCATTGACTACAGCGATATTATCCTACAAGGCCTCTCTCAGGAAAATTCGCGATGTCTGGAACTGGTCACAAGTGCCTGCGTCCGATATATCTGTGACGTTTGACTTTTTGATCACATTTCATCAGCATATGCAAAATTGTCCTGGCTGCGTGCAGACAAATGCAGAGATTTCCATACACTCTCTCTCATCTACTGCCTTATAAATGTACACTGTCCTTCATATCTCTCCTCGTCCTTAACGCTTATGTTGGAACAACATAACAGAAACACATGTTCCCATCATAATAAAATCCTCTCTGTTCCACTGCAACTTAAAAACATGTCCGGCTTCAAAAAACAGTTAATGATGTATCTACTTAAGCAACAGTAATGCCTCCCTCTGTACATGAATGCGCTTCACCTCATTACTTCCCTCTTTCCCCCTCCTTAAATTTCCCTTCCCCAAAACTTGCTATACTAGTAAACATTTACTTTACACACATATTAATGTACATCTGCACAAATCTTCACTATTGCCAATTTTTCTCATGTTAATCATTATTATTTGATTTTTTTTTACTGTTATTATTATTGCTTTTATCATTACTTGTATGTATAGCACCTGTTGTAAAAATACTGCCAACATTTACTTTATGAGGTCTTAGTTATTACTCTTTATTCACATTGTCACTACAGTAATCTAATTTTCTTATTTAAACTATTGTCATGATGTAACTCTGATGTGTGAAATGTTGCATGTTTGGAACACTGGTCCGATGTAAGAGAGGGGCTGATGGCCCTACTCCGATCAGGTTAAATAAATAAATATTTATTGCAATATGTATTCTGTAGATCCAGTTCTGCGTGTTAACGCACGGATGTGGAACGATTCAAGAACATTTAGTTCATTATTACATTAGTTGCCATTAGGACAATTAACAAAGATTAATAATACAAGTTGGAAAAACAGTCGGTAGGATAAAATCACACTCACAAGCAGAGTTCCTGATACAACATTCTGATGTTGTCCAAACAATTTTTTACAGATCACCAATTAATCTGGTTAACACAGGAAGATATATTGTGCAGGAATATACAATAGTGTTTGGAAAATAAAAGTAGCTATCTCTGTTATAGAATCCTTCTAGAGAATAGAAAATTTTTCAAGCAAGAACTCCTTTAGCTTATTTTTGAACAGTACTTTTTATCTCATAGACGCTTTATATTACTTGGAAGTGCATTTTAAGATTTTTGTGCTTGGGTATTTCACACCTTTTTGCACCAGGGATAGATTTTTCAGGTCACGATGTATGTCACATTTCCTCCTTGTGTTATGGTGATGTTACATTTCATTTGTTTCATATTGAGAAGGATTGTGAAGCATGAATGTCATGATTGAAAAGAGATATTGTGAAGTAGTGGTTAGGATCACTATTCATTTAAAAAGATTGCAACATAAGATTCTGGGAGGCACTCCACACAAAATTTGGACAACCTTTTTCTGACTTGAAAACACTCTTTTCAATAGTGATGAATTGCCCTGACGATTATTCCATAACACATAAGTGATTGAAGTAGCCAAATTAAGCAGATTTTGAGACTCTGACGTCTCTGATTTTGGCGATTATCCAAATCGCTAATGTTGTTGATCTTAGCCTTTTCAGGGTTTTGTTGATGTGTTGTTCCCAGTTAAGCCTACTGTCTATATATATGCCCAAGAATTTCAAACAATCTGCTGGCTCTCATGTATAATGTTCATTTCCTGTGGACTTTTGTGACCAGAATGGAAATGAATATAATTAGTTTTGCTGAGGTTTGTTGATAGAGGATTTACTGTGAACCAGTTCAGAATATCCTCAAGTAAATGGTTGGCATTTAATTCTAGATCAGAGGGTATCTTACTGTCTTCACAATACTTGTGTAATCAACAAACATTCTAAAATTGATTGCTTTGTTTGAGGACAATGGTAGGTCACTGATATACAGGGTGTCCCAGCTACATCTACATCTACATCTATACTCCGCGAGCCACCTTACGGTGTGTGGCGGAGGGTACTTATTGTACCACTATCTGATCCCCCCTTCCCTGTTCCATTCACGAATTGTGCGTGGAAAGAACGACTGCTTGTAAGTCTCCGTATTTGCTCTAATTTCTCGGATCTTTTCGTTGTGATCATTACGCGAGATATATGTGGGCGGTAGTAATATGTTGCCCATCTCTTCCCGGAAAGTGCTCTCTCGTAATTTCGATAATAAACCTCTCCGTATTGCGTAACGCCTTTCTTGAAGTGTCCGCCACTGGAGCTTGTTCAGCATCTCCGTAACGCTCTCGCGCTGACTAAATGTCCCCATGACGAATCGCGCTGCTTTTCGCTGGATCATGTCTATCTCTTCTATTAATCCAACCTGGTAAGGGTCCCATACTGATGAGCAATACTCAAGAATCGGACGAACAAGCGTTTTGTAAGCTACTTCTTTCGTCGATGAGTCACATTTTCTTGTCCACCCAAAATATCTCTGGAACAATAGCAGCTATTGGAAAATGACTTTCACCGGTATCAATGTAGGGCTGGGGCCCATGAATGTACATATTTGGAAACATTCTAAAACGAAAGCATATGTGTTTTCTAACACAAACTTATGTTTTTTTTAAATGGACCTCCTATATTTTTTCTTCAGCAATCCATAGCATGACAAAGCACATACACAATGGAGGTTGATTGCATCGCAATATTCCCATTACATCCCGAGATATTGAGACGCGAAGTTGACACTTGAAACACCCGACATGCGCTGCTAGCGCACGTCCTGAGGCTCAGGCATGAACCCCATGCTGCCCGTAATCGCGATGTGATTGACATGTGTAATCACACCTCCATACTTATCAAGAGGTCCGAAACGAATAATACGGTCTGCTGCCATCAACTCTCATAAGCACATAATGGTTTCCGTCTTGCACGTTTTACGTATCTATGTACACAATATGAACCAGTACCGATCGGTGTACACCCGTCAGGTTGCCTTATTTATCCTGCACACCCAAAATAAGGTTTATCTAATGGGGTATATGACCCATTGTGCCTGTAGCGCAGGGCCTGGCTCTACCTAGTCAAGTGTCCAACGTAGTTCCCACTACTGCCACAGTTACCACTTCGCCTTGTTTATGATTTGCGACCCACGCAAACTCCTGTACTCCACCACCCTCCAAGCATCCCATTTGTTGCTTTGGAATGCAGTACACCACTTGCCAGTGTAGTCGTGCATCAGAGTAATCTAGTGACAGCACGGAGGTAGTACACATTGTGAATAAACGTTGTGTTGTGGAACTTATACTGTACAGTGTAATGTACACACATGAAGATATGGTAGAAATGCTGCTGATCTATGGAGAATGTACGTAGACGGGAAATACGTTATGAGATTGTTTGTTTGTTGATAGGACTGTTAGCGAACATTATGATTATTAAGTTAATATGCCTGTTTTCTACCCTACTTTACATACCTGTACTGTACCCTGTTGTAGGTGGACGAAATGCTGTTCAGGCAGAACGACTGTACAGAAGACAATTCCCTGACAAGCCATTGCCTTCACGCCGGATATTTGGTCGTCTCACATCTCATCTACGTGAAACGGGAAGCTTAAATCCAAGACCTCGACATTGTCCTAGAACACGCACAGATAAATGTGCTGAAGTTGCTGTGCTCGCTACCATAGTTGTGAATCCTCAAACCAGCACACGTCAAATTGAATGTGAAGTTGGTGTGTCAAAATCAAGTGCACAGCGTATTCTTAAACGTCATAAATTTCATCCTTACCATGTTCATTTACACCAGGATCTTCATGGAAATGACTTCCGCAATAGGGTAACATTTTGTCAGTGGGCTCAGCAAAAACTTCTGACTAATCCAAATTTTTTTGCAGATGTTCTCTTTACCGATGAGGCATCATTCTCCAACAAAGGAATTGTCAATATGAGGAATATGCATTATTGGTCCGCAGACAATCCAAAATGGCTCCGTCAGGTAGAGCATCAACGTCCGTGGAAAGTTAATGTTTTGTGTGGGATTATTGGAGATACCATTATTGGACCTTTCTTTATAAATGGCATCCAAAATGGCAATCAATACTCCAGATTTATACGACACAATCTTCCTGTTCTCTTGGACACCGTTCCTCTGAACCGGAGAATGGTCATGTGGTATCAGCATGACGGATGCCCTGCACATAACGCCTTATGAGCACATCGACTTCTGAACCGTAAGTTCCCTGGTAGGTGGATTGGACGAGGTGACCCAGTTTGGTGGCCTGCCCGATCTCCGGACCTTACACTGCTGGATTATTTTCTTTGGGGAGCAGTGAAGGATGCTGTTTACCAACGTGAACCAACAACCCCAGAGGACATGAAGCAACACATTATTGATGCTTGTACAGCCATCAAAGAGGAAACAGTAGCACGAAGTAGGGCATCCTTCATCCGCAGGGTGACCCTATGTATGTAAGCCAATGGGCATCACTTTGAGCATCAGATGTGAACGCTATGTTTAGTATGTAGTGCTGGTATCACAGTGGAAGTTTCTACAAAGGGACATCTTACCCAGTGATGTTAAGAAACATTTGTTTGCAACAATTTGTCATTTAATGCATTAGATAAACATAACATTGATAATTATGTGATAATAAAACTAATTGGTTAAACATGTTTACATTCATCTTCTATGTCCTACCTGAACTTCCCAAATCAAAACATTTTTACCTAAACAATGGTAAAACTTTTAGTCCACTTGCTCGTTTCACTAAAACCATCAACATGAATTTTACTATTACGAGTGAATGATTAACTGTCACTTGCGCTAGATCTACAGCAAAGTAAAGTTTTAACGTTGAATGGCATTACCTTTTTAGTAATGGATTAATGATAAGCAAAGTTAACTTTGTGACTAACGTTGCGTTACACAGATATGTTACAGAACCGCATCACCCCTAGCCTATGGGATAAATACCTGCTGGAATGTTATGCAGGATGGCAGCAGACCGTATTATTCGTTTCGGACCTCTTGATAAGTATGGAGGTGTGATTATGCATGTCAATCACATCGCGATAACGGGCAGCATGGGGTTCACGCCTGAGCCTCAGGACGTGCGCTAGCAGTGCATGTCGGGTATTTCAAGCGTCAACTTCGCTTCTTAGTATCTTGGGATGTAATGGGAATATTGCTATGCAATCAACGCCATTGTGTATGTGCTTTGTCATGCTATGGATTGCTGAAGAAAAAATATAGGAGGTCCATTTAAAAAAACATAAGTTTGTGTTAAAAAACACATACATTTTCGTTTTAGAATGTTTCCAGATATGTACATTCATGGGCCCCAGCCATACATTGATACCGGTGAAAGTCATTTTCCAATAGCTGTTATTGTTTCAGAGGTATTTTGGGTGGACAAGATAGCTGGGACACCCTGTATATGAGGAATAGCAGGGGACAAAGGACAGAACCTTGTGGAACTCCATATTTTACTGTTCCTCAGTCGGACTCTACCCCTCCTATGTGACTATTGTTACCATCTAGCACTGTTTTTTGCTGTCTGCCCTGTAGGTAGGATTTAAGCCAGTTGCCCATTTGTCCTCGGAGTCCATCTAACCAAATTGAAATATCTGCCTCTCTGAACATCAAGTGACCACTGGTATAGATATGATAGACGTTTCAGGATTTAAGCTAGCTCCCTACTTCTGCAGAGTAGATGTGGATGGAGGAGGAGTTGCCACATTTATTAAAAACTGCCATAAATTCAAGCACATTGACATTAATAAATTCTGTTTAGAGCAGCATCTAGAAGCATGTGCAACAGAAGTAGAGTTCCGTAACAGATCCTATATAATAGTAACTATTTACCGAGCACCTGCAGGAAATTATAATCTATTCATAAATCGTCTAGAAGCGCTTTTGGGTTATTTGAAAGGAAGAAACAAAGAAATTTTGATTGCTGGTGACTTTAATGCAGATTTTCTAATGTAATCCTCCAGTAAACATTTACTGCAGTTAGTAATGTTGTCTTTCTATCTTAACTTACACTGTAAACTTTCCAACTAGGATCACTAAATCATCAAGGACAGCCATTGATAACATTTTTATTTACAAATCAAAGGAACAAAATCATATCATAAAACCTGTAATAAATGGACTATCAGATCATGACATGCAGCTCCTTGTTTCAGATGTAAATTCTAAGCAGATTATCAAGACTGCTAAATCTGAGTAAAGGATAGAAGTCAATCAGCCAAAAATTGAGTGTTTTACAAAACTGCTCAAAGATATGAACTGGAAAGATGTTTATAGTGCTTATGACATGAATGAAAAATATAACACATTCATGAACAATGTCAGTACCATGTTTGAAAACTGTTTTCCTCTAAAAGTTACTCAAATGGAAGTCTATAATAAAACCATGGATTACACAAGGAATAAAGATTTCCTGTAAGACAAAAAGGAAAATGTATCTGTCGACCAAGAATAGCTCCAATGCTGATGATTTAGCTAAATACAAGGAATACAGTAAAATATTAAAAAAAGTAATTCAGACAACTAAACAAATTCACTCTGAGAAGAAGATAGCAATGCCAAGGAACAAAATAAAAACAATATGGGATACAGTGAAAGAGGAGACTGGTAGAACCAGAAAGGAACAGGAGCAAATAGCATTAAGGGTAGATGACACATTAGTAACCAATGGGCATAGTGTGGCAAATCTATTTAACAAGTACTTTATATCTGTAACTGATAGAATGGGATTGTCAGGATCAGTAAATAATGCCCTTGAATATCTGAAACTAGCCTTTACAAATAGCTTCAGGTACATGAATATGTCACTCACTTCACCAAAAGAAATAACTTCCATAATAAAATCTTTAAAAACAAAGCGTTCTAGTGGTTGCAATGAAATATCAACAAAGTTAATTAAGGCATGTTCTTGTGAGTTTAGTACAATTCTAAGTTACTTGTGTAACCAGTCAATTATAATTGGGACATTTACTGACTAGCTAAAATATGCAGATGTTAAGCCTCTATTCAAGAAAGGGGATAAAGAGATACCATCAAACTACAGACCGATTTCAGTCTTGCCAGCATTCTCAAAAATTTTAGAAAAAGTGATGTACAGGCAGCTTCTCAACCATCTGACCACAAATAACATATTATCAAGAACACAGTTTGGATTTCTGGAGGGTTCTGATATCGAGAAGGCTATTTACACCTACGATGAAGATGTACTTAATTCATTAAATAACAAATTATAAGCAGCAGGTATTTTCTGTGATTTGTCAAAGGCATTTGATTGTGTGAACCACAACATCCTTTTAAATAAATTAGAATTCTAAGGTGTCACAGGCAGTGCTGCAAAATGGTTCACGTCATACCTCGCTGACAGGAAACAAAGGGTGTCAGTGCAAGGGACTAGTGAATTAAGTCATCAGTCATCATCAGAATGAGAACAAATTACGTGTGGTGTCCCACAAGGATCCATCTTAGGTCCATTGCTTTTTCTTGTGTACATTAATGATCTCTCATCAGCTACACTGCCAGAAGCAGAATTCGTTTTGTTTCCAGATAACCCAAGTACTGCAATAAATAGTATGAGTGTAGTTCTAGAAAGATCTGCTAATGATATTTTCATGGATATTAATAAATGGTTTAAAGCCAAACTCACTGACATTAAACTTCGAAAAGACTCCCTATATGCAATTCAGAACCTGTAAGAGGTTTCCACCCAGCATATGCATAAAGTATGAAGAAGAGCAGATAGAAAAGGTTGACAGCCTTAAATTCCTGGGATTACAACTTGATAATAAATTCAGTTGGGAGGAGCACACCACAGAACTGCAGAAACGGCTTAACAAATCTGTATTTTCAATTCGAGTGTTAGCTGACATAGGTGACATAAAAATGACAAAGCTTGCATAATTTGCCTACTTTCATTCCATAATGTCATATGGTATAATATTTTGGGGTAACTCTTCAAGTCAAACAAAAGTTTTCAGAGTCCAAAAGCGTGTAATACGTATTATTTGTGGAGTAAGTTCACGGATGTCCTGTAGAAACCTCTTCAAACAATTGGGTATACTAACTACTGTGTCTCGGTATATTCACTCCTTCATGAAATTTGTCCTAAATAATATATCTCCTTTTCCAACAAACAGCTCAGTTCATACATACAATATCAGGAACAAAAATGATCTGCACAAGGACTTAAAAGCACTTACTTTAGTTCAAAAAGGGGTCCACTACTCAGGAACACTCATCTTCAATAATTTGCCAGCAAACATAAAAAATTTAGTTACAAATAAAGATCAGTTTAAAAGGAGCCTGAAAGACTTACTAGTGGCCAATTCCTTCTACTCCATTAACGAATTTTTTAATTGAAGGAGGAGGATAGTAGTGTTTAACGTCCCGTCGACAACGAGGTCATTAGAGACGGAGCGCAAGCTCGGGGGAGGGAAGGAAATCGGCCGTGCCCTTTCAAAGGAACCATCCCGGCATTTGCCTAAAGCGATTTAGGGAAATCACGGAAAACCTAAATCAGGATGGCCGGAGACGGGATTGAACCATCGTCCTCCTGAATGCGAGTCCAGTGTGCTAACCACTGCGCCACCTCGCTCGGTTTTTAATAGAAGCAAATGATGTATTTTACATATTCATACTATTAGTATTGTTATTTCATCTTTATCTATAGTGGCATGCTTTCCCTATAAGTATTCTATCACTAACACAGTCAAAGGCTTTAGACAGATAACAAAATATGCCTACAGGCAATTTCTTTTTGTTGAGGCATTGCAAAACGTTACTCATAAATGAAAATATTGCTTCGGTTGTGGAGATACCTTCTCTGAATCCAAACTGGATTGTACTAATTACTGCATGTTTTTATAGGTGACTGACTATTCTGGCATATATTAGCTTTTCACAAACTTCAGAAATTGTAGTCAAAAGAGAGATAGGCTGATAGTTTGTGACATCTAAGGCATTGCCTCTTTTGTAGAGGGGCTTTACAACAGCATATTTCATCCTTTCAGGGAAGATACCTTGTTTGAGAGAGGCACTGAATATATGAGCTAGCACTTCACTGAACTCATTGCAGCAGGCTTTTAGTAATTTGCTAGAGATGTCATCAACACCATTTGAATTTTTTGCTTTTAAGGAAATAATGGTTTTTCTTACTTCCTGTACTGTTATAGGGGCTATACCTATCTGCTCTATGGAGTTTGGGAAATGACCTTTCAGTATTTTTAATTCTTCTATGGAGCCATTGTGTCTTGCTTTCTCAGCAACACTTAGAAAATGCTCATTGAAAATTTTTGCCAAAGTATTTTGATTTTGTACCTGTCTATTTTCATTATTGGGAACAATGTTTTGGGACCTACTGGGGCAATTTGCACCAGTCTCACTCTTTTATCCCTTCCCACACAGTTTTGATTTTGTTACTAGATTTATTAATTTTGGAGCACAGATACAAACTTTGTGACTTCTGAATAATTTCGCTTTTTTGCTTTCACTTTGCAGTATTTTTTATAGTGATTTAGCTGGGTGTGGTTGCCTGAATTTTTTTTGGCAATGTACAGTTATCGTTTCCTTTTGCATGAAATCTTAATACCAGTGGTTATCCAGGGCTTTTTGGTGTGTTTTATGGCTTGAATGTTGTTATATCCTTTTTGGGAACGTGCTTTCAAATCCCAGTGCCACTTCATTACTGAAAAAATTGTACTTGGAATTGGCATTTTCTAAATTATACATAGGTGCCCAGTTTGTGGCTTGGAGATATGATTTAAAAAGCTGGATAGTTTCTTCATTAACTGTCCTAACTGTTTCCCATCTGGGGCCACTATCATTCACATAAATACTTGTGCTGTTTATAGGGAGTCTTTGTCCATCATGGTCAGATAGACCATTCATGACTTACCTGGTAGTCGTATCGCCTATTTTGGTCTGGTCTATAAATATATTATTGATCAGCGTGCTTGTACACGAAGTTATTCTTGTAGGGAAACTAGCCACAGAAACAAGATTATATGTGGACATCAGATATTCTAGGTCTGCTCTGTCGCTAGAATTCGTTAGAAAGTTAACATTGAAGTCCCCAAGCACTATCACATCTGTTTTGTGTTTGAATATGTATATTAGAAGAGCATCTAGCTTATTCAAAAAGAGACTAAAGTTCCTTGAAGGTGCTCTGTATACTGTGACTATTGATATATGGGAATTATTCAAGGACAGTTCTGTGGCACACACTTCCAAATGTTGTTCTAAACAATAATTCTGTACTTTGATTACTCTACATGTGATATCATTTTTAACGTAAATGGCAACACCTCCTTTTTATTTACATTTTCTACAAAATTATGTTGCTAAGTAATAATAGTTTATTATAAGTTTTTCTATAAAAGAAATAATATGGTGAACACTAAAACATAAAACAGGGGCATAATCTATACCTTGTGACACATGTATATTGATTATAAGCTCATTGATCTTCTTACTTAGGCCTCTAGTGTTCTGGTGATAAATTGCAAGTAATTTGTTTAGCAGAAGCAGTTACACTCTTTTCTCTAAAAAAGAAGTTCGATCGAAGGTCTGGGTAATATATTTTTACTACCCGTCTCTCCAAATTAGTCTGTTTCCACTCACTTGCAGATTGGGAAGATGCACTTTTTTCTTGTTTTTTCACCATCCAGTTGTCCAATGTGGTCTGCCCATATCCATGCCTGCCATTATTTTGTGTACTGGTACACTCTCAACTCAAATCTGATTTTTTTGTGTTCACATTGTTCCTTGCCTTTCCAACTATGTCACAAATTATAATTGCTAAATTAATTTTTTCCATGCCAGTTAGGGTGAAGATCATGAGTGGTGTAAAGTTCTCTGCCATATTTGTGAGTTTCGATCCTATGAGTATTTGTAAAATTGCTGCAGGTACCTGCATAACATCTATTTGTTGCAATTACTGCCTTGTTTAGACACGAGGATTGTAATAAGTCATGCCTGTGTGGAATATCAACTGTCCTCATCGAGGTATATCAACAACACCTGTCGGCAGCTGAGGTTGTCAGTTAGTCGTCATTTATTCCAGGGAAAAGCTGCACGGTCATCAACAGTAACTGTTCTCTCGAGAACAAGTTACTTTCTTCGTATATATAGTTAAAGGCTACCCAACCATTCACCTTTGTCTGTGCGCATGCGCACAGGTTGCCCAAACTCTTACGGGAATCGCCAAAGCGTGCGCGAGTAATGAGTTGGTGGGCACATGTCTATAAGGTACAATACATATGTAGAATTGTGGACAGTTGGGAATGTGAGTCTCATGGGAAGCGTGCAAGGGATAAGTCCCTGCAGTCGCGCTATTCATCTGTGTCCTCGGTGGCTCAGATGGATAGTGTGTCTGCCATGTAAGCAGGAGATCCCGGGTTCGAGTCCCGGTCGGGGCACACATTTTCAGCTGTCCTCATCGAGGTATATCAACAACACCTGTTGGCAGCTGAGGTTGTCAGTTGGTCATCATTTATTCCAAGGAAAAGCTGCACGGTCATCAACAGTAACTGTTCTTTCGAGAACAAGTTACTGTCTTCGTATATATAGTTTTAAAATTAAATGACTTCCTGTCCAACACGCCATTTCTATTGAGAAATTAGTCAGTGGGATAGAAGGAGTTGATAACAACAGCTCCTTTAGGCTTCTCTTAAACTAATCATTATTAATTATAAAGTTACTGAAAACATGTGTTTTGAACAATGGACATATTTTTGGATCAAAGTAAATTATCCTTACTTCAAGTATTGGTTCCATGAGCAGAGCAACAGCTTGGAGAGAGAGAGAAAGAGAGAGAAAGAGAGAGAGAGAGAGAGAGAGAGAGAGAGAGAGAGAGAGATAGTTAGTTACGTGTTCCATTGATCAATAGCACAGAAAACCGTTATGATGTGGAAAGTGTCAAATGCACAAGAAATGAGCACAGGAAACAAGTTTTTTTCTCTCTCTCTCTCTCTCTCTCTCTCTATTTTTTTTTACATTATAGTGTTATACCTAAATATTTCTATTATCTATCCCATTCCCTTAAATGGCACAAAATGCATATATTATATCTCCAGATTTATTTACTCATATTCAAGAATTCATCTATGATATAGAAGGAGTTGTCAAGGAGGTATGATTTCAATTTGATTTTTAAAATATTACTGCTGTCTGTCAGACATTTTACTTCATCTGGTAATTTACCAGAAAGTTTTATAGCAGCATATTTTACCCCCTTCTGTGCCAAAGATAGGTTAAGTAAAGGATAGTGTAGGTCTTTCTTTTTTCCGGTATTGTAATCATGAATGTCACTGTTGATTTTAAACTGGTCCATGTTGTTGAGAAAAAATTTCATTACTGAGTAAATGTACTGTGAAGAAGTTGTAAAAATTCCTACTCTTTTAAACAGATGCCTACAAGATGTGTGACTATGAACCCCACACATTATTCTAACTACTTTCTTTTGAGCAGTGAATACCTTTTGCCTAAGTGTTGAGTTGCCCCAGGATATTATGACATCAGAGAGTGGAATTATGCAAAGTATGTTAGTGTACTAATTTCTACATCCTAAAAATTGGCAATTATCCTGATTGCAAAATTTGCTGAACCTAGTCGCTTTGGGAGATCCAAAATATGACTTTTCCAATTAAGATTCTCATCTATATGTACACCCAAAAACTTAGTCTGCTCTACCCCAGCTACCGACTTCTTGCTGCAGGAAATGTGATGTACTGTATTTTTTCAAAGTTTAGAGCAAGCCCATTTGCAGAAAACCAGTTAATGACTTTTCCAAAGACGTTATTTGTATCATTTTTTATCAGACTTTCTTTTACTGGATTAATAATTATGCTTGTATCATCAGCAAACGGTGTCAGTTCAGCATCTTGTTTCACATAAGAAGGGAGGTCGTTTACATATATCAAGAACAGGAGGGGACCCATGATCGAACCATGTGGAACGCCTAATGCAATTTCACCCCAATTAGATGATGTGCTAAACTCCTTTGAATCACATGAAGCATATAAAGAGACTTTTTGCTTCCTGTTCTGTACATATGACTTAAACCACTCATATGCTGTTCCATTTATACCATAAAATTGTAATTTCTCTAACATAATGTCATGGTTCACACAATCAAATGCTTTGGATAAGTCACAGAGTATTCCTACTGGTGACATTTTGCTATTTCAAGACTCTTATTACGTGGACAGTGAAATTGTATATTGCTGTATCAGAGGAACAGCATTTCTGAAATCCGAACTGTGATTTACCAAGTATCCCATTACTGTTGAGATGGCTAACCACTCGAGTACATTACTTTCTCAAAGATTTTTGAAAATGCTGTAAGCAAGGATACTGGCCGGTAGTTATTGAAGTCTGTGGTTTCCCCCTCTTTGTTGAGAGGCCTGACAATGCCATATTTTAACCTGTCTGGAAAAATACCCTGACTCAGTGGTGCATTACATATGTGACTCAAAACATCAGCTGTAATTGCTCCACATTGTTTTAATAACTTGTTAGAGATGTCATCTACTCCAACAGAACATTTATTTTTCAAAGATTTAATAATTTTCCTTATTTCACAAGAAGTTGTTAGATGAAACTTAATCTGACTAAAATTTTTCAAAACTGGCTCGTCCATGTACTGCCTTGCTTTTTCTTTTGAACTATTCTCAGCAATTTTTTCTCCTACACTGAAGAAGTTATTGTTAAATACATTGGCTACCTGTGTACTGTTGTTTAAGATGGTCTCATTCTCTTTAACAGTAATACTACCTACCCCAGTGGTTACTTTTCCTGTCTCCCTTCTAACAACATTCCATATTGATTTGATTTTATTGTTGGAGTTGTTAATTTCTTCCCTAACATACATATTTCTTGATTTCCTTACAACTTTTCTCAGTACATTACAATAATTTTTATAGTGTAAAACCACTTCTGGATCTTTACTAGTTCTTGCTGTCCCATACAGTTTTCTTTTTCTTTCTGAAGACACTTTAATACCTGTAGTAAACCAAGGTTTCTTTGAAAAGTTTGTGGTGTTACATTTAGTAATTTTCTTTGGGAAACAATGTTCAAAAAGGGATATAAATTTATCAAGTAATATGCTGCATTTATCATTAGCATTTGGCTCATTATCTACATCTTCCCAGTTTACATTTCCTAAGCTTTCTCTGAAGTGATCTATAGATACCGGGTTGAGCACCCTCACACTTTTACTTAATGGTTTCTGAAGTGTATGCCCTGTTAGGTTTTGTAAGTTAATCAGTTGTGCATCATGGTCAGATAATCCATTTACCACAGGGAAAGCATGTGTTTGTTCTACATCCTCTTGCTGTACAAATCCATTATCTATTAGAGTACTACTGTCCTGAGCTATATGTGTAGGGAAATTTATCACTGATTCCAACACAACATTATCTAGCTGAAGTTCACATGCACAAACCTCAAAGTGCTGATCAACACAAAATTTGCTTACTTGAGCAGTTCTGTATTTATACCCTTGTTTTATGAAAATGGCAACTCCTCTTTTATCCATACTAGATCTACAAGTGTAAGATGCTAAATTATACCCATTTATACTGACATTTTTCATCCTGACAGTTACATGGTGCTCAGACAGACAAAGTATATCAATCTCATTCTTATTTTTGAGATCATCTAAACACATTATCAGCTCATCTACTTTATTTTTTATTCCCCTGATATTTTGGTGAAGTAAGTTGATACCGCCATTAGCTTTATCCCAATTTGCTGTGCACGAAGTTTCTTTTCTTCTATTTTCCTTGGTTGTTGTCTGTCTGGAATTTGGCTTTAACCTAAAAAACCTGTCTGCCTGGTCCCAATAATCACAGAGATCACCCCCTTGTGTGACTGTGGCCCCCCTTACAGTATCTGCTTATAGAGAAGAGAGAGAGAGGGAGATTATTTATGACAAATTTGATTAAGGAATAAATTGAGGACTGTTTTTTCGGAACATGGTTTCTGTGAGATTGTAATTTTTCAGGAAACACAAATGACTTTTAGGGGTTTGTATGTGGATGAAAATTCTGCAGACTTCAAATGTAATTAATTAATTGCTAGACAGCAACTGATACATCCACAAATCAAACGAACAATCTGAATACATATATTTAAAAAGGACCATGGAAATATCAAATCATTTCAATACATCCTTAGTGCATAACATTACCAGCAAAGGTTGTTATTTTCCTGATATTGTTTTCCACATGATTTGTTTGTCTTCTGTTAATAAAATTTACCTAGATGGTATACAGTGTGCACTTTTTCAACCTTGTACAAGCAAAACTGAAAATTTGACAAGGTTTTTAAATTAAATGACTTCCTGTACACCACCCCACTTCTATTGAGAAATTAGTCAATGGGGTAGAAGGAGTTGATAACAACAGCTCCTTTAGGCTTCTCTTAAACTAATAATTATTAATAGTAAAGTTACTAAAAACGTGTGTTTTGAACAATGGAATATTTTTGGATCAAAGTAAATGATCTTAAATCTTGTACATCGTTCATTCTTATCATCCATTTACCAAGAAAACACACTAAACAAATATTACATATAACATTTTTAAGTATTACTAATGTAGAGTGTAGTATTTACATTACAACAAATATTTGAATATCTTAAATCAATCCAACTAATATGTTTATAGTCCAGTGTCTCATTCTGCTTCCCCACCATCTATATTTCCCATCACATCACTTATATTTGCACTATCCACAGAACTATTCCCCTTCAATGTGTTTTCTTAGAATCCTGTGACATCATGGGTATTTCAAAGAGCTTATCAACTTTGCCACACCTGTATCTTTTTTTACTGAGATTATTCATCATATTCATTGTTTGGGCTGTGTCCATGGCACTGAGGGATTCCTCTCCTATACAGAAGCCCTGGAAGTTGTAATGCATTCATATACAGAAGCTTCCGAAAACCTGGAAAGTAGTCTAGTAAAATTCAGTTAATTTCTAATACTGTGTATGCAGTGCTAGACTGTTTCAATTGTTGGATGAAATATTAATCAGAAGTATTGTTGTGTGCTTACCATCAATTTCACTGTAGGACAAGCCAATAGCATAAGAGCCCATGGGCCCTCTTATTGACATACAGGTGAGCTTGAAAGGTGACTGGATCTGGTATCCAATGGCCCTGTACTTTCGTCATGGTATCTTCCACTAGTTCTTTTACATGACATTCTTCTTCTCCTCCTTCCCCTTTCAACTTCCATTATGGATTTGGGATATCTGTCTTCCATTTTATTTAAAACTAAACTTCTAAACACAGACTAAGCATACAAACAACACCTTTGTCATGTAAGACAGGCAGTTTTGCAACTGACAGTGATGTGACAATAATGAAGTGGACAGAAAGGAAATGTTACCAGGCCTTATTGTTACTTCCACAAATGTTACCAAAATGAATTTTGAAAATGGCATTATAAAAATCAAAAAACTATTCATCCTACAAAAATTAGCTGCAGATGGCTAGTTTTTCTGTATCGGTTTCATGGCAGAAAGTAAGTTTTGCTATATCAGTTTCATGGCAGAAAGCAAGTTTTAAGGAGTCTTATTTAATTTCCTGAGAACACTCAGGATTTAGTTAAAGTAAGTTTTAGTTAAAGTAAGAAAAATGAGATAACTCATGATTTCGTAGGTTTTATGTTAAAGAGATTACGTTAAATGAAAACCTAAAGAAATAATGAGAGACTTTTTTTTACTGTCTCTCTTTTATGTTATTTTTGTTCAATTCGGGAGTTAAGCAGTAGTTATGACCTACTGAGCAGGAGATGAGAATGTATTATCTCTTATATACAGTATATCTATTTTAATGAATTTTATATGTATCTCGACAACTTTTTAAACTGTGATGATGAAAACTGATAGTATACTAATGACAACAATTTAAGAATATTGTCACAGTGGTTAATTTGAAACTGCTGTGATCAGTTGATAATAATTTCGCACATTAATGATCTCTAACATATCTCAATTAATAAAACAATCATAAGTCTAATAGTCAAAGTAAAACTGTGGCAGGTAGAATTTGAAGTTTTGTTCTCATTTGGTAATGTTGTGCCACCACCACCCAGTCTTTGAGTAAAAATTATAAGTCTATAGCAAAAGTAATGAGAAATAGCGCAGAAGCTGTCATGGAGCATTGCGTTAACAGCCATGAGTTGGTAGCCGCCAGTGTGGCAACACGTGTTCCACCACACCGGGGCAAGTCCCCGGTTATGGGCAACATGATTAGGTGCTGGATTTTAGGGAAACAACAGCATGCCAGAGGCATAATAACAAGTCTGAATTTTGAGGGAGGGGATCACTTCTCATTGCTGAAAATCAGCAGCACCACCTCAATGCAATGGCTATGCCCCTGCAGCAGGACAACTGAGTACTGCCAGCACTAAATCCTTCACGAGACTTGGTACCACAGTCCCACTGAACTGTTGTGTATGTCTGCTGCTACTGATGCTGAGTTCGTAGTGGGCTTGGCACCATAGTGCCAGCCATCATTCGACTCCTACCAGAAAGCTGCAAGCTGTATCCCACACACCATCATAGGACACTATTTTTGAGTACTCTGTGTGTTTGTGATCCACACCAGGTCAGATTAAAGGAAGACATTAAATCGATTCAGAGGTGGGCTGCTAGATTTGTCACCATTACATTTGAACAACACACAAGCACTACAGTGATGCTTCAGGAACTCAAATGGGAATCCCTGGAGGGAAGGCAATGTTCTTTTCAAGGGACACTACTGAGAAAATTTATAGAACTGGCATTTGAAGCTGACTGCAGAACAATTCTACTGCTGCCAATGTACATCTTGTGTAAGGACTGTGAAGAGAAGGTAAGAGAAATAAGGCTCATACAGAGTAATATAGACAGTTGTTTTTCCCTCACTCTTTTTGCGAGTGGAACTGGAAAAACTAGTAGTGGTACAAGGTACCATCAGCCACACACTGTACAGTGACTTGCAGAGTATGCATGTAGATGTAGATGTACTGGCCCCCACAGCACAATATCTGAGCCACGGCCTACAATGTCTTTATTTGGGGTAAGTGAGACTATTTTTATTCTTCTGTGGTGATAGTCATGGGAGTGGAGTTTAGGTGGCAAGAATATATGAGGATTACCTTTATGAAACCAGAGTAACCAGTAGACTTATCACAGTTTAAGGGGAATTCTAGAGATAAGTGATTACTACCTGTGTGTCGTGCATGGTGCAGATTTCTTGGACATTCTGCCCCTTGTGCCAGGCCTGTAGCAGTTGTTTGCTTTATGTGTAATCATTTTGGGCAGATGGCCAGACAATGTAGAGATTTCAGGTGACTCATGATTAGACAGAATAAATAGGATAGTAAACAGTCTGTGGCTACTTGTTCTGTGTTAGTTATTAGTAGATCTGTTGTTTTGAGGTATTGATTGTATGTCGTAAGGGTGAGTTGGGAGGAGGCAGTGGCAAAGTCACAGATACAAGATATCACCAATGAGGTGGCCATATGATTATATGTGAGAGGGATTAAAGTCACAGGCTCTAGGAGTGAATTCAGCAATTGCTAAACTTGTTTATCCCTTCTCTGATAGTGTCTGAGGATGTGTTGGCATTTGTGGAGGATCTCAGGTCATCAACTGACATAGGGGGTTAGTCTGATGGACAGTTGTTACAGATAGCAAGGTTATGTTTAACATGGAAAGCAAAGTCATTTGTTTGGTGCAGGTTTTTTATACATATGACATAATCATTACATTAGCAAATAAAACTGTTTGGACATGTCAGTTTTTAGCTTACAATTCCATGTTGCAGTCAAAAAATTCTTTTAATTCATAAAAGGGGTTAGCAACAAGCCATTTGCTTAATGTTTTCCTAAATGCCCACTCTGGAAGGTCTTTTACCCTCTGTGGAAGCTTATTAAATAGTTTGTGGCCCACTAGCTCTTAGCTATTGACTGACTTGACAATCTATGGTATGACATGCGTATGGAATTATTATTTCTTGTATTGTGACCATGAGTATTATTTCTGTGTTTTACTTCATATAGATTCTTTTTTGTATAAGTTAACACTTGGTATATACACAGATTTATAACAGTCATTATTTTACACTCAGAGAACAAGGGCTTACAACGTGCTTTATGCTGAAACATGTAATGACTCTGATTGCTTTCTTCTGCAGAAGTAATATGTTTTCAACATGGCTTGAGTTTCCCCAGAGAATAAGTCCAAATGACATAGTACTTTGAGAAAGTGCAAAATAAGATCCTGGTACACATTTCATACTCTGGATAATTTAACACAAATGTATTTTATGTGTTGCTCCCAGGACAATTTGTCATCTAGGTATACCCCCAAGAACTTTATATAACAGGGATCATTAAAAGGACTTTTGTCTTTTAGACTAAATACCATTTTTTGTGTTTTGTTCTTGTTCAGGACAAACCCATTTGACCTAAACCAATATGACATTTGGGCGAGTGTACTGTCAGCAGAATCTTTTAACTTATTTAGATCATAGTTGTAGTTTAGGAGGGTAGTGCCATCTGCAAATAGAATTGTTTTGGAACTTATAAAGGAGGGTATGTCCTTTATAAGTTCCAAAACTGTGCTGTTTGCAGATGACACTACCTTCATTAACTACAACAATGATCTAAATAATTTAAAAGGTATAGGAAGCAGAACAGTGCACAGTTTTTCTGTGAGCTGTTGAGTATGGTTTCCACAAGACATAATGCAGCAGTTGAGGATTAGAAAACTAAATGTGCATGCTTGATGCTTTTCTGAGAGGTTTGGGATCAGATATGTCTAGGAGGGTACATGCTGTGGTACTGTAAGATCTCCATCCAGAGGTTAGGCTAGCATTAGAGTATGAGGAGATGGATGTTTCCATTAGTGTAAGGGATCGAAGGAGTGCATTTGCATCGAATGTAAGAGGTTTTAATTGTGGTTGTGCAGGGCACATGCAGACTACACAATTATCTGTGTACGGTTAATAGAGATGGCATGGACTCCAGGTAGTTTAAAGGAAACAATAGTAGGGGTTGTATGGACCAGCAGCAAAGAAACCGAATGCAACAGTGACTGCTGTTATCAATCCCGTGAGGCTTTTTGTCAGAGACGAGAAATCATGGAGGCAAACATTTTGCCTAACAAGACATTTGGTAAATGAACTATGGCTTTGGAATTTGAGTACCTGTTAAGCTCAAGAGATGCTGGAGAGAGTTCCCAGTAAAGACAAATGCAGTAAAAGTGAATGCAGAGGTGGAATGCACCATAGTGGGTGTGGTAGACAGCAGGGAATATAATTTTTTGTTGGGTACATGTGTCAGTGGCCTCAAGAAAATTATTAGGTAGAAGGCATTGGAATCGACCATACAATTTGCCTGGGGTACAGGACAGCGATGTATGTATGTCAAGTGGAGTCAGTAATGGAGGCTTTCTCACTGGAGGCAACAGAGTTTCAATGTGTAGAGGTGGTGCCTCATGGAAGCAGAGGCTACAGCATAATACTAGAGTCAAGAGTTTCTGCATCAACATCATGCTATAACTGACCTTCAACAGTGTTTAGGGGAACTTAGTGGGAAGGCATTCCAGCTCAGGGAAACTGTTGTCAATGTTAATCTACTGCAAAGAGTGTCTGGTATATGAGACAATCTATTTAAATCCCAAGCAATGACATTAAGGCTTGATTCATGTCATTGTGTGTCTGAAGGCACCAGAAAGTTAGCATGGGTTAATGTGGAACCTGGCTTACCAATTGGTGCTGTGGGACTTGAGTAAATAATTGAGTCAAGTGTTAGAAGTTTGATCGTATATGGCTAAGATTGAAACGATACATATTTGTATATGGCAATTTAGGTTCTTTGGTTCCTTGTGAGTGTATTGATGTTCCATGTTTTGTGCTCTGAAGAATATTTATTAGGCTGCTAATGAAGTACAGTATTAATTACTTTATGTTTCATGGTGGATGTTATGAATTCGCAAAAGTGATGACCCTGATTTTGAACAGTGCTTCACTGTCTGGTGTCTTCAAAGTAACACAATGGAGCCCCTCACAAACACTGCTGGAAGATAGTTGTTTTGCCTAAAGCAAGGTACATTGTTTCTTCACCAGTTGTTGCCCCTGGCACCTATGGCTTTGCAGCTCCAATTGGAATTTCAACATAAAGTTGCTTCCAATTTGGTCTACGAGACCACAGCTGTGGGTTACTCAAGTTGAGGCCATATTTAGAGCGATTTAATCATTTCTCAGTTGGACTTGAAAGTGACTGAACAATTGGATGACTCTTGCACCAGCAGTTATACCTTGCTTAAAGAGGCTGTGCTGTAGCATTTTGTATTAATATCAGATTCACATCTCCAGAAAATCATTGGCAGTGCAATGTATTTGGGTGAAACCCCATCTCAGATCCTCCAGCCACTATGCATACTGGTGGGTACTGAACTTCTGGTGCAGGTGTCTTTAAAAATATTTTGGATGCGAAGCCTCCCAAAAAATGTGAGGGTAGTTATGTCAGCTTTTACCTGTTTCTTCATCGATTAATTGGCTAGGAAAGCTAATGCAGTGGGTATTGAATGTGCAGCCATAAAGGAGGTTATAGATGGAGGCCCCGACCCTTGCTTTACTGCTACGGGGTGCATGGAATCGTGCATCAACCAGCCTGCACTGACAGAGAGCTTATCCAATGACCTCGCATGGCTGGGTAGGAGACGGTGCAGGCAGGAAGACAGGGCCGCTAATTGGGAATGAAACAGAGAATAGCAAAACAACTGTTGGTGCTAGTGTCACAAATGCTTTGGGGCAGTGGCAAGGCTGTGCACAACACCCTGCACTTACACAGACATGATTGATGAGTGTCAATAGGTGTGTGTGCTTGTCAGACTCTTTCATAGCGCCTACATTGGAAACTGAATGGAACAGTAACTGCTTTATCAATCCTGTGAGGCTTTTTGTCAGAGACGAGAAATCATGGAGGCAAACATTTTGCCTAACAAGACACTTGGTAAATGAACTATGGCTTTGGAATTTGAGGACAGTTTCTTGCCGATGTGGACTTTTATTGTGGCTGATGTGGCTGAACCTCTGGCACCGAGCGCCATGGGTCTCGAATCCGCACCAGACGGCATGGAACTCGATGACCACTATAGGTCTCTGCAGCAGTAGCACCGTACGTCGTGGCTGTGCGCACTCCTGGCCCTGAGTCTAACGTGAGGGTGCCACTGTGGAGCACGTGATTCCAGCAGCCAATAATGACATACCCTGTCATGTATTTAGGCGGCTGCCTCTCTCACTCAGTGAGGCAGTCTGCTATTCGCATTAAGTCAGTTGACATCTCGCTTACAGACACTGTGTTTATGTTGCATGTGCTTACTTCCCGTTTACGAGTGGACATTGTTTTGATTTTGTGAGGTTATCTCTTGTGACCCCATTGCTTAATACTTTGTTGTTGATCTTGGTGTCTTGCTCGGTTGTCTGTTGTCGTGCTTGTTCGTCCATTCCCGTTTGTCCGTCTTGTTTGTTTGCTGGGTGCTCCCGTTTGGTCCTACTGTGTTTGCATTAGTGGCAACCCCGTGACCGTTCCTGTTGCAGTTACAACAGAACCAATAATACCAGCCAATTTCTTAAGACATTTTTCTATTGTGCCCAACTTAGTTAATAAGTATATCATTAAATGGCCTATCACGTCACAACACTGCCACGTCAGGACTCAGGACGTGATATGTTCGATGCCCCACAGTGGACCAATACTTCAGGCACAGGCAGGAGAACATACAGATTTCTCCCTAACATCAGGGAGGGATTAAAAATGAGATTTCTTAACCTGTCAAGTGGATTGACACATTACCTGACTGGCCATGGCCCACATGCTACGTACCTACACAAAATCAAAATACAGATGAGTGATAGCAGAGCCTGCGGGGATCCCAAAGCAGCACTAAAGAACAAGTCGACCTAGTGTATGTTGGACAATACTGCAACTGCAGTATTCAGGAAAATCAAGGAAGTCATTCAACTGTAAGTCAGCATGATGCCATCCATTCAAGACAACAAACTCTGCAGATGGAGAGAAGACATCTGAGGTTGTTCACAACTGAATGAAATAGTTTCCCAAGAACCTGCAATGCGTTGATGCAAGTGATCATGGACGAACAGACTTTAAGATGTGACACTGATGGGTGGAATTGCGTGTTAGAGTGGAAATGCTGCTGATGTGCTGCCCGACGCCCAAGAATTCAGCAAACAATGGCTGTTGACTGGAGTAGTATGAGGTCCGATCCAATAGTGGGAACAACTATCTATGAGTTAAATGCACCAAAATAAATTAACAAACAGAGAACAGATTCTGTAGGACTTGTAATAGTATTAGTAATTGGGCAACAGTTTAAGGTTTTGATTGTAGTTTTGTAGTAGTAAGAGTAGTTGTAGTATTAAGTATCAGAAATAAACAGTTAATATATAAATTTATTCCTATCCAAAGAAATGTGATAAGTGTGGCCTACTTTAGCTTTTCAGATAATAGGCTGTAGTTATGAAGAATAAGTAAATATGCCCAACTGTTACTGAGACACCTTCCATTGTTGGTTGAAATTCAAGAGCCTCTCAACAACCTCTGAAGGCAACAAGGAAGATTTCTTGGATTCACCAGTAGCAGCGAGAGCTTATGAGGATTTAAAAAATACACTGGCTCAGACTTCATTATTGCCATACCCAATTACTAAGGGTCCCATCACCCTGCTAGTGGATGCCAAAGAGCAATAGCAGCCATCTCGCCACAGCATATATCTGGAGGGTGGCTTTCTTCTCCAAGAACTTATTGGTCCAGCAATAGTCAAGGAGCACCTTCAATCTAGAGCTTCTAGCTCTTTATTTACTGGTGAAACATTTTTGCCCATGGTTAGGAGGTCAGACTTTTTTCAATTTTCGCCAATCATAAGTCTCTGACATCTATCTTCAGACGAGTCACAGAGCTTAATTCTGCAAGGCAGGTGCATCACACAGAATTCATTGTGCAATTTTCCACTGATATTCAACTTGCCTCAGGCAAGGGGGCAAGGCAGAGTAGTGCCAGACTGCTTGTCCTGCAACTGCAGGTCAGTTACAACTATTAATTGGTTGGACGTGGCTGCAGAACATGATACAGACCCGTTCCTTGTCCATTGACAGATGGAGCTGGTGTCAACCTCCTCCTCCTGCATTGAAGTCAAGGTATCTGGTGTGACAGACCTGGAAAAAAGGCACATCTGTTCGTTCCTACGAAGTGGCAATGTCCTATTTTTTAATTTTTTCACATCTTGGCACACCCTGGAATTAGGGCAACCAAGAGACTGATAGCAGAAAAAGGCATTTGGCGGGAAATACAGGACTGCCGATGCTGGAAAAGGGAACGCGTACTGTGCCAAAAGTGCAAAATTAATATGGATATCTCAGTTCCTAATGGTCATTTTCCCTCTCCTTCTGGGAGATTTTCTTATTTGCACATGGATATTGTAGGCCCTCTCCCTCCTTCTGATGGGTACCATTTCTTGGATACCATGATAGACAGTTTCACTAGATGGCTGGAGGCAGTGCCTGTACTGGATATTTCATCAATTTCAGTGGCTCACATTTTTGTTTATAAGTTGTTCACATGTTTCGGCATCCCACAGGGGTTGTCAATTTGATTGTCAATTATTTACAGAGTTGTAGCAAATATGTGGATATAAACACAACCGCTTGAGAGTTCCCATCCCACAAGTAATCAGATGGTTAACCACTGAAATTATCCAGTGATTTCTTCTCGCCCTCACCCCTATAGAGTTTGCATATCAGAGACTATGCAGAATCCGCGCAAAGGCCTACCTTTTTCAACAAAGACTTGAATACATGTCAGCTTCTTTGGATCAGCAACAATGTGGTCAGCCCACCATTTTTTGTGTCCTTTTAAGGTTTAGCATGGAGACAAAGTTTTTATTACATGAAACGTATTTGCAGTTCCGAATATGTACAGCCATCAGCTGTATAATGAAATTATGACAATGATTTGAAAAACACAGGCACTGAAATATTGAAAGCGTTTATTATTGAAAGAAATGGCAAGGCAGACACATATTGGTAGATTGCCTAAACCTGCTTATTATGAAGACAATTTGGAGGCAGCAAGTTGGTCCCTAATAACCTTTCTGGGAAACCACAAGGTGTTGCTGAAAACTGTGTATACAATGTAAGTCATTTGAAGAGCCACAGCTCTCCATCAAGGGAAAATGGGAGGTGGGCTGATGTGGTGGACTTGACTTAATAACGCAATGCAGCAAATGGCAAGGTCACAAAAACTGTTTTGAAAATGAAGGCATTCTTCATGTATTTCAATCTTCTGAATTCGAAAACATTTTTCTAAACATCATATTGCTCACAGTTTTGCACAAATTATATACTTTTGCAATAATGATAATATACATGAAAACACCATACGCTGTCAACTGTTCAACACTTGGCGTCCCTAGCAGCACACACTGAACTGTCATACTGCACATGGCACTGCCTGACTGTCACTATATTGTCTTTGTGGGAGGGAGGACGTTTTAGCATTAGTGTACAATGCCTACCTGGGGCTAAAGTTTTTGTTATATTTTTGGTGAACTTGTGAAAGAAGACCAAAGAAATATTACTGCTCTCATGAGAAAGGCCTACCATGCCTATATTGGAGTGAAAGTAGGTGAGATTAATAAAGCATGGGCACCACAGGTCATGTGCATAGAATATTTAAGATGATGGGTGGCAGGAAAGAAGAGGTCATTACAATTTGGCATCCCTATTGTCCGGCAGGAGCAACAGAATCATACCAATGACTGCTCCTTCTGCTCTTGTAAGTTTACTGGTTCCAAGAAGAAAAAGAAGAAGACTACTGAGTATCGAAACAACACTCACCTAGCAATTCGTTCTATTCTACATAGCCCAGATACATCTACACCACAGGCTCCACAGACATTAGATAAGGATGACAGTGATACCATGCAGGAGACAGATGATATCGACTTTGAAGTAGGCACAGGAAAAGGCCCTCTTCTGTTCACTCAGCCAGATCTAAATTAATTAGTCCATGATCTGTGACTGATGAAAGATAAAGCAGGGCTCCTAAGGTTAAGACTGCATGAAAGACATTTGTTAGCGGCTGGTACATATGCTACCTTTACAGAAAAAAGGGATTTGATATTTATACAATATTTTGTTGCTCAAAATGGCTTGTTGGTGTACTGCAGTGATGTACAAGGTCTGATAGGTTATTTCAACATTCCATACACGCCAGGTGACTGGATACTATTTATTGGTTCATCCCTGTAGTGGTAACAGACAAGATACTCTTGCCACCTCCACACATCAAACTGGGCATAATGAAGCAGTTTGTCATGGAATTATCTAAGTGTGGCAACTGTTTAAAATATTAGTGTTACCCCTGTCAGATGTTAATTTGAAAAAGCATGCTCACTGGTCCTGCCATTTGGAAAGTAATACTAGATGAAGATTTCCTTCGTTCAGTGAATGCCATACAGTGAGAAGCCTGGACTGTTTTTAGGCAAGTGGTTCAAAGCTTCATGGGAAACAATCGTAGCCCAGAGTATATCGACATAGTTGAGAGAATTCTGAAAAAATTCAAAATGCTTTTGGATGATGGGTGATTACTGCTGGATGCTTCAATGGGAGCATGCAGTGAGGGCTCATAAGAGGAATAGTAGGGGCCACACCATAGCATGGAATGAATGAGGTTAGTGTATGTCTTGTACTGCATTCTCTGTATGCAACTGTTTGCTGTGTGTATATTTGAGTATGATGTTGTTTTAATTTGATTCTACTTCAGCATGATTCATGTGCCATATGTATGTATTACCAGTTACTCAATATGGGAGATCAATTTTGCAAAGTATATGATTGGTGCCAAAACTGTGGATGATACTTTGAATATCATTTTCGAATTCAGGAAGCTGAAATAGATAAAGAACACCTACATATATATTATTGTTGATTGTGTAATTAAGTCAAGTGGCAGGGGCTCGATCACTTGTAAGATTAAAATGATACATCTAAGTGTAAAGTAATTCAGGTTCTTTTTGAGTGTGTTGATGTTCCATGTTTTGTGCTCTGAAGAATATTTATTATATTGCTAATAAAGTGCAGTATTATCAACTAGTTTATGTTTCATGGTGGATGTGATAAATACCCCTAAGAATGTTAGTTTTACTAGAACTAATGCAAGGTAGTGAAGTATTGGATATAGCTTCTTGTTTGTTGAAACTTAGTCTTGTATGTGTACAACAATGGGACAGAGGCAAAGTAGTACCCATCAAAGTGGATAATTTTTGTGCTGAAATGGTTAAGCTGTTGAAAGGAACATTATTGGCTACACTAGAGATTACAGATGAGGACAATTGCCACATAGAGTGTGTAAGGTATAAGAGGGCACAGGATGCTGCTAGGACTGCATTGCATCAGAAATTGAAGCATTTAAAGGAGATAGAAAGGATACAGAGTGAGGACCTGTTGCTAAAATTACAGTATCTGTTTTCTGTTGGAATCTATGCCAGTAACGCAACACAGGATCCCAACAGAGAACAAAGCACCTGTGTATTGAAGGCCATACAGAATACAATGGTCGCTGCAACCAGTTTTGGAGGACTTCCTGGGATGATAGAAGAGAGTAGTAGCCCCTGGGGGCTGGGAATTATGATAAAGCCCAAGAAGTATAGTTTTTGTTACGGTTACCGCCACTTGAGTAGCAGGACTGCGACACATGCATAACCACTTCTGAACATCACATAGATGATGGATAACCTAGAACAAAGCCAGTATTTCTCGACAATGGACTTACGGAGTGGATACCATCCATTAGAAGTGGTTACAGAGGCCAGACTGAAAAGAGGTAGGCCACTGTTGCAAATAGTGAACGGAGAATTATGCAAGTTTGTAAGAATACTTTCTGAAATTTTTTGCTGTGCGAGCTTTCAGTTTGAATCAAGCAGACTGCTACCTCAGTGTAAGTTGAAAAAAGGGGTAGTACGAAAATTGACAGAAAATTTACTCATTATGACAAAGCCTTTCTTTATGAGCCACTACAGGAAGCAGGATTCAGGGAAGGAACACTTTTTCCACCATTTGAACATTCCCACATTGTACAAGGTTTTTAAGAACAAATATCCACATCTACATACATACTCCGCAAGTCCTAGTACGGTGTGTACTAGACATTTCCTTTCCTGACCCTCACAAACAGAGTGAAGCAAAGATGACTGTCTGTCTGTCTCTGAATGAGCCCTAATTTCTCCTATCTTCATCATCCTTAACTGAAATATATACTGGTAGCAGTAGAATCATTCTGCAGTCAGCTTCAAATGCTGGTTCTCTAAATTTTCTTAATAGTGTTCTTCCCTCCAGAGATTCTCGTTTCAGTTCCCATGGCATTGTGTCATACCATTTTTATTACCTGCTATGTAATAAGCATTTCAAAAGTAAATTATCCTTTGAGCAACCTAGAAACAACAAATGTACAATATGTGGTTTGTTTGTTTGTCAAATTGCAACATTGTCTGGTACAGCTAAAGGAGTTCAGAAATACACTAAAACTTCATAATTTGAAACCTGAAAAAGGAAAATTAAAAAGAAATGAAAAGAAAAAAAATTTTAATAAATTTAACAAAATTATAAGAAGGAAAGTTGCTGCTTACCATATAGCAGAGATGCTGAGTCGCAGATAGGCACAACAAAAAGAGTCTCACAATTGAAGCTTTCAGCCATTAAGGCCTTCATCAACAATAGCTAGCACATGGGTGCGCCCACCCACCCACCCACCCACCCACCCACCCACCCACACACACACACACACACACACACACACACACAATTATGCAACTCACACACACGACTGCAGTCTCAGGGAACCTGCATGATGGTAGTGGCGACTGCGTGGGGGTAAGGAGGAGGCTGGGGCAGGGAGGGGAGGATAGTATGGCGCGAGTGGTGGACAGTGAAGTGCTGCAGGTTAGACTGAGGGCAGGGGAGAGGTGAGGAGGGGGGGGGGGGGAGGGAGAGAGTAGCAGAAAAGGAAAGAAGTAAAAAAAGACTGGGTGTGGTGGTGGAATGATGGATGTGTAGTCCTGGAATGGGTGAGGACATAGGACATATTGTAGGGAAAGTTCCCTCCTGCGCAGTTCAGAAAAGCTGGTGTTGGTGGGAAGGACCCATATGGCACAGGCTTGAAGCAGTATTAAGATGAAGGATATCATGTTCGGCAGCATTTTCACCAACATGGTGGTCCACTTGTTTCTTGGCCACAATTTGTCGATGGCCATTCATGCGGACAGACAGCTTGTTGGTTGTCATGCCTACATAGAATGCAGCACAGTGGTTGCAGCTTAGCTTGTAGACCACATGACTGGTTTCACAGGTAGCCCTGCCTTTGATGGGATAGGTAATATTAGTGGTGGGACTGGAGTAGGTGGTGGTGGGAGGATTTATGGGACAGGTCTTGCATCTAGGTCTATTACAGGGGTAAGAGCCATGAGGTAAGGGATTGGGAGAAGGTGTGGCGTAAGGCTGGATGAGTATACTGTGTAGGTCCAGTGGACGGCGGAATACCACTGCGGGAGGGGTGGGAAGGATAGTGGACAGAGCATTTCTCATTCCAGGGTATGACAAGAGGTAATCGAAATCCTGGCGGAGAATGTAATTCAGTTGCTCCAGTCCTAGGTAGTACCGGATTACGAGGATAATGCTCCTCTTTGGCCAGACAGTGGAACTTTTGGAGGAGGTGTAGACTGCAGTCGCCACTCCCATCATGCAATGGTGCTGCTGCTCGCAGTGTGGTTTCAGTTGCCTGTGACTGTAGTTGTGCGTGTGAGTGTGTATTATTGATTAAGTCCTTAATGGTCGAAAGTTTTAATTGTGAGAGTCTTTTTTTGTGCCTATCTGAGACTCAGCATCTCCACTATATGGTGAGTAGCACCTTTCCTTCCCATAATATTATTACATTCCCTCCTGTATTTTCCATTGTTTGATTTTAATAAATCTCAAATTCCTAGTGCAACATTTGCATTTGATTTAGAAGCATTACTGTCTTTACCAATCTTAACTGATACTAACATGTACTACTTAAGACAACTTTCAAATTTCAACCTTTGTACCCATTTCCACAATAACACCAGTATTATGAATACATGACATGAAGGAATATCAGGTAGGGGAGTGCATGAAGTTGCATCCTGTGTCTTTTGAGACCTCAAAGAAATTGAATCTACTGACAAACTTACAATGTGGAGTGGTAACTGCTGTGAGCAGAATAAAAACACAATAAAAGTATTTTTGTGGGTATATTTAACTTGTATTGGAATAAACCGTAAGTTCTTAGTCTGGGGACACTTCTTTCTTAATGGTGATCGTGGATTCGCTAGTATTGAAAAGCAAAAAAGACTTACTAAATGCAATGTTCCATCTATGATAGAAAATGTTAAATTGACAAATCCATTTAAAGTAATCACCCAAAGTGAGATTAATTTTTTTTATTTAAAAAAGTAGCAGACACTTTATTATTAACATATCAAGAGTTAACATTACAAAACTTTCATGAGTAAAAGTTACTTCTTATAAACCAGGGTCCTCGTTAAAAGGATCTTCAATAAACTCAAACAATGGACTTAAATTAATGATTTCACAAGAAAGGTGTGGCTAAAAAGGAAGTATCGCAGACAGCAATACTGATGATGTGCAAATCACTTACAGAACATAAGAAAGACAATTTAAAAATTATGATTAAATTTTTGGTAAAACTTGAAGACAAACTGCTTTATGAATGCATCAAATCTCAAAATTCAAGCAACATTTGGAATGTTTTTATTATTCCAGTACGATTATATTAGTGTATTTCAATAGTGTTGTATTAATAAACTTGGATTTTACTTAAAAAGGTGTCAGTTTTTGTATTACTGGTTTACTTCTATTATCATCAAAAGCAAGAATAGGTAACCAATGCCTATCATATAACAGAGATGCTGAGTCAGAGATAAGGCACAACAAAGAGGCTGTCAGAAAGTGAGCTTTCGGCCAACAAGGCCATCATCGGAAATAGATAAAACACACACGCACGCGCACACACGCACACACACACACACACACACACACACACACACACACACACACACACACACACACACACACACACACACGCGCGCGCGCGCGCGTGCGCGCGCGCAAATACAACTCACACACCCGACCACAGTCTCTGGCTGTTGAGGCCAAACTGCGAGCAGCAGCACAGCATATGTTGGGAGAGGCAGCTGTGTGGACAATGACTAACAAAGGTTGAGGCCAGGAGGGTTACGGGAAGATTACAGAGAGAATTTCCACTTGTGAAATTGAGAAATGCTGGCGTTAGCAGGAAGCATACAGATGGTACAGGCTGTGAAGCAGCCATTGAAATGAAGAACATCATACTGGGTGGTGTGTTCAGCAACGGAGTAGTCCAGCTGTTTCTTGGCCACAGTTTGCTGGTGGCCATTCATGCGGACAGACAGCTTGCTGGTTGTCATGCCCACATAGAATGCAGCATGGTAGTTGCAGCTTAGCTTGTAGATCACATGACTGGTTTCACACATAGCCCTGCCTTTGCTGGGATAGGTGATGCTTATGATCAGACTGGAGTAGATGGTGGTGGTGGGAGGATTTATGGGACAGGTCTTGCATCTAGGTCCATTACATGGAATGAGCCATGAGGTAAGGGTTGGGAGCAGGTGTTGTGTAGGGATGGACAAGGATGTTGTGTATGTTCAGTGAGCAACAGAATACCACTGTGTGATGGGTGAGAGGGGCATACCTCATTTCAGGCCAAGACAAGAGGTAGTTGAAACCCTGGCGGAGAATGTGGTTCAGTTGCTCCAGTCCTGAGTGGTAAGGAGCCATGAAAGGAATGCTCCTTGCTGGAGTGGGACTTTGGGAGGCTGTAGGTGACTGGTAAGATGAAGCACGGGAGATCAGTTTTCGTACAAGGCTGGGAGGATAATTACAGTCTGTGGGACCCTCAGTATATTTCAAGAGGAACCGTTCATTTGCAGATGCGACGGCCACAGGTGGCTGGGCTGTATGGAAGGGACTTCTCGGTGCGGAATGGGTGGCAGCTGTCGATGCAGAGGTATTGGTGGTGGGTGGTAGGTTTGATATGGATAGAGGTACTGATGTAGCCATCTTTGAGGTGGAGGTCAACATTGAGGAGGGTGGCTTGTTGGGTTGAGTAGGACCAAGTGAAGAGAATGACAGAGAAGATGTTGAGGTTATGGAGGAATGTGGACAGGGTGTCCTCAACCTCAATCCAAATCATGAAGATGTCATCAGTGAATCTAAACCAGGTAAGGAATTTGGGATTCTGGGTGTTTAGGAATGATTCCTTTAGATGGCCTGTGAATACGTTGGCATAGGATGGTGCCATGTGAGTGCCCATATCCATACCCCAGATTCATTTATAGGTAATGGCTTCAAAGGAAAAATAACTGTGGGTGAGGATATAGTTGGTCATGGCAACTAGGAAGGAGGTTTTAGGTTTGGAATCCGGAGGGCGTTGGGAGTGATAGTGTTCAACAGCAGTAAGGATATGGGCATTAGGAAAGTTAGTGTAGAGGAAGTGACAAGCAGGTCACTATGTGGTAAAGGGGCAGGAATTATTGAGTCAGTGGAGGAAATGGTTGGTGTCTTTTATATAGGAGGGTACGTTGCAGGAAATAGACTGACAGTGTTGGTCTATGAGAGCAGAGTAGTAGGGGCACAGTAACTGGCCGCAGTCGGGCATCTTGGGTGATTGGGTTTGTGGACTTTAGGAAACATGTAGAAGGTAAGCATGTGGGGAGCAGTGAGCGTGAGGAGAGATATGGACTCAGGAAGAGGTTCTGGAATGGGCCTAGTTTTGAGGAGAGACTGTAGATACTGCTGGATTTCTGGAATGGGGTCACTGTGCCAGGGTTTGTAGGTGGATGAATCTGACAGGTGGCAGAGGAACAAAGGATCAGTTTTTAAGTGATGGATTGCAGTTCTTTCTATGGATGTAAGGTTAGCTTGCATGTTGACGGATTTGGGGAATGATGGTGAGGCAAGGTTAGAGGTTAAGAAATTACAGAATTTCTTAACCTCTAACCTTGCCTCACCAGGCAGTGGGGGTTGGTCATGGTTGAATGGAGGAGTGAACAGAGTCATGCAGGGTTCAGTATTGGTCTTTCGTTGAGCCTGATTGGTAGGGTTGGTGACAAAAAACTGTTTGCACTGTAGGGAT
Source organism: Schistocerca serialis cubense (assembly GCF_023864345.2). Taxonomy (NCBI): domain Eukaryota; kingdom Metazoa; phylum Arthropoda; class Insecta; order Orthoptera; family Acrididae; genus Schistocerca; species Schistocerca serialis. Next base: position 1,024,675,642 of record NC_064638.1, on the reverse strand, counting down.
CAAGAGAAGGCCTTTAACAAGTCCTGCATGATTGAATTTGGGAGTGGGTTAAAAGGCGAGGCCTCTGCAGGGCTAGGGCTTTAGGAAAAAATGTTCATGACTGTGTTTAGGTCTGTTTAGATTCTGGTATCTGTATGGTGGTGGGAGGGAGTTTTTGAGGGTGGAGTAAATGTAGTAGGCTGAAAGGGTTTGTCAGCTATGATGGGATGTGGGGGAGGTTTGGAAGTTGTTGTAGAGGTGGTGGATAGTGGTAGTCTAAGGTGGAGGTAGGAAGTGAACAGGGTGGAGAGTTTTTTGAGGAGGCATTGTGCATGTTGCTATAGTTCCAGGAGGGCAAGAGTTTCAGTGTGTGATATAGGATCTATGAATTTGGGATTGCATGGCATGAAAATTTTGCACATGGAGAGGAGGTACTGCTCGGAGGTTTATCCCTGACTGACATGGTTTTGTAACAGGACTGCGTTGGTGAGGGTTCAGGACTGACGGAATCTGAACAGATAGGTAATTTGATGGTAAGGGAATGGAATTGGGGAGGGGGGGTCCATGAGCCAAGTAGCAACAAAAGAACAGTATGTGGGATCGGGTTCTGGTTTCAGATAAGGAAACTTTCCTGTATCAACACAGACGGAAGGAGAGAAAGGCTCCATGGTGGTGGATAAAAATGTCTAAAAATATGTAAATAACTTAGAAATAAATCTGAAACAATTCGTAAAAATACACTCATGGGAAAAATTACGAAAAAGTATGAAACAGATGAAATCTGAGGAGTTACGTTAAAAGTGAAAGCCAAAAACCACCTGACATTGGTGTGAAGACACAATGAAATCAAAGGAAAAAGAAATAAAAAGACTATAATGTGAGTTGCAGGTCTATGAGTGTGAAGAATGGGGATGGTAGATGTGACTAGATTAAGTGAAGTTAGTACGTGTGAACTGGAAAAGAGAGGAGGCAGGGTGCAGAGGGGTGGTAGAATGAGATACAAGTTCATGTGGCACAGGAAGGTAGGGAAATAACACACAAAAATACACGAGAGTGATGGAGGAAGAGTGATCAATATGAAGGTATATCAGTGGGAGTAATGTGGGGCATCAGATGCTGCACCAACAATCAGCATCACCTTGTAGCTGTCTGTTGTGTGTGGCCAAGATAGTTGATACAGTGTGCCTCATAAGTAGAGCATCCACTGCAGTTTGTAAGGTGACAAGATAAACAGATGAAAGAAGAGAAAGAAGGACAAACACTGAGTACAGTAAGGCATTAGAAAATAGTAACAAAGGAAAACAGCACTGAGTTACAAGATGGAAGAAAAGCTGTAAGCGAATTCAAAGAATGGAAAATCCAGGATGAATCCTAACAATATTAAGAGAAGGATAGTTGCTACCCACCATTTAGTGGACATGCTGAGTCGCAGATAGGCACAACAAAAGGACTGTCAGAAAGTGAGCTTTCAGCCGACAAGGTATTCGTCGAAAATAGTCAGTTTCCTATTTCCAACAAATGCCTTATTGTTTGAAAGCTCACTTTCTGCGAGTCTTTTTGTTGTGTCTATCTGTGAATCATCATCTCCGGTATATGGTGACTAGCTTCTAGCCTTTTCATAATATTGTTACATTCCATCATGGATTTTCCATTGTTTGATTTAAGTTATGCCTATCCTATTATTAGGTATCATCCAATGAAACATCCGTCAAAAGGGATGTGTCTCAGGCAATTACAGCATATTTTCTGACACATACTGTTGATGTAGGACTGACCACATGTTCTGGGTTTCGCATTTTTTAAAACTGTTCTTGGTCAATTTTTGTATTCTTAGTGATTGAGCACAGTATACTATGCCATTAACTAAATATATAAACCTATTTTGAATTAAAAACTTCCTGGCAGATTAAAACTGTGTGCCCGACCGAGACTCGAACTCGGGACCTTTGCCTTTCGCGGGCAAGTGCTCCACCAACTGAGCTACCGAAGCATGACTCACGCCCGGTACTCACAGCTTTACTTCTGGCAGTACCTCGTCTCCTACCTTCCAAACTTTACAGAAGCTCTCCTGCGAACCTTGCAGAACTAGCACTCCTGAAAGAAAGGATATTGCGGAGACATGGCTTAGCCACAGCCTGGGGGATGTTTCCAGAATGAGATTTTCACTCTGCAGCGGAGTGTGTGCTGATATGAAACTTCCTGGCAGATTAAAACTGTGTGCCCGACCGAGACTCGAACTCGGGACCTTTGCCTTTCGCGGGCAAGTGTTCCACCAACTGAGCTACTGAAGCACGACTCATGCCCGGTACTCACAGCTTTACTTCTGCCAGTACCTCGTCTCCTACCTTCCAAACTTTACAGAAGCTCTCCTGCGAACCTTGCAGAACTAGTGCTGATATGAAACTTCCTGGCAGATTAAAACTGTGTGCCCGACCCAGACTCGAACTCGGGACCTTTGCCTTTCGCGGGCAAGTGCTCCACCAACTGAGCTACCGAAGCGTGACTCACTCCCAGTACTCACAGCTTTACTTCTGCCAGTACCTCGTCTCCTACCTTCCAAACTTTACAGAAGCTCTCCTGCAAACCTTGCAGAACTAGTGCACACTCCGCTGCAGAGTGAAAATCTCATTCTGGAAACATCCCCCAGGCTGTGGCTAAGCCATGTCTCCACAATATCCTTTCTTTCAGGAGTGCTAGTTCTGCAAGGTTCGCAGGAGAGCTTCTGTAAAGTTTGGAAGGTAGGAGACGAGGTACTGGCAGAAGTAAAGCTGTGAGTACCGGGCGTGAGTCGTGCTTCGGTAACTCAGTTGGTGGAGCACTTGCCCGCGAAAGGCAAAGGTCCCGAGTTCGAGTCTCGGTCGGGCACACAGTTTTAATCTGCCAGGAAGTTTCATATCAGCGCACACTCCGCTGCAGAGTGAAAATCTCATTCTGGAAACAACCCCCAGGCTGTGGCTAAGCCATGTCTCCGCAATATCCTTTCTTTCAGGAGTGCTAGTTCTGCAAGGTTCGCAGGAGAGCTTCTGTAAGGTTTGGAAGGTAGGAGACGAGGTACTGGCAGAAGTAAAGCTGTGAGTACCGAGCGTGAGTCGTGCTTCGGTAGCTCAGTTGATGGAGCACTTGCCCGTGAAAGGCAAAGGTCCTGAGTTCGAGTCTCGGTCGGGCACACAGTTTTAATCTGCCAGGAAGTTTCATATCAGCGCACACTCCGCTGCAGAGTGAAAATCTCATTCTATTTTGAATTAGAAAATTAGAAGTAAATACTGACCAAAGAAAAGAACCAATTTTTGAAAAATGTTGGCAATGGCAATCAGAGAACCATTTACTTCTGGCCTTCAAATTACATTATCTTTCTAGACTCACTTTTGTAAGAGTTCTTTAAACAAGTACTCCAACTTAAAATAACAACAGATTCTTTGGCATCCTTATCATCTGCAATATCTTAAGTCCCATCAGGCAGGATAATATCAATAACACTAAATAGAAATAGTTTTACGGAGAAGTTCAAAGGGTCACCATTATTTCTGAGTGTGTCTTACATAAATCTGGAACACTGTTTTTCTATGTATACAGAAGAACTTCAGAAAATTCAAAAACACAATTTCTTTAGAATTGCTATGACAGTTTCATATCATTTTATAATACGCAATACCCATGTACACTGAATTTGTACAAAAATTAAATCAGCATTTCACATTCCAAATTATCCTCAAGTGTCCTCTTATTGGCACCAGCTAATAACTGCTGAAGATATCCACAGCAAGCAGAAAATGTTCCGAGGGTTCAGCTTCATTTGCACTGCGAGATTCATTAACATACAGAATATTTTTCAAGCTCGAACTCTAGTCAGAACAGTGTATTTCAAGCAATTACTAGAATATTATCTTACGGTTTGTTTCATTTTTTTAATGCCTTGATGAGTTAAGCATTTTCGGGGAGCACCACATTCTCTTGATAAAGCGGTATCACACTTCCTGAAACAACAGCTAACTAAAGCACTAGTGTACAACTGCTTTACATGCACCACACTAATAAACAATGGTTTTCACAAATCTGTTAGCAAACTTTCGTGTGTATTTGTATGTGAATTTTACTTCACATCAACGATGACAGTTATGGCAGGTTTCAAAATAGCATGTTGACTGTTTGGAGTGCTAAAAATAAATTGGAAACCAGTGCAGTTACTTTCAGGTTTATTTTGGGAAACATTTGCAATCATATTTGGTTTGATCTTGAAGGAGTTAACAACTGAGGTGTAACAACCAGTCCTGTTGCAGGATTAAGCCAAATCAGGTGTTTCGTCATATTATCTTAATTTTAGGAGACAATCTGAGCAGCCCTCTTAGATTGTTTGCAGATGATGCTGTCATTTACCATCTTGTAAAAACATCAGATGATCAAATTGAACTGAAAAATGATTTAGACAAGATATCTGTATGGTGTGAAAAGTGACAATTGACGCTAAATAACAAAAAGTGTGATCATCCACACGAGCACTAAAAGGAATCCTCTAAATTTTGGTTACATGAAAAATCACACAATTCTAAAGGCTATAAACTCAACTGTGTACTTAAGGAGTACAATTAAAAATAATTTAAATTGGAATGATTGTGAAGATAATGTTGTGGGGAAAGCAGATCGGAGGCTGTGATTTATTGGCAGAACACATAGAAAATGTAACAGGTCTACTAATGAGATGGTTTACACTACACTTTTCCATCCTCTTCTGGAGTGCTGCTGTGCAATGTGGGACCTGCATCAGATAAGATTGATGGAGGACATCAAAAAAGTTCAAAGAAGGGCAGCTCGTTTTGTATTATCACGAAACAGGAGAGAAAGTGCCATGGATATGATACACGAATTGGGGTGGCAGTCATTAAAACATAAGAGTTTTTTTGTTGGGGCAGGACCTTCTCATGAAATTTCAGTCACCAACTTTCTGCTCAGAGAGTGAAAATATTTTGTTGGTGCCTACTTATATTGGGAGAAATGATCATAATAATGAAATAAGAGAAATCAGAACTTGCACGGACAGATTTAAGTGTTTGCTTTCCCCACATGCTGTTTGAGATTGGAATGATAGAGAAGTAACTCGAAAGTAGTTCAATGAACTCCTTGCCAGGCAATTCAACTGTGAATTGTGCAGTAATAATGCCGATGTAGACATAGATGTACCCGATGTTGTGCACTTCAAGCACAATCTGTCACCCAGAATACATGTATGTCAATTTCTCTCCTAATTTCTGGTTGCCATTCTCAAAGTTAATTACTTGCATAGTCCTGCTATGCAGTGCCATATGACCGTTCTCTCAGACTACTTCGCTTTGTCACAATGTAATCTGCCCAAGCTATTAAATGACGTAAGCAGCTTATCGGTAATTCTTCTGTATTTTACGCCCAATGATTTTTATCCACAGCTTAAATCGCAATGATGGGTAAAGACTATTTAAAACAGCCCTGTGCCTTGCCATAACATCAGCGATCAAGAGTAAGTGACAGTTATTAACAAGATATTTCATTTGTTTCTGCTTGTTTACTTTATTGAGTGCATCTCTCTGGTCCCTGACCTCCAAGGCACATCCAAAGAACAAGTGCTCTATCACGGAAGGTGGAGAGGTTTATTTGTCGTGTCATCTTGTCGATGTCCAGATCTGATGACTTACAGTTTATCCGTGCAGACATAAAACTAGAGTGTGTTGAGTGTTTTACCCTTACCAGCTACCTAAAATATGTCTTTCAGCTCTCAAGAACATCTTTCGTCAGCCTAAGAGGAAAAGAGTGGAACCTTTTATTCCAAAGAATCCCATGTTACACTACACAACAGCTACTGTAATGTACAAAGATAAATAATTTAACACCAAGATGCCATTTTTCACTATCCCACCGAGCTGTTTTAATAAATTTCACCATTTAGTGACAGCATAAAGTTGTATTTACATTCCATTTTACAATACATACATACATTTTTAAAATACCATGAAATGCTAGTGTTTTAGGAGAGGCAATGACAGTCTCACAGCAGCAGCAAACTGGTTTATTCAGCAGCAAACTGGTTTATTCAGAGAATGAACAGAAAGTCTTGTACAATGTCTTTCAACAGACATCTACGTTAATACTACTTTTATTATTCTGTTGCTTTAGCAAAAACAATGGTGATGTATCACAAATACTAAAATTATGAAAAGCATCTACTCATTAGGTAGCAGAACACTGACTAATACACATAAGCAGAAGAGTCAGTAATATACTAACCTGAACTGTCTTCACTTTTTAAGAAGAGCTTGTTGGAGGAAATATAAGTTATCAAGCTTTAGATAGAAATGTCACACAATACAAGGTACCCACAAGAGAATTTTAAAAAGGGTGAAATGAAAGCTCATTTATTTTCATTTAGGGCTACACTTTTCCTTATCATACACTAAAGCTCTACAAGTAAAGGACAGCTGAAACATTTGTGGCTTCCATTTACTGATAAACACTGATATTTTATTTTTACCATAGCTAAAAATTTTAGTTATAGGTGCCAACGTGTAAATTCAGTCCTGAAGAATGGCAACTGATGTATCAGCAAAGGCTTCCTTTTGTCAGGGAGCTTGTAAATGTCTATAAAGTCGTACTGAATACTACAATGTACTACTCTATTCAATGTGATATATGTATTTGCTGGTGCTTACTCCAAAATAGCAGCTTGAAGACCATAGCTCCTCACGATGATAAGTTTTCTTTTTTAATATTCCAAACTGACAAAAGTAATCTGAACCTTAATTAATTAACAATTCTCATGAGTACATACACACTTTGATTTTTACTTGTGGAATTAATTCACCATGGAGACTTAAAGGTAAAGTATCAACACTTAACAAATGTATGGTAAACCTAAGTCACTTTTTAGTGTGTGTGTGTGTGTGTGTGTGTGTGTGTGTGTGTGTGTGTGTGTGTGTGTGTTCTGAAGGAAGACTGTCTTGTCAATATATTGTCCATACATTCTATGTGCCTGTTCACTACTCAGCAACTCTTCTATTTAGTAATTAGTTATCTGTCCTCATTTTGCAATACATCTTGGATTATCCATCAATATATACTACCTCATTATCAGTGTTTACCAAAGTATGAAGTCACATCTTAGCTGACAGGGAGAATTCAAAACTAAACATTAATTCATCAAAATTTAACAATACTGCATCTGCACAGTCACTGAATACAGTTACGCAAGGGACAATGATTAACACATCAAAGATGATGTATCACCATAATAATACAGTTGTATTACTTCATTATGACACTTTAAAGTACATATCTGGTATCCCAAATTTCACAGATTACACAAAATATGCAGCATTATGACCCAGAAGAGCTTCTCTGTTGAGATCTTGAGGGGCATTGTGTCTTGAACAGAACAAGGAACATGTTTGCCCACTTAAAGTTTTTGATACAAAATGTATTTTTCAATAAAGTGATCAGTCAATAAATTAACCATTTATATGTACACAGTTCATACTTTCTTTCCACATGTGTAAAACTTTGGAAATTACACTGAATTTCCATGATTCAGTCAGTCATATTCATGACTACTTTCACGTTTAGCAATGAGGGCATCCTTCTCTTCTTCAGATGCATCTTCAACTGGGTGTTGCTTAGAGGAGCGTGCAATCTTTGTGAGTCCTTCGGTAAGGCCTGATTGACTAATCCTGCAACAAACAGAAATTAAAAACATAACAAAGTGAACTATACAAAGGATTATGTTTGAACAGCAGTATAAAATATACGCTAAAAAAATGACAAATTTCAAATCCAAACAACAATAAAAGAATAACATGTGCTCACTGCAGGGCAAATAAATAGAAACAAAAAATAAAAATTAAAAAAAAAATTAACAGCAGTATCAATAATAAATACGGTACCAGAATCACAAATTAATTAAAAAACAAAACATATCATTGGACTGTGCTATAAGAATACCCCCACCCCCCCATTTAAATGACATAATGTAAAATACTTCTAAAATTTAACACTCAATCTATATCCACTGCAAATGATCTAGAATGCAAATAATCTGCCACCAACTAATAGTTTCCATTTCCTGAAATTTTGTTCGTTTCTTCCTTGTGAAGCAGGAAACCTCTGTTTTCAAAGGCTAGTGTCAAGATTTCATTTATGTGTGTTAGTCTTTTGTCACTTGCTACGCTGAAGCAAAGAAGTAGAAGGATAATGATCAGAATAAGTGGAATCACATCAGAAGTGTATTCCACCATGCCAGTTATGCACCAATCTGACAACACACATGAGGATATGCAATAGAATGATTACATAGGTTTAGTTGTAGGTAAACCACATGGCAGACTTCAGTTCACTGTTTGGATACTATGGAAACACTATCAGTCTGAAAAACAGATGGGTTGCAAAACACCAATTCAACTCCGTGAGAATATTGCTCAAATATGTGGGACCTATACTAAACAGGACTAACAGGGCTTATTGAACATATACAAAGAAGGGTAACACAAATGGTCACAGGTTTATCTGACCCATGGAGACGTGTTAAGGAGATTCTAAAAAAAACTTAATTGGCTGGCACTTGGAGACAGACACAAAACATCCACAGAACGCATTACTTATAAAGTTGTAGAACCAGTTTTAAATGATGGATCTAGGAATATACTATAACCTTCTATAACTCAGTCTCTTAGGGATAATGAGGACAAGATTAGACTAATGACAGTGCACACAGGGGGTGTTTAAGCAATCATTTCTCCCAAACACCACATTTCAGTGGAATGGGTGTAAGTCCTAATATGTGATTTGATCCATTATAAATGGTTCTGATAGCCTGCGACTGTGAAAACAATAGGTTTGTTTATAAACAACTCATCTGCTACCAGTCACGATTTTCTTTATTTTATTTTTCGCACAATGCGTTTCGGGAAATGATTTCCATTTTCAAGTGAGTTTTTTTTTGTGTTTGTTATGCCATTTCTATGTGATGTTGTCAATTGTGTGAGAGTCTGCTTCATTTCGTTGACATTTCGTGTGAGATTCTGCACAAATGGACCATAAGGAAACTTAAAATCAATGAAATTAAGCAGACACTCACACATCGACAATATCACATAGAAATAGCATGTTGTTGTTGTTGTGGTCTTCAGTCCTGAGACTGGTTTGATGCAGCTCTCCATGCTAATCTATCCTGTGCAAGCTCCTTCATCTCCCAGTACCTACTGCAACCTACATCCTTCTGAATCTGCTTAGTGTATTCATCTCTTGGTCTCCATTTACGATTTTTCCCTCCACGCTGCCCTCCAATGCTAAATTTGTGATCCCTTGATGCCTCAGGACATGTCCTACCAACCGATTCCTTCTTCTAGTCAAGTTGTGCCACAAACTTCTCTTCTCCCCAGTCCTATACAATACCTCCTCATTAGTCACGTGATCTACACACCTAATCTTCAACATTCTTCTGTAGCACCACATTTCGAAAGCTTCTATTCTCTTCTTGTCCAAACTATTCATTGTCCATGTTTCACTTCCATACATGGCTACACTCCATACAAATACTTTCAGAAACGACTTCCTGACACTTAAATCTATACTCGATGTTAACAAATTTCTCTTCTTCAGAAACGCTTTCCTTGCCATTGCCAGTCTACATTTTATATCCTCTCTACTTCGACCATCATCAGTTATTTTGTTCCCCAAATAGCAAAACTCCTTTACTACTTTAAGTGTCTCATTTCCTAATCAAATTGCCTCAGCATCACCCGACTTAATTCAACTACATTCCATTATCCTTGTTTTGCTTTTGTTGATGTTCATCTTATATCCTACTTTCAAGACACTGTCCATTCCATTCAACTGCTCTTCCAAGCCCTTTGCTGTCTCTGATAGAATTACAATGTCATCAGCGAACCTCAAAGTTTTTATTTCTTCTCCATGGATTTTAATACCTACTCCAAATTTTTCTTTTGTTTCCTTTACTGCTTGCTCAATATACAGATTAAACAACATCGGGGAGAGGCTACAACCCTGTCTCACTCCCTTCCCAACCACTGCTTCCCTTTCATGCCCCTCGACTCTTATAACTGCCATCTGGTTTCTGTACAAATTGTAAATAGCCTTTCGCTCCCTGTATTTTACCCCTGCCACCTTTAGAATTTGAAAGAGAGTATTCCAGTCAACATTGTCAAAAGCTTTCTCTAAGTCTACAAATGCTAGAAACGTAGGTTTGCCTTTCCTTAATCTTTCTTCTAAGATAAGTCGTAAGGTCAGTATTGCCTCACGTGTTCCAACATTTCTATGGAATCCAAACTGATCTTCCCCGAGGTTGGCTTCTACCAGTTTTTCCATTCGTCTGTAAATAATTCGTGTTAGTATTTTGCAGCTGTGACTTATTAAACTGATAGTTCGGTAATTTTCACATCTGTCAACACCTGCTTCCTTTGGGATTGGAATTATTATATTCTTCTTGAAGTCTGAGGGTCACCTGTCTCATACATCTTGCTCACCAGATGGTAGAGTTTTGTCAGGACTGGCTCTCCCAAAGCCGTCAGTAGTTCTAATGGAATGTTGTCTACTCCTGGGGCCTTGTTTCGACTCAGGTCTTTCAGTGCTCTGTCAAACTCTTCACGCAGTATCGTATCTCCCATTTCATCTCCATCTACATCCTCTACTATTTCCATAATATTGTCCTCAAGTACATCGCCCTTGTATAGACCCTCTATATACTCCTTCCACCTTTCTGCTTTCCCCTCTTTGCTTAGAATTGGATTTCCATCTGAGCTCTTGATATTCATACAAGTGGCTCTCTTTTCTCCAAAGGTCTCTTTAATTTTCCTGTAGGCTGTATCTATCTTACCCCGAGTGAGATAAGCCTCCACATCCTTACATTTGTCCTCTAGCCATGCCTGCTTAGCCATTTTGCACTTCCTGTCGATCTCATTTTTGAGATGTTTGTATTCCTTTTTGCCTGCTTCATTTGATGCATTTTTATATTTTCTCCCTTCATCAATTAAATTCAATATTTCTTCTGTTACCCAAGGATTTCTACTATCCCTCGTCTTTTTACATACTTGATCCTCTGCTGCCTTCACTACTTCATCTCTCAAAGCTACCCATTCTTCTTCTACTATATTTCTTTCCCCCATTCCTGTCAATTGCTCCCTTATGCTCTCCCTGAAACTCTGTACAACCTCTGGTTTAGTCAGTTTATCCAGGTCCCATCTCCTTAAATTCCCACCTTTTTGCAATTTCTTCAGTTTTAATCTACAGTTCATAACCAATAGATTGTGGTCAGAGTCCACATCTGCCCCTGGAAATGTCCTACAATTTAAAACCTGGTTCCTAAATCTCTGTCTCACCATTATATAATCTATCTGATACCTTTTAGTATCTCCAGGATTCTTCCATGTATACAATAACAAACACAAAAAATGCATTTGAAAATGGGAATCATATCCCGAAACGTGTAGTGTGAAAAATAAAATAAAGAAAATCATGACTAATAGCAGATGAGTTATTTATAAACAAACCCTAATATGTGCTACAATGTGAAGTAAAGTCTACCACAAATTACACAGTGGCTTGCAGAGTATGGATGTAGATGTAGGAGATATTTAAAGACAGCTGGCACATGGAGTGAAAGCTCATTTAGCATTTTGCAGTAGTGTTTCCAGAACCAAACAAAGTCTTCTGGTCTGGAGCCATGTGGAAGGCTTCAACTAAAGTTTCAGATAATTCTGTGACGCTCTTGAAAGTATGGATTTTTTGACTTCCTCTATTGGGTGGAGTATTTTAGAACACACCCCTTAATAGGTCAAGAGTACACTATATTCAGGAACCTGCTATTAGGGTAGCAGAATACAAACGGCTAATCCCTCCTCAGACTTGATGAATTATGTACTGATTTTGGAGAAGGGAGATAATCAGTCCCATTAATTGCAAAGTGTAGCATTCATCATCGCAAATAGAGGCAAGAAAACAGATATAACATTAATTAACTGTAGTTGCCTACACGAAAGCTTCCAGCACTAGTCTCACATATAAAGTGAAACACCGCTTGCAAACTACTAGGAACAGAAAGCTGGATGAAATCAGAAGTGAACAACAACAAAAATTTTAATCCCAATTGGATTTTATATCGCAAATTTGTGCTGGACACTAGTGATGAAAGTGTGTTAACAGCTGCAAATAAGATGATAATTCCTAGTGAAGCTCAACAGGCAAGTTCCATATTTCTAGATATCTGGAAATCATTTGACACAGTGCCCCACTGTAAACTGTTAACAAACTCCAAGCATACTGAACAGGTTCTCACAGACAGGAGTGCATCGAGGACTTTTTATATGATAGAACCCAGAGCACTGTCCTGGACAGCAAGGTTCATCAGAGACAAAGGTATCACCAGGAGCATCCCAGGGAAGTGTGGTAGGACCACTCTTGTTCTCTATATATGTAAATGATCTGATGGATTTGGTGAGTGCTTGCTGATGACGTTGTAGTTTATGGGAAAGTGACATAATTAAGAGACAGTAGGAGGATACAGCAGTAGAAATTCTCTTTGGTGTGATGAACAGCAACTTGCTGTAAATATAGAAAAATATAAGTTAATGCAGATGAGTAGGAAAAATAATTAGGTAATGTTCAAATAAAGTATTAGTGGTGTGCTGTCTCACAGAGTCACGTCGATTACCGTGAAACATCTATTTTACGTTTTTGTGGAGTCCAGACTTAAAATCCTTAAAATTGAGGAAAATGCAGAATCAAGAATAACGTTAAAACCACCAAAACATAAGCAAAAACACATGTAATTGGCATATATGATTAAAAATCATAGTCCTCACCTATACCGTGTATAAAATCTGCATAAATGAAAGAAGTTAAATGTACAATAATTTGTGGTAATGAATTTCATCAGTTCTTAAGAAATCACAGATGTTTAACAGCAAGTAAGAACTCGTCAAAAATTGAAATTGGTATCTGGGTACAAGGTAATCAAGCTGATTTCTGACATGCTATGACCACAAATTATACATCAAAACACATATGTTTGAGACATCTTCCCTTTGTGCTCATCAAAAAAAAAAAAAAAACAACAACCAATTGATGAACAATTGATGAACATGGTGAAATAATTGGAAAACTGTGAAGTACAGTGAAAGGTGCTGGAATTTAACATGTGGGGGAGGGGGGTTTCCTTCTGTAGCAATTTGGTTGACTGGACTTCAAGCGTGTACACACTCAGCTTGAGACATATTTTTGAAACATTTTTCGAGCCACTTGATGTGGACACCTGTTGGAACCATCTAAATACGGAAGCATCTATCTGTAGCAGTATCCATACAGACCAAAGAAAACAATGTTTCAGGCCAGCTACCACATGCCACCACCACACAACGCAGGTGTACGTTTTTATGTCGTACTGTGTCATCTGCCATATAGAGTTGTTAGTGTTTTGTTTTCTCTTCCTGTATTTTTTCCAGAAAAAAATAAAAAAATGCAGTGGACAAGACAGCAGACTGTTGAGTTGTTATTACTGAACAAAACTGACGAGTGCTTGTGGAATATATGAAGCAAGCAGTATGAGAACAGAAATAAAGCAAGACGCTCTGTAGAAAACTGCTGCTACATTTGGAAGAATACTGAGAAAGACTGTGTAGGAAACAAAATGATAACATTTGTCATAGCTTGCTTCAAAACATGAAATGAATACTCAAGGCTCTGGAATGAAGCTCCCATTAACAAAAAACTAAGACTAACAGCTTGTCTGATTGTAATTGCTTTCCTGAAATATCTATCAATTTTTTAAAAAAATGTGGAATCCATCAAAGTGGAATTACGGAAACTAGAGCTGCCTTCCATATTCAGTTGCCATATGTAGCAAATTTTTCCTACCAGTTGTTCTTTAGTATGTTTTTGCTCACCTAAGACAACAACTGTATGAAATGAAGTGTTCGACAAAATTGAAAATAAAATGCTATCTACCAAATCTGTCCTTAGAAATTTTGGTCGTATGTTACATCAGGATATGGATCAAATCCATTTATCCACTCACTCAGCAACCCTAATGGAAATGAAATGGGAGGATGACAGGGAGAAGGCTCAAACTGTTTCACTGAGGAAAATCATACTGCTGTTTCACTCTTTAGGTACCAAAATGATAGGCCACTGGATACAAAAAGCAACTGGATGTTATGGGATAACAATATGTTTCTACACAGAGTATGCAAAACAACTTGCTCCTCTTCTAGCAGCAATCCATAACAGATCATTAGAGGAACAAAGCATTTCAAGGGAATGGAAAAATAGGACTGTTATTCTCACTTTTAAGAAGGATCATTAACTATATGCGCACAATTATAGGTCTATATCACTGATGAACAGCTACTTTAGAATTTTGGAACATATTTTATGCTCGAATATCATGACTAGAGACTGGATTAAATGCATTTGCATGTTGCAAATGCATATGCATATTTGGCTCCTTTTCACTGGTTATTGGATGTTTTTACTAAAAACTAGTGACAATGCATATTTTCACTCTATGTTTACAATATTTTAAAAATTTAGACAGGCGATCTCAAGCTCGATCTAGTTTTGATGTCTCACAGATTGACTGCAACCTAGAACGGCGTGCAATCACTAACCGAGAGGCCACTGCCTAACAAAATCATTACAGAAGAGGAACAGGAACACGGGCAGGCAGAGTGAATGCTCCTGCGTCCATGGCCCCGATTAATCCCTTCCGCTGTCATACCGTATGTGTGGGCAGCAATTAAATTAAACTATGCAAACTTTTAGTCACACTTCCATTGTTTCAGTTTAGCTTTCTATTTGCTTGTACACAGCTGAACGTGTTTATGACTTGTAATGTCTAATGTGTTGTGTGCCATGATGCCAAAAAAAAGAAACATCATTTCGTGGATAGCTGACCATCCTGGAACATTTAGATACGATGATATTGTTTTATATTGCCAAGTTTGTGAGAAAAACATTTCCTGCAGAAAACAGTTTCAAATAGACCAGCATGTCAAGACAAGTCTTCATATCACAGGAATGCAGAAGAAAGGACCACGACAACGACTTCTGACAACAGCAAGTTGCAGTAGCAGGGATTTGTCCAAAGGTAACCAAAAAAGTCGGTTTAACATGGATCTATGTGAAGCATTCATTGCAAGCAATATTCCTTTTCACAAACTTACAAACCCTATCCTCAAAGGCTTCCTTCACAAATATTGCTTAAATCAAAATATACCAGATAAATTAACATAGTGTAAAAATTACATACCGACAATTTATATAAATGTTCTGGAAGAAATACGCAATGAACTCAAGGACAACATTATCTAGATTTCAGCAGATGAAACTACAGACACTTGTGGCTGTTACATTGCAAATTTAATTGTCGGTGCTTTAAAAGAAAAGCCTTCTTCTTCCTATTTAGCGGCCTGCAAAGAACATGAAAAAGTAAATCACTCTGTGATCGCCAGGTTTGTGAATGAGGGTATTAGGAAAATATTTCCAGAATCTTCTGCAGATGAAAGGTTGTTTATGTTTATTTCAGATACTGCTCTATATATGATCAAAGCAGGAAACGCTCTCAGAGTAGTTTATCCCAATTTGGTTCATGTGACGTGCTTTGCTCATGGAGTACATCGCCTAGCTGAAGAATTACATTCCACGTTTGTGAATGTAAATAAACTGATTTCATCCACCAAGAAAGTGTTTCTAAAGGCTGCTGCTCACATCAAGACCTACAAAGAAAAGGTACCAAATATGCCTTTACCTCCTGAACCAGTGGTAACTCGTTGGGGTACGTGTTATACAATGAACATTTCGAGGCCATTAGAGGGGTTGTAAACAACTTTGATAGCGCAGAGGCTTTGGCAGTTTGCCAGTGCAAGGAAGCTTTTAATGATTCTGGTATTAAAAAAAAAAGACATTGCTGTTATTAGCACTCATTTTTCCCATACACCTGAAGTATTAAAAAGCTTGAAACTCAAGGTTTGGCACTGAATGAAATTAACCATTTAATGAATAAAATTATTCTAGTGAACTCCTCATTGCTGACGGTATTCCCAAGAAAACTTACAGAAAATTTGAAATTATTTTAAACAATAACCCAGGCTTTGAACCCTTGTGCCAAATTGATAGTTTTATTAATGGGACATGTGAACTTTTACCAGAAACAGTAAGTACCAACATAGCACCCAAATTCAAATACGGCCCAGTTACCTTGGTTGATGTAGAACAGTCCTTTTCTGCTTATAAAAATGTTTTGAGTGATGGAAGACACAATCTTACTACCGAAAATTTGGAGCAGTACTTGGTCGTTTCTGGTTACAACTGTATAAAAATGTAAAATAAATTGTAAATTATGCTTAAAAGTTAATGCTGTTCAAAAAATTTATGACTGTATGTTGTTTTTTAAATAAAATATTATGTAGTTTTTGAGCCTGACCTTCTGCGTGCGATATATCTCAAAGTTGGTCCTGTACATATTGATTGCTTCACTGCGACTCACTTGCATCGCATCCGCTTGTTACTGACAACAATAGCAAAGAAGGAACAATTCTTGAAACACAGTATGTGTTCCCATTTTGCAAATTTTTAGAAAACAATCCTGGAAAGGCCCCCTTTCTAAGCTCTACCAGAAAGTATTCAGAAAATGTCAGCCTTCTAAATGTACCATTTTTTCATTTTTTTGCATGGCTGGCACTTTTCCTCGTGATTGACATGCACACGTTCGACTTTGAGATGCAGTAACTACCATGTTTTCTTTTATTATTTGATCCTGCACATTTCAGCACTTTTCATACATTTTTAAGCATTTTCGTGCATATTTTAAGGTTTTTATGATGCATATAATCCAGTCTCTAATCATGACTTTTCTGCAGACTGAAATCTCATATCTAGACATTAACACAAATTCTGCAAACAATGACCATGTGAAAACCTGCTCACTCCATTTGGTCACAATATCCAAAATGCAGAAGATACTGGCTAATTTAGTTCTTCCAACAAAACCCAGAAAAACATTTTCACCATACATATGAAACTAGATATAACAAAACTTTCATGTTCCCTCCCTACAGGTTAAAGTTGTATGCTCAGACTCCAAAATACATCTACATGAAAATTATAATAAATTAAAGAGAAGAAATATCCACTGTTTGGAGCTATGAATACTGTAGATGATACTATAGAATGTGCTGACAGAAAAATGCTACTATTCCTTGTGGGAATTTGTAAATGTATTGAAAATTATATTCTGTAAACCACTGTTTTGTATTCATCTGTAAGAAATGCTTTCAACAGCTGCAGTAGCATGCTGAGATAATTATAAACTGTACTGAGTCTCCTGTGCTGCAAATAAAATTATTTCGTATATGTGAGGGGTCAATTATCACCTAAAAAAATAAAAAATAAAATAGAATAAAATAAAAATCAATCAATCAATCAAGATGCGACCACGAAACTTGGGGATGGTGTTCGCCCGTTGCTACATATCCACTCTTGACTGCATCAGCGTTACAAGGTTAAGATTATACAAGCATTTAATATAAAATTAGCACAAGTTTGCATAATAATACAGAACAAATTTGCATAAGTATAGCATAACACTTAATGACATATAGTGAGAAATTTTTAACAAGTACACATTCACTTGATTTCATACAGCAGTGCATTGTTTAGGGAGTCCAATTTACTGTTTCTCTGTCAACGAACTAATTTATACTGTACAGTGGTTTTTGGCATAGATTTTGTGACTCTTTTCTCAAAAATTTCATCAAGTCTAAGGACCACACTTTAGTATTTAGATGGCTGATGTTGGAAAACTGTGCTGTGTCATGGAGAGTTGACAACTTCGGATGTCTGTCTTCCTTACTGTGCATTTTATAATTGTGGACGTCATTCCTGTTGGTGAATGTTTCATGATTTTGTTTCACTTACATGAGACAGGTGAAGATGTATAGACTGTAAACTGTCATCACTCCTAGACATGTGACGACGGGTTGCAGAGGTACAGTTTCCTGCTTGATGCTATGATCCTTAATGCTTTTTTTGTAGTAGTAGAATTTTCTTGCAGCCTTTAGAGTGGCCCCACAGTAACAACCCATAGATGGCATGGCTGTAAAACAGTGAATACTACACCATCAGCAGGTATTGATCAGTTATCACATGCTTCAGTTTCCTCAAGAGGTAGATGAGTCATGAAGTTTGTCACATACATGTGCAGTGTATTCTTGCCAAGTGAGTTTACTATCCAACATGAATCCCAGAAGCTTCACAGTTCCTGCACATTTTAGGTATCCTATGTCACTGAGGCTACATACTAATTTTTGCATTTTTTTCTTCATTTATCTTCATTTTGTTTATAACAAACCATTAACTTGCATCATCAAACAAAGCATCTACTTCTTCTTGAGTCTTGCTGGCATCAATGCCTTTCGAGTACAGAGTTGTGTCGTCTGCAAATTGCAACACTGTCCACAGGAGCTTAAATCATTTACATACTAGGAACAGGAGGGGGGGCCCATTACCAATTCCTGTGGCGCACCGTTTTCTAACTTCTGTTCATGCTGTAGTGCTTCTTGGACTGATACAATCTGTTTTTTTTTTTTTCCCAAACAAGATTTGAGGGATGTTGGAACAGTGCCTCCGACTCCATACGGTATTTACTGAGCTTGTTTAGTAGAACCTTTTGGGAATTGCAGTCAAATGCCTTACAAAGGCCGCAAAGTATCAGAGCTACAAATTCTTTGTTCTCAAAACTCTGCTTTATCATAGTAGCCAGATCTAGTGCTGTTACTTTGCAGATTTGTCTTTCCAGAAAGCACGCTGTGCATATGTCAAGACTTCATTAATTTCGAAGCAATTTGATAGTTGGTCTTTTATTGCAGTCTCAATGACTTTTAGCTAAGAATGGAATGACCAAGACTGTTCTGAAGCTTGCTACAATGGCTGGGTCGCCATTTTTATTAATGGGCACTGTCCATGCAAGTTTCAGAAAGTCTGGAAGTATTCTTTTAGGAAAAGGATAGATTGCAGTGAAACACTTATCAACTGCCATAGTTAATGGTTCAGCAATTTCATAGGTAATTTTCTTGAGGACATTAGCAGGTATCTTGTATGTATCCTGACTATCAGAAGGTTTATAAGATTGTACAATCTGTAGTATTTCAGTTTTTTGTAATTACCTAAGTTCATCACGGTGTGCCTTCTGTCATTTATTACAGCAGCCAAAGCACGGGATTGCACTTAAAATGTTTTCCACAAGTCAATAAAATAACTTTTAAACTCATCTGGACTTCACAGGTTTAAGGGAGACGTGGTTTCCTTCCAGTGTTCACTGATTAGGTCCCAGGCTGCCTAGCATGAGTTGCAAATTCCTTCAATGAAACTATAATTGCTTTTCTTTTTGGCTTGTTCTACATCATTTCTACTTGTAAATATTTGCAGGCCAATTTTTTCAGTTCATCAGTATACCATGTTTTTTCTTGCACACTGTGGCTGTGTTATGACTTGCTCACAGGACATTTTTTAAATTTCTGTGGACAGTCGTAGTCAAATTTGGCTCTGACGATGTGGAAAAACCCTTTCAATGCATCAGTTGCTGGCATATCTGCCAATCCAGGCTGCCACTTTACTGCAGGTACTGTTGTCTGAAAAGCATTAAATGTTTCTTTATTTATGATGCATTTTGTGAATACATAATCAGAATGCCATGTAACAAACAGTTGGTTGATTTTGATCTCTTTTTGTGTATAGTTCAGTACCTCCATACTGTTGCTCCCGTTTGACACATTTCAGTAGCACTCTGGCCAGAGATGGCAATCACAAGTGTGTGTGTGTGTGTGTGTGTGTGTGTGTGTGTGTGTGTGTGTGTGTGTGTGTGTGTGTGTGTCAGGGTGCTTGCTTGTGTGAATGTGTGTGTGTGTGTGTGTGTGTGTGTGTGTGTGTGTGTGTGTGTGTGTGTGTGTTTTTGTTTCTTTTCTGAAGAAGGGTTTGGCTGAAAGCTCATATGTAACTGTCTTTTCATCATGTCTGTCTGCAACTCAATGTGTCGGCTTTATGGCCAGTAGCAATCTATCCTTTTCCTAAAAGAATAATGTGATTTGTTACACTGCTGACAAAATGCAGTGCTACATCACTTGATCAAAACTCAAAGGTACCAGTTCTTCCTGCTTTCCTGCCTAGATTAACATTTAGAAGCACACAACAAAGGGCTTATTTCCTGTCATGGGTCAACAATGATGCATTTGACCTAATGACAAAGCACAATGGACACGAGGATGTAAGGAAGCAAAACATTCTGAATTAGGTAAGCAACTATCAACCTATTTCAAGGCAAAAATGCATATGCTGGCACCTACTTACAAATTTCCCAGTACAAAAACAAAGCCTGGGCAGGAGATTGCTTATAATGACAGACTGATTGAAGATATCATTATACAGTATACCCTGAAGATATCATTATACTGCATACCCTCATGACAATGTGCAGAATTCTGTTCTACACTACATCAATACTTCACTGCATGAAATTTTAAAGGTTGCTGAAGCACATGAAACTACATAACAAACTGTGAAAACATTCAAGGCTGAAAATACAGAGGATTCACCTGAAAATTTTCAAATAACCAGCCACTACAAATTGAAAGGGCCACACAGAAGAAATGCATCAAAAGAGAGGAACCCTTACCAGGGAAAGTACAAGTCTTGCCCAAAATGTAGAGTTAACCACAGCTGGAATGAAAGCAAATTCAGAAATACAGTGTGCATTATCTACAAGAATACTGGCCACATATGCAACATACGCCTATAGAGAAATAAAACTACTTCCATTGCCAAGAAGCTTCAGAATTCCAACTCATAGGCCAGTACAAGAGTGAAGCAAATGAAGTTGCATCAACTGAAGAAATCAGCAGTAACAAAATCATCAGCAGGTAAGACGCAGGCAAAATCCACATTCCAATGGAAATCAATGGCTGCACAATGAAATTCCTACGATGCTGGTGCAACTTGATCACTAATAAACCATCATGCTTACAAACTGCTGGTAACACTAGAATACCTCAATACATATTCAACACTGAAATATTCAATGGAACCCAGATTAACTTAAAGGGAAAAATGATGGAAATGGTCAAATACAATGGAACAAATGAGAGAGTTCCATTAATGATTGTCACCTCACAAAAAACAGCCAATCTCTTTGGCATGAACTCTTTCACTACCTTCAATTTTAATATTATTGAAAATAAGTTACTGATTGCAAATATGGAGGATCAAAATAGCTTTAAAGGAAGTCGAGAAGAAACTAAGTCAGGATCATGAATTTCCTTTATAGTCTGGATCAGGCACAAGCAAAACCTACAAAGCAGTCCTGAAAATAAAGACAGAAGCCACACCAACATTTTTCAACCCAGACCAGTACCATTTGCTGATGGATAAAGTTAAAGAATAAATTGAAACACTGGTCAAAGAAGGAATCTGGAAACAGTGGAGACCAGCCAATGGGCTAAATCAATTGCAGCTGTACCAAAGCAAAATGGATCAATAACAATCTGTAGAGATTTCAAACTGACTGTAAATCCAAAGCTGGAAATAGATCGTATCTGATTCCAAGGTGAGTGGAGCTCTTTTGAGAAAATCAGGAATGACAAACGTTTTACAGAAATAAATTTATTGGATGCATATCTCCAGTTACAACTGGATGACAAATCCAAGAAGATGAAACAAATAAACAAACAAACACCATCCGAACAGGCCTTGAAGGCCCAAGAAGATGACAGTTGTCAATACTCTGCTTAGACTGTTCGAATGCCAGAGATTACCATTTGGCATAGCAAGTGCTCCTGCAATATACCAACAATTTGTGGAATAATTCACTAATACAATAACTGATTGTGCAAAGGGCTTGGACAATATATTTGTCAGACATAAATGTAGATGAGCACATGAAGTATTTGGACATTCTTTTACATCACTGGAAGAATGTTGCCTAAGACATAAAAGAAAAAAAATGAGAATACTTCAAGAACAATGCAGGATAACTAGACCACATCATTAATACAGGTGAAACCCAACTATCCAAAGCTAGTATGGAAACAATAAGAAAACTATCTCATCCAAAGAGTATACAGGAACTACACTCTTCGACTGGAAAATAAATTACTACAACAAATTTATCAAAGAATTTTCTGAAATGGCTGACCCACTGAATAAACTTCAAAAGAAAAATGCACAGTTAAAACAGATTAAGCAAGAAAAAGCATATTTTTGAGGTTCAAGGAGGAAATTATCAAGGAAACTTATTAGGCACACTTTGTCCCAACTCAAACTGTGGTATTAGCCGCTGATACAACTTCGTATGGAATTCAACCAGTACTATTTCACAAGTATTCAAATGGATCACAAAAACCCATCGCCTTTGTTTCCAAGATTTTAGGTCACATACTGCCAGAATGTAAAGAACACACTCTCCATATGTTATGTAATCAATTAATTTCACCAGTACTTATATGGAATAATGTTTGAACTGATCACAGATTACAAGCCTCTTGTTTCAATATTCCATCCAAGCAAACAGCTGCCAGTAATGACAGTTCAGAGGCTACAGAGTTGGGCAACCACACTGAAAAACTATAACTATGAAATCAGACACAGACCTACAGAAAAATGTTGCAATGCTGATACCTTATCTGGACTGCCTGGTGCTCTGGTTGAAAAATTTGATATGTCTAAAGTACCCTGGTTGCAACTGTATGAAGAAATTAATGAACAGATCAATTCATTTCTAGTTGATCAGATAAAAATTCATGAAGCCGTGGGCAAAGATGCTACACTAAAAATGAGTCTGCATTATGTGAAAAATGGATTGTCAGACTACTTTCAAAAGGACAAAAAAATTGTGCAGCTATATTTTAACAAAATGACTGCCCTTAGCACAAGCTAAGACTTGTTACTTCTTCAGACAGATCTGTCACACTCAAAATGTACTAAAATAATATTTTGAAGACACTTCATAGTGGACATTGGGGCGTCATCAGAATGAAACAAATGGAAAAAAAATATTGTTGGTGGCTAGAAATGGACAAAGAAATTGAAGAAATGGTTTCATGGTGTGAAATAGGAAAATCAATCTCTAAAAAGATTTTCAAAACTGGGCCCAAGCAACAAAACTACGGGAAAGAATTCACACTGATTGTGCTGGACTATTCTGGAAAGTATCTTGGTTCATGTGTTTGGACGCATAGTCCCTGCTCGGATTTTTACATGTTATCCCCTATGCAAATGACCAGTATTCAGGAATATGATGGGGACAATCATTTGAAACAAAAAAGTCTAGCAATCATGGGGTCTAAAATGCATATCTTAAAAGCTATGAGCACTTCTTCGATATTGTGAAACCAGCCTCTTTTGCGGTAAATGCTTTGGTTTCCATATTTTGAGAGGTGGTGGTGTGGACTAAAACAAGAAAAAAATGTCCAGTATCCAAGAGCTCTGCAATGCATACCTTAAGAGCTATGAGCACTTGTTCAACTCTGCTACTGTGAAACATATCTCTTCTATTAAACAAGTGTTCGTAGTTCTTAAGGTATGTATTTTAAAGCCCATGTTTAACCCAAAATTTTTTGTTGTTTTGGTCCATACCACATCCTCCCAAAATATGGAAACCAAAGAGTTGGTAGTAGAAGAGGTTTGTTTCACAGTATCAACAACGAAGCAGCTCTCATTGTTCTTAAAAAGGTATTCACTTTAGAGCATAGGTTTACTACACT
Source organism: Schistocerca serialis cubense (assembly GCF_023864345.2). Taxonomy (NCBI): domain Eukaryota; kingdom Metazoa; phylum Arthropoda; class Insecta; order Orthoptera; family Acrididae; genus Schistocerca; species Schistocerca serialis. The sequence goes on along the minus strand of NC_064638.1, from coordinate 1,024,651,886 downwards.
TGTTTGCTTGTAATGCTTGTCCCTGTCATATCCATGAATACTGACTGCTCCTCCTGGGACATTCTCTATTTGGCATGACATCAACAAGTTCAGAATCCACAATAAGGGTACTCAAAAATGTATTTGCCATAGACAGATTCCCCAATGCCATAGTTTCTGACAATGGCTCCATTTCACCCAACTTCAAATGTTAAAACAGAAAGATTTGTCAGGACTTTCAAGGAAGCTACAATAAAGGCTAAGTAGGAAGGAAAGAAAAAGCAAGATGTTGTACAGAAAATGCTGATTACTTATTGTACAGCTCCAAACCCAATAACTGGAAAATCACATGCTGAACTACTTCATCACCAACAGCCAAGGATCATATTGTCACTGATCCTTCAATCACAAGAGGAGACAAAGCCAAAGAACAGTTCAAGTTCCAGGTTGGAGATAAAGTGTATGATAAAAATTTCTCAAACCATTTGTCAAGTGGGTCACCATGGATCACTGGCAGTATAATTAAGTTGCTTGGAAATATGCTGTACATTGTGAAACTGTCTTATGGAAATGTCAGAAGACATCAAAACCAAATCATAAAATGCAGCATCTTTAGAAAAAGAACATTGGGAAAAACAGTACTGAGGAGAAATGGCAACCTCAAGAACTAGGAGTGAAAAGGATGAAAAGGGACCACAGCTGCTGAATCAGTGGTAGAACACGATAAAAAATGGACCCCAGAACACCTCAGGGACTGAACCAGAAAATACACAGATTGAGGGGAAATCTGCCAAACTTAGGAGATCAACAAGAATGTCTGCTTTGTGTATGTGGAGTGCATTTGTATTTCAGCTTCTTCAAGAATTACAGTTATGTGGTGACTAATAAAATAGTGTATTAGCTACACAAACTGCACTACACTTATCAACCAACTTCCACCAACAATCCCTCATTCCACACTACATACAGAGTCCTGAATTTGTAGTTAGCTTTGATGCACAAAGTGATAAGTTTTCTGTCTGGTAAGGTTGGAGTTTAGTAGCTGTCAAACCCAGCATTGTCGGGGTATTTATTTTGCCAATTTTCTGCTACAAACAAAAACAAAAAATTAACTTATTTGTAGTGCCATATTGAAAAAATTTCATTTCCATGTATTTGTGAAATCACTTGTGAAATTATGAAAAAGTTGTTCAAAGAAATATGCATAATGTACAGATGTAAAAGTATAGTATCCAAGATAAGAAATATAGTATGCAAAATAGAAATTCCATATAATGTTTATTTAACTCAGAAATTTCTAGTATGCTGGATTCCAGACAACACCTATATAAGACAAGTGTCTGGAGCAGCTGTTAGACTGGTTACTGCTGCCACAATGACAGATTATAGAGATTTATGTGAGTTTCAACGTGGTGTTATAGTCGGCGCACGAGCGATGGGGCACAGAATATCTGAGGTAGCGATGAAGTGGGGATTTTCCTGTACGACCCTTTCACGAGTATACAGTGAATATCAGGAATTGGGTAAAATATCAAATCTCTGACTTCGTTGTGGTCGGTAAGATCCTGCAAGAACAGGAGCAATGACAACACAAGAGAATCATTCAACATGACAGAAGTGCAACCCTTCTGCAAATTGCTGCAGATTTCAATGTTGTGCCATCAACAAGTGTCAGCATGCAAACCATTCAACGAAACATCATCTATACAGACTTTCGGAGCCGAAGGCCCACTAGTGTACCCTTGATGACTACCCAACACAAAGCTTTACCTCGCGTCTTGGTCCGTCAACACTGACATTGGACTGTTGATGACTGGAAACATGTTGCCTGGTCAGACGAGTCTCATTTCAAATTGTATCGAGTGCATGGATGTGTACAGGTATGGAGACAACTGCATGAATCCATGGGTCCTACATGTCAGCCGGGGACTGTTCAAGCTGGTGGAGGTTCCGTGATGGTGTGGGGCATGTGTAGATGGAGTGATATGGGACCCCTGATACATCTAGATATGACTCTGACAGGTGACATGTACATAAGTATCCTACCTGACCACCTCATCCATTCATGTCCATTGTGCATTCCCACATACTTGGGCAATTCCAGCAGGACAATGCAACACCCCACACATCTAGAATTGCTACATAGTGGCTCTAGGAAAACTCTTCCGAGTTTAAACACTTTCACTGCCCACCAAAGTCTTCAGACATGAACATTACTAATTGTATCTGGGATGCCTTGCAAAATGCTGTTCAGATGAGATCTCCACCTCCTCGTCCTCTTACAGATTTATGGACAGCCCTGCAGGATCATGGTGTCAATTCCCTCTAGCACTACTTCAAACATTAGTCGAGTCCATGCCACATCGTGTGGTGGCAACTTGTGCATGCTTGCGGGGGCCCTACATGATATTAGGCAGATGTACAAGTTTCTTTGGCTCTTCAGCGTATTTCTGTTGTTTCAATCAGTGGCATATGTGGATATTGTCTGTGAAATAGATTGCAAATTAAGTTAGTAGCAAAGAAGTAATAAAATTTAAATGCCATGCATGATGCAGGAGTTTTTCACAGATCTCAATGTTTATGACATCGTTATCTCCTAATTTATGTGTCTTACAATAATGTAATTTTGTAGGTACATTCAGCAGCATATGTGGATACCGTCTGCAAAATGTATTACAAATAGAGTTATTGGCAAAGAAGTAATAAATTTAAAAGTCAGGCACAATTAGGCAATTTTTCACGCATCTCATATGATCTGAACTTTGTGTGGCACCATGATATAATTTTGTAGGTGCATTTAGCACCTTGTGTGTATACTGTATGCGAAATTTATTGCGAATAGAGTTAGTAGCACATAAGTGCTACATTTAAATATCATGCATGATGTGGCAGTTTATCACACATCTCATTGAGTGTGATGTCATATCTTATGAACTATGATAGATACGTGGTTTTTATCCCCACACTGCTTAGGGGGAAAAAAGGACAGGTATACACTCGCGCACACACGCATATCCAACCGCACATACACAGACACAAGCAGACATTTGTAAAGGCAAAGAGTTTCGGCAGAGATGTCAGTCGAGGCAGAAGTACAGAGGCAAAGATGTTGTTGAAAGACAGGTGAGGTATGAGCGGCGGCAACTTGAAATTAGCGGAGGTTGAGACCTGGCGGATAACGAGAAGAGAGGATATACTGAAGGGCAAGTTCCCATCTCCGGAGTTCGGATAGGTTGGTGTTAGGGGGAAGTATCCAGATAACCCGGACACTGTAACACTGTGCCAAGATGTGCTGGCTGTGCACCAAGGCATGTTTAGCCACAGGGTGATCCTCATTACCAACAAACACTGTCTGCCTGTGACCATTCATGGGAATGGAGAGTTTGTTGCTGGTCATTCCCACATAGAAAGCCTCACAGTGTAGGCAGGTCAGTTGGTAAATCACGTGGGTGCTTTCACATGTGGCTCTGCCTTTGATCGTGTACACCTTCCGGGTTACAGGACTGGAGTAGGTGGTGGTGGGAGGGTGCATGGGACAGGTTTTACACCGGGGGCGGTTACAAGGGTAGGAGCCAGAGGGTAGGAAAGGTGGTTTGGGAATTTCATAGGGATGAACTAACAGGTTACGAAGGTTAGGTGGACGGCGGAAAGACACTCTTGGTGGAGTGGGGAGGATTTCATGAAGGATGGATCTCATTTCAGGGCAGGATTTGAGGAAGTCGTATCCCTGCTGGAGAGCCACATTCAGAGTCTGATCCAGTCCCGGAAAGTATCCTGTCACAAGTGGGGCACTTTTGTGGTTCTTCTGTGGGAGGTTCTGGTTTGAGGGGATGAGGAAGTGGCTCTGGTTATTTGCTTCTGTACCAGGTCGGGAGGGTAGTTGCGGGATGCGAAAGCTGTTTTCAGATTGTTGGTGTAATGGTTCAGGGATTCCGGACTGGAGCAGATTCATTTGCCCCGAAGACCTAGGCTGTAGGGAAGGGACCGTTTGATGTGGAATGGGTGGCAGCTGTCATAATGGAGGTGCTGTTGCTTGTTGGTGGGTCTGATGTGGACGGACGTGTGAAGCTGGCCATTGGACAGATGGACGTCAACGTCAAGGAAAGTGGCATGGGATTTGGAGTAGGACCAGGTGAATCTGATGGAACCAAAGCAGTTGAGGTTGGAGAGGAAATTCTGGAGTTGTTCTTCACGGTGAGTCCAGATCATGAAGATGTCATCAATAAATCTGTACCAAACTTTGGGTTGGCAGGCCTGGGTAACCAAGAAGGCTTCCTCTAAGCGACCAATGAATAGGTTGGTGTATGAGGGGGCCATCCTGGTACCCATGGCTGTTCCCTTTAATTGTTGGTATGTCTGGCCTTCAAAAGTGAAGAAGATGTGGGTCAGGATGAAGCTGGCTAAGGTAATGAGGAAAGAGGTTTTAGGTAGGGTGGCAGGTGATCGGCGTGAAAAGAAGTGCTCCATCGCAGCGAGGCCCTGCACGTGCGGAATATTTGTGTATAAGGAAGTGGCATCAATGGTTACAAGGATGGTTTCCGGGGGTAACACATTGGGTAAGGATTCCAGGTGTTCGAGAAAGTGGTTGGTGTCTTTGATGAAGGATGGGAGATTGCATGTAATGGGTTGAAGGTGTTGATCTACGTAGGCAGAGATACGTTCTGTGGGGGCTTGGTAACCAGCTACAATGGGGCGGCCGGGGTGATTGGTTTTGTGAATTTTAGAAAGAAGATAGAAGGTAGGGGTGCGGGGTGTCGGTGGGGTCAGGAGGTTGATGGAGTCCGGTGAAAGGTTTTGTAGGGGGCCTAAGGTTCTGAGGATTCCTTGAAGCTCCGCCTGGACATCAGGAATGGGATTACGTTGGCAAACTTTGTATGTGGTGTTGTCTGAAAGCTGACGCAGTCCCTCAGCCACATACTCCCGACGATGAAGTACCACGGTCGGGGAACCCTTGTCCGCCGGGAGAATGACGATGGATCGGTCAGCCTTCAGATCACGGAAAGCCTGGGCTTCAGCAGTGGTGATGTTGGGAGTAGGATTAAGGTTTTTTAAGAAGGATTGAGAGGCAAGGCTGGAAGTCAGAAATTTCTGGAAGGTTTGGAGCGGGTGATTTTGAGGAAGAGGAGGTGGGTCCCGCTGTGACGGAACTGTTCCAGGCAGGGTTCAATTTGGATAGTGTCTTGGGGATTTGGGTCATTAAGAGTAGGACTAGGATCATTTTTCTTCGCCGCAAAGTGATATTACCAGCAGAGAGTACGAGTGTAGGACAGTAAATCTTTGACAAGGGCTGTTTGGTTGAATCTGGGAGTGGGGCTGAAGGTGAGGCCTTTGGATACGACAGAGGTTTGGATAGGAGAGAGGTTTGGAGGAAAGGTTAACTACTGAATCAGGGTGTTGTGGTTCCAGATTAAACAGCTCCTTTCACCTATTAAACAACCATTTTGGCTAGTTCTAATAACTTTCGCTTTATTTCCATTTCCATTTTTCCCACATCACTGATCATTTTTAGCCGCTTTTCACAGGTTTTAACGTCATTATTTCTTCGTCAGACAATTGTTAGCCTCATTTTCATAATCTGCCACCACAAAACCACTCCTTTTAATACATTTACACGCAGTTTTTTCGAAATTTTCCCGAATTTCTCCACCCTTTAACGTGTTTTGGCGGCAACACAACCACCTAACCTTTGTGCACATCGTTGTCTTCCAACCCAAGTTCACCACAGGATCAACATAGCCCAACTCTAACCAACACTTTTTCGCCTTTTTTCACACCAGATCTCCAGCTGCTTTCTAGTTCACCTTTATCTCTCCCCATATATTTTTATTTTCATTTTCATTTCAGCCTCATGTTACACTTTCCACCTTCTAATACCATGTCACCATCACAACACCCCCACAACAACCCCATTAAGTTTTATTTACATTCCTTCCGCAAACATGCCTTCGCCCTAGCCAGATTGCGCTCCCATATTTTAATTTCTCAGGCTTGTCTGACATTTGGCATTACCCCCCAAAGGCCTCACACTTAAAGTTATCGAGACCCACCTCCTCTTCCTCAAAATCACCTTCTCCAAACCTTCCAGGAATTTCTGACTTCCAGCCTTGCATCTCAATCCTTCTTAAAAAACCTTAATCCTACTCCCAACATCACCTCTGCTGAAGCCCAGGCTATCCATGATCTGAAGGCTGACCGATCCATCGTCATTCTCCCGGCGGACAAGGGTTCCACGACCGCGGTACTTGATCGTCGAGAGTATGTGGCTGAGGGACTATATCAGCTTTCAGACAACACCACATACAAAGTTTGCCAAGGTAACCCCATTCCTGATGTCTAGGCGGAGCTTCAAGGAATCCTCAGAACCTTAGGCCCCCTGCAAAACCTTTCACCTAACTCCATCAACCTCCTGACCCCACCGACACCCCGCACCCCTACCTTCTACCTTCTTCCTAAAATCCACAAACCCAATCATCCCGGCCGCCCCATTGTAGCTGGTTACCAAGCCCCCACAGAACGTATCTCTGCCTACGTAGATCAACACCTTCACAACCCATTACATGCAGTCTCCCATCCTTCATCAAAGACACCAACCACTTTCTCGAACGCCTGGAATCCTTACCCAATGTGTTACCCCCGGAAACCATCCTTGTAACCATTTATGCCACTTCCTTATACACAAATATTCCTCACGTCCTGGGCCTCGCTGCGATGGAGCATTTCCTTTCACGCCGATCACCTGCCACCCTACCTAAAACCTCTTTCCTCATCACCTTAGCCAGCTTGATCCTGACCCACAAATTCTTCACTTTTGAAGGCCAGACATACCAACAATTAAAGGGAACAGCCATGGGTACCAGGATGGCCCCCTCGTACACCAACCTATTCATGGGTCGCTTAGAGGAAGCCTTCTTGGTTACCCAGGCCTACCAACCGAAAGTTTGGTACAGATTTATTGATGACATCTTCATGATCTGGACTCACAGTGAAGAACAACTCCAGAATTTCCTCTCCAACTTCAACTCCTTTGCTTCCATCAGATTCACCTGGTCCTACTCCAAATCCCATGCCACTTTCCTTGACGTTGACCTCCACCTGTCCAATGGTCAGCTTCACACGTCCGTCCACATCAAACCCACCAACAAGCAACAGTACCTCCATTATGACAGCTGCCACCCATTCCACATCAAACGGTCCCTTCCCTACAGCCTAGGTCTTCGGGGCAAATGAATCTGCTCCAGTCCGGAATCCCTGAACCATTACACCAAGAACCTGACAACAGCTTTCGCATCCCGCAACTACCCTCCCGACCTGGTACAGAAGCAAATAACCAGAGCCACTTCCTCATCCCCTCAAACCCAGAATCCCCCACAGAAGAACCACAAAAGTGCCCCACTTGTGACAGGATACTTTCCGGGACTGGACCAGACTCTGAATGTGGCTCTCCAGCAGGGATACGACTTCCTCAAATCCTGCCCTGAAATGAGATCCATCCTTCATGAAATCCTCCCCACTCCGCCAAGAGTGTCTTTCCGCCGTCCACCTAACCTTCGTAACCTGTTAGTTCATCCCTATGAAATCCCCAAACCACCTTCCCTACCCTCTGGCTCCTATCCTTGTAACCGCCCCCGGTGTAAAACCTGTCCCATGCACCCTCCCACCACCATCTACTCCAGTCCTGTGACCCGGAAGGTGTACACGATCAAAGGCAGAGCCACATGTGAAAGCACCCACATGATTTACCAACTGACCTGCCTACACTGTGATGCATTCTATGTGGGAATGACCAGCAACAAACTGTCCATTCGCATGAATGGACACAGGCAGACAGTGTTTCTTGGTAATGAGGATCCCCCTGTGGCTAAACATGCCTTGGTGCACGGCCAGCACATCTTGGCACAGTGTTACAGCATCCGGGTTATCTGGATACTTCCCACCAACACCAACCTATCCGAACTCCGGAGATGGGAACTTGCTCTTCAATATATCCTCTCTTCCCGTTACCCACCAGGCCTCAATCTCCGCTTATATCAAGTTGCCGCCACTCACACCTCACCTGTCATTCAACATCATCTTTGCCTCTGCACTTCCACCTCGACTGAAATCTCTGCCCAAACTCTTTGTCTTTAAATATGTCTGCTTGTGTCTGTATGTGTGGATGGATATGTGCGTGTGTGCGAGTGTATACCTGTCCTTTTTTCCCCCTACGGTAAGTCTTTCCGCTCCCGGGATTGGAATGACTCCTTACCCTCTCCCTTAAAACCCACTTCCTTTCGTCTTCCCCTCTCCTTCCCTCTTTCCTGATGAGGCAACTGTTTGTTGCGAAAGCTTGAATTTTGTGTGTATGTTTGTGTTTGTTTGTGTGTCTATCGACCTGCCAGCGCTTTTTTTCGGTAAGTCACCTCATCTTTGTTTTTATATATAATTTTTCCCACGTGGAATGTTTCCTTCTATTTTTTATATATAAAAACAAAGATGAGGTGACTTACCGAACAAAAGCGCTGGCAGGTCGATAGACACACAAACAAACACAAACATACACACAAACTTCAAGCTTTCGCAACAAACTGTTGCCTCATCAGGAAAGAGGGAAGGAGAGGGGAAGACGAAAGGAAGTGGGTTTTAAGGGAGAGGGTAAGGAGTCATTCCAATCCCGGGAGCGGAAAGACTTACCTTAGGTGGAAAAAAGGACAGGTATACACTCGCACACACGCACATATCCATCCACACATACAGACACAAGCGGACATATTTAAAGACAAAGAGTTTGGGCAGAGATGTCAGTCGAGGCAGAAGTGTAGAGGCAAAGAAGTTGTTGAAAGACAGGTGAGGTATGAGTGGCGGCAACTTGAAATTAGCGGAGATTGAGGCCTGGCGGATGACGAGAAGAGAGGATATACTGAAGGGCAAGTTCCCATCTTCGGAGTTCGGATAGGTTGGTGTTGGTGGGAAGTATCCAGATAACCCGGACGGTGTAACACTGTGCCAAGATGTGCTGGCTGTGCACCAATGCATGTTTAGCCACAGGGTGATCCTCATTACCAACAAACACTGTCTGCCTGTGTCCATTCATGCGAATGGACAGTTTGTTGCTGGTCATTCCCACATAGAATGCATCACAGTGTAGGCAGGTCAGTTGGTAAATCACGTGGGTGCTTTCACACGTGGCTCTGCCTTTGATTGTGTACACCTTCCGGGTTACAGGACTGGAGTAGGTGGTGGTGGGAGGGTGCATGGGACAGGTTTTGCATCGGGGGCGGTTACAAGGATAGGAGCCAGAGGGTAGGGAAGGTGGTTTGGGGATTTCATAGGGATGAACTAACAGGTTACGAAGGTTAGGTGGACGGCGGAAAGACACTCTTGGCGGAGTGGGGAGGATTTCATGAAGGATGGATCTCATTTCAGGGCAGGATTTGAGGAAGTCGTATCCCTGCTGGAGAGCCACATTCAGAGTCTGGTCCAGTCCCGGAAAGTATCCTGTCACAAGTGGGGCACTTTTGTGGTTCTTCTGTGGGGGATTCTGGGTTTGAGGGGACGAGGAAGTGGCTCTGGTTATTTGCTTCTGTACCAGGTCGGGAGGGTAGTTGCGGGATGCGAAAGCTGTTTTCAGGTTGTTGGTGTAATGATTCAGGGATTCCGGACTGGAGCAGATTCGTTTGCCACGAAGACTTAGGCTGTAGGGAAGGGACCGTTTGATGTGGAATGGGTGGCAGCTGTCATAATGGAGGTACTGCTGCTTGTTGGTGCGTTTGATGTGGACGGACGTGTGAAGTTGGCCATTGGACAGGTGGAGGTCAACGTCAAGGAAAGTGGCATGGGATTTGGAGTAGGACCAGGTGAATCTGATGGAACCAAAGGAGTTGAGGTTGGAGAGGAAATTCTGGAGTTCTTCTTCACTGTGAGTCCAGATCATGAAGATGTCATCAATAAATCTGTACCAAACTTTGGGTTGGCAGACTTGGGTAACCAAGAAGGCTTCCTCTAAGCGACCCATGAATAGGTTGGCGTACGAGGGGGCCATACTGGTACCCATGGCTGTTCCCTTTAATTGTTGGTATGTCTGGCCTTCAAAAGTGAAGAAGTTGTGGGTCAGGATGAAGCTGGCTAAGGTAATGAGGAAAGAGGTTTTAGGTAGGGTGGCAGGTGATCGGCGTGAAAGGAAATGCTCCATCACAGCGAGGCCCTGGACGTGCGGAATATTTGTGTATAAGGACGTGGCATCAATGGTTACAAGAATGGTTTCCGGGGTAACAGATTGGGTAAGGATTCCAGGCGTTCAAGGAAGTGGTTGGTGTCCTTGATGAAGGATGGGAGACTGCATGTAATGGGTTGAAGGTGTTGATCTACGTAGGCAGAGATACGTTCTGTGGGGGCTTGGTAACCAGCTACAATGGGGCGGCCGGGATGATTGGGTTTGTGGATTTTAGGAAGAAGGTAGAAGGTAGGGGTGCGGGGTGTCGGTGGGGTCAGGAGGTTGATGGAGTCAGGTGAAAGGTTTTGCAGGGGGCCTAAGGTTCTGAGGATTCCTTGAAGCTCTGCCTGGACATCGGGAATGGGGTTACCTTGGCAAACTTTGTATGTGGTGTTGTCTGAAAGCTGACGCAGTCCCTCAACCCAGAATCCCCCATAGAAGAACCACAAAAGTGCCCCACTTGTGACAGGATACTTTCCGGGACTGGACCAGACTCTGAATGTGGCTCTCCAGCAGGGATATGACTTCCTCAAATCCTGCCCTGAAATGAGATCCATCCTTCATGAAATCCTCCCCACTCCGCCAAGAGTGTCTTTCCGCCGTCCACCTAACCTTCGTAACCTGTTAGTTCATCCCTATGAAATCCCCAAACCACCTTCCCTACCCTCTGGTTCCTATCCTTGTAACCGCCCCCGATGCAAAACCTGTCCCATGCACCCTCCCACCACCACCTACTCCAGTCCTGTAACCCGGAAGGTGTACACAATCAAAGGCGGAGCCACGTGTGAAAGCACCCACGTGATTTAGCAACTGACCTGCCTACACTGTGATGCATTCTATGTGGGAATGACCAGCAACAAACTGTCCATTCGCATGAATGGACACAGGCAGACAGTGTTTGTTGGTAATGAGGATCACCCTGTGGCTAAACATGCCTTGGTGCACAGCCAGCACATCTTGGCACAGTGTTACACCGTCCGGGTTATCTGGATACTTCCCACCAACACCAACCTATCCGAACTCCGAAGATGGGAACTTGCCTTTCAGTATATCCTCTCTTCTCGTCATCCGCCAGCCCTCAATCTCCGCTAATTTCAAGTTGCCGCCACTCATACCTCACCTGTCTTTCAACAACTTCTTTGCCTCTACACTTCTGCCTCGACTGACATCTCTGCCCAAACTCTTTGTCTTTAAATATGTCTGCTTGTGTCTGCATGTGTGGATGGATATGTGCGTGTGTGCGAGTGTATACCTGTCCTTTTTTCCCCCTAAGGTAAGTCTTTCCGCTCCCGGGATTGGAATGACTCCTTACCCTCTCCCTTAAAACCCACTTCCTTTCGTCTTCCCCTCTCCTTCCCTCTTTCCTGATGAGGCAACAGTTTGTTGCGAAAGCTTGAATTTTGTGTGTATGTTTGTGTTTGTTTGTGTGTCTATCGACCTGCCAGCGCTTTTGTTCGGTAAGTCACCTCATCTTTGTTTTTATATATAATTTTTCCCACGTGGAATGTTTCCTTCTATTATATTGATATCATTAATTTGAATCCAACAATTACGTTTGTTATTGTCACTGTTGCATTTCGAAATCTTTTCTGTCGTCTTATTTTCCTCTTTCTGTTTTTGCCAGTAGTTTCACTTTGTATTCACCTTCTCCTTTTTACCGTAATCTGCTATACTATTTTATCCCGCCTATATATATACTCAATAATACGTAACCCACTTCCAAACCATAACCAAAAAAAAATAAAAAATAAAATTTTTTTTGCCGCTTTCAGCACTACCGCCGCTATAATATCCACCGTTTCTAGTTCACAAACAGCTCCTTTCACCTTTTAAACAACCATTTCGGCCAGTTCTAATAACTTTCGCTTTATTTCCATTTCCGTTTTTCCCACATCACTGATCATTTTTAGCCGCTTCCCACAGGTTTTAACGCCATTATTTCTTCGTCAGACAATTGTTAACCTCATTTTCATAATCTGCCACCACAATACCACTCCTTTTAATATACTACACGCAGTTTTTTCGAAATTTTCCCGAATTTCTCCGTCCTTTAACGTGTTTTGGCGGCAACACAACCACCTAACCTTTATGCACATCGTTGTCTACCAACCCAAGTCCAACATAGCCCAGCTGTAACCAACACCTTTTCGCCTTTTTTCATTCCAGAGCTCCAGTTACTTCACCTTTATCTCTCCCCATATATTTTTATTTTCATTTTCATTTCACCTCATGTCACACTTTCCACCTTCTAATACCATGTCACCCTCACAACACCCCCACAACGACCCCATTAAGTTTTATTTACATTCCCTCCGCAAACATGCCTTCGCCCTAGCCAGATTACGCTCCCATATTCTATTTTCTCAGGCCTGTCTGACATTTGGCATCACCCCCAAAGGCCTCACACTTAAAGTTCCCATCTCTGGCTGCAACCCTTCCTTCCATCAGTCCCTATACCAGTTCCAAACTGAACAATCCATTGCCCTCACCCACCTAATCCTTCACCTACACATCAACTCAGCCAATGAACACACCCGTCAACTCCTATCCTTAATAAAAGTCCTTAATCTTTCCTCTCCCACATCCACACCGGCTGTTCAGAGCATTATCCTACAGGCCAACCGTAAATTAGAACAGCATGCCACACTCCACCTCAAAAAACTATCCAATCTCCTGGTTTCCCACCTCCGGAAAGGCAACTCACTCACCCTTCACAACCTTTCCAGCAAACCTCAACCTCCTCTCATTGCACACAAACCCAGTCTCTCCCATCTACCCAATCTCCCACTTCCAGCTCCACTCCCTCCAAAACCTCAAAATTCCGATCAACACAATCTGGAACCACAACACCCTAATTCGGTAGTTAACCTTTCCTCCAAACCTCTCTCCCAATCCGAAACCTCTGTCCTATCCAAAGGCCTCACCTTCAGCCCCACTCCCAGATTCAACCAAACAGCCCTCGTCAAAGATTTACTGTCCTACACTCGTACTCTCTGCTGGAAGTATCACTTTGCCACGAAGAAAAATGATCCTAATCCTACTCCTAATGATCCGACTCCTCAAGACACCATCCAAATTGAACCCTGCCTGGAACAGTTCCGTCCTCCGTCACAGCGGGACCCACCTCCTCTTCCTCAAAATCACCCTCTCCAAACCTTCCAGGAATTTCTGACCTCCAGCCTTGCATCTCAATCCTTCTTAAAAAACCTTAATCCTACACCCAACATCACCACTGCTGAAGCCCAGGCTATCCGTGATCTGAAGGCTGACCGATCCATCGTCATTCTTCCGGCGGACAAGGGTTCCACGACCGTGGTACTTGATCTTCGGGAGTATGTGGCTGAGGGACTGCGTCAGCTTTCAGACAACACCACATACAAAGTTTGCCAAGGTAACCCCATTCCCGATGTCCAGGCAGAGCTTCAAGGAATCCTCAGAACCTTAGGTCCCCTGCAAAACCTTTCACCTGACTCCATCAACCTCCTGACCCCACCGACACCCCGCACCCCTACCTTCTACCTTCTTCCTAAAATCCACAAACCCAATCATCCCGGCCGCTCCATTGTAGCTGGTTACCAAGCCCCCACAGAACGTATCTCTGCCTACATAGATCAACACCTTCAACCCATTACATGCAGTCTCCCATCCTTCATCAAGGACACCAACCACTTCCTTGAATGCCTGGAATCCTTACCCAATCTGTTACCCCCGGAAACCATCCTTGTAACCATTGATGCCACGTCCTTATACACAAATATTCCGCACGTCCAGGGCCTCGCTGCGATGGAGCATTTCCTTTCACGCCGATCACCTGCCACCCTACCTAAAACCTCTTTCCTCATTACCTTAGCCAGCTTCATCCTGACCCACAACTTCTTCACTTTTGAAGGCCAGACATACCAACAATTAAAGGGAACAGCCATGGGTACCAGGATGGCCCCCTCGTACGCCAACCTATTCATGGGTCGCTTAGAGGAAGCCTTCTTGGTTACCCAAGTCTGCCAACCCAAAGTTTGGTACAGATTTATTGATGACATCTTCATGATCTGGACTCACAGTGAAGAAGAACTCCAGAATTTCCTCTCCAACCTCAACTCCTTTGGTTCCATCAGATTCACCTGGTCCTACTCCAAATCCCATGCCACTTTCCTTGACGTTGACCTCCACCTGTCCAATGGCCAACTTCACACGTCCATTCACATCAAACCCACCAACAAGCAGCAGTACCTCCATTATGACAGCTGCCACCCATTCCACATCAAACGGTCTCTTCCCTACAGCCTAAGTCTTCGTGGCAAACGAATCTGCTCCAGTCCGGAATCCCTGAATCATTACACCAACAACCTGAAAACAGCTTTCGCATCCCGCAACTACCCTCCCGACCTGGTACAGAAGCAAATAACCAGAGCCACTTCCTCGTCCCCTCAAACCCAGAATCCCCCACAGAAGAACCACAAAAGTGCCCCACTTGTGACAGGATACTTTCCGGGACTGGACCAGACTCTGAATGTGGCTCTCCAGCAGGGATACGACTTCCTCAAATCCTGCCCTGAAATGAGATCCATCCTTCATGAAATCCTCCCCACTCCGCCAAGAGTGTCTTTCCGCCGTCCACCTAACCTTCGTAACCTGTTAGTTCATCCCTATGAAATCCCCAAACCACCTTCCCTACCCTCTGGCTCCTATCCTTGTAACCGCCCCCGATGCAAAACCTGTCCCATGCACCCTCCCACCACCACCTACTCCAGTCCTGTAACCCGGAAGGTGTACACAATCAAAGGCAGAGCCACGTGTGAAAGCACCCACGTGATTTACCAACTGACCTGCCTACACTGTGATGCATTCTATGTGGGAATGACCAGCAACAAACTGTCCATTCGCATGAATGGACACAGGCAGACAGTGTTTGTTGGTAATGAGGATCACCCTGTGGCTAAACATGCCTTGGTGCACAGCCAGCACATCTTGGCACAGTGTTACACCGTCCGGGTTATCTGGATACTTCCCACCAACACCAACCTATCCGAACTCCGAAGATGGGAACTTGCCCTTCAGTATATCCTCTCTTCTCGTCATCCGCCAGCCCTCAATCTCCGCTAATTTCAAGTTGCCGCCACTCATACCTCACCTGTCTTTCAACAACTTCTTTGCCTCTACACTTCTGCCTCGACTGACATCTCTGCCCAAACTCTTTGTCTTTAAATATGTCTGCTTGTGTCTGTATGTGTGGATGGATATGTGCGTGTGTGCGAGTGTATACCCGTCCTTTTTTCCCCCTAAGGTAAGTCTTTCCGCTCCCGGGATTGGAATGATTCCTTACCCTCTCCCTTAAAACCCACTTCCTTTCGTCTTCCCCTCTCCTTCCCTCTTTCCTGATGAGGCAACAGTTTGTTGCGAAAGCTTGAATTTTGTGTGTATGTTTGTGTTTGTTTGTGTGTCTATCGACCTGCCAGCGCTTTTGTTCGGTAAGTCACCTCATCTTTGTTTTTATATATAATTTTTCCCACGTGGATGAGGTGACTTACCGAACAAAAGCGCTGGCAGGTCGATAGACACACAAACATATATATATATATATATATATATATATATTGGATTTCTTTCAAGGTAGTATAATAGTTCTTAAATAGCATCATGGTACTTACACAACATCCATTTCTTCATCGTCGTCATCATCTGTATTTGCTTGAAAGTAGGGATTTGCTGATGCAGGCCGGAATTTATATCCAGTGAGTACAAAGAACACATATGTAGCCATTTCTCTGAACATTTCATCTAACCACTCATACTGAAATGGTACTGTTATCTGAAACAAATTGGAACAATCATCTTTTTGACTTAGATAAATATAAACTGGTAACAATATCAATTCATATGAAGAAAGAAAGTTTATAACTTGTTACAAATTCTGATGCAATACTTTAATACCTAGCTGACTATAATTACTTCTCATACAGCTGATGATGACAACATAACCAAAATAAAGGAATTTTCTGTAAGTAACATTATTTGGAGAAACTACATCTAGAGAGGAGGGAAACATCTCTATTCATTGTAAAATCAATTTGTCCATAAATAAGACCAGATAATGTAAACAGCGCTTTCCTTCCAGATGTATTTGCAGGAGCAGCACTACATGATGCAACTATTTAATGTGCTTACCTCACTTGAATGAGATGTATCCCTGTTTTATTTTCCTTCTAAGGTACACTTTTCATCATCCACTATAACCTCAGCATAATGCTTGCATTTGACTACGACTGTCAAACACATGTTGTACAATTGAAGATCTCATTCATATTTAACTCCTGTTAATGGCAATATTGTATACTACTTGTGTATTATGAGGTCATAGAAGATTTATTTGCTTGCATTCATAAGTTCAGTCTGTTGTATTGTTTTTGGTGTGACGTTTTATATGCAATGTAAACAACAGTACAAGTGTAGAGTGGATGGGGATGCATTTGTGATTTCGGATAAAGGTATGGTGACTGTTCTTCTCATGGAGCACTGTCCAGCCAAGGTGCTACCTGGAGACTGCACCCATGAAATGGTACTGGACTGGTCATAATAAGGTGGCCACAAACTTCAAAATTTATTATATATGAAGCAGAGTCAAATGAAAATCTTAAAAAATAAGAAAAATTTGGTTTCCTGCACTATTGTTCTGTACGTTAGCAGTGCAGTTATTAAAGCTTTAAAGAATTCCCAACCAGGCCCACACACAGGACCCCCCCTTTTTTTTGACGGGGGGGGGGGGGGGGGGGGGGGGGGGGGGGGGGGGGGGGGGAGGCAAATTAGAAAGCTAATTTTACTCAGTGTGACTTTTTATATTATAATATAAATATAGATCCCTTTAAACTTTTTAATAGATGGCCGACAAGTGAGGTCACAGGTATTTTCTTCGTCCGCTAAAAGAACTTATTTAAGAGGAAATAGTGTCAAATTTAAATTCTCTTTGTTTTGTATACTCGCTGTAGTGTCCGTTCTTGTCACACAAGTGAATATTAGCGTCCCAGCAGAGCTTTTTCTTGAAAAAACTTATTCTTTTCCTGAAGTCCTGATAATCGTGACGTAACCCGAAATTTTGCATGACATAAACACAAAAAATCTATTCAAGTTTTCTTAATAGTGCAAAATTCGTTTAAAAAAGCCAGCTACTAGTTTCATCAGTGTTTACTGTCGCAATAAAAGTGTAATTAAATGTTTCTAAATCGTATTTAACTAACACATTTCATATTGTTTACTAGTTAGATAGACACGATCTAGGACTAAATTTTCCAAGTTATAAACGTTTTAAAAATCTGACAAAACACCCCCGATAACATAAATTCTCTAAAAGAAAAGAAATTACAAATTCATTCTTCTGTCATTGTAACTCAAAATCAGTACAAAAAAAACCACTGCACATAAGACTTTTGTGTCGTTTTTTTGTTTATACTCTGCCAATCAAGCATCCTTGACAATTTAAAACATTCTTTAAACTTAATTATTCTTTTGAAACTGACCACGAGTGAGAAACGTGGGAGCTGTCATAGGGTAGTGACTGGAGGGATTTGTTGCCAATCTTGTAGGAAATATTTTCACTGGGGGAGGGGGGGGGGGGTGCAGTGGGGAGAACAGAAGAGGCTCTCTCCTGGAACTGCAGAACTGCAGAGTACACAGTATGAACATTTTGACTGGGGAACAGGAAAGGAAAATCTGTGCCCTTCAGGCACAGTTGGAGGAAGCAAGGAAGGAACTCATAAGGATCAAGGGAGATAAGGGGGAGGAGGGTGGTTGGGAACTGGCAGCTGGTAGGAGGATAGGAAGAAAGAGAACGCGATCTGACAGTTTTATCATCAACACCAAAAACAGGAAGAGCCGCAGGTAGAACAAGGAGTAGGAAATGTGCAGCACACTTCAACCAAGGCCAAGAAGCCTAGGAATGTACAAAGTGTTAGGAAGAAGAAAGTACTGCTGCTAGGTAATAGCCATGGGTGAGGTGTAGGCCCTCAGTTACAGGAAAATTTAGGGGCAGTGTACCAGGCCACCAGTATCTTCAAGCCAAATGCAGGGCTAAGTGATGTGATAGAGGACTAAGGGTATTTATATGTAAGGACTTTACAAAAGAGGACCATGTAGTGATAGTGGGTGGGGTGGGAAACAGTTTGGACAGGGATGGTGCATATGACATAGGTGGTGCCTGGACAAGATAGCTTCCCTGACTCATGGCACAAATGTACACTTTGTCGAGCTGTTCCAGCATCATGATTAACCACACCTTGATGGAGCTGTGACACGAGTCAGTGTGGGGTTAGGGATGGCTCTGAGGACAACCAACTTTGCTCATGTTTCTCTGGTGCCCATCGGGACTATCAACCGATGGGGTTTCACTAGGCATGGCTTACACCTAAACAGGACTGGGAAGGGAAGATTGGTACAGCTGATTCATGAAAGTATAGGGGGTGGATCTCGGGCCACACATGGTCAAATACCTGTTGTCATAGGTAGGAAAAGTAGGTCTTTTTCAGAATAAATCAAGACAACAGGTTCCCTGCCTAAAGAGTATCTCCAGCGTGTAGAGACACAGAAATTCAACATGTAGTATTATCATTGTATGAAAGGGCAAATTCTTACTGCAGAACTACTTCAAGGGGTGGAGAATCATGCATTTACATCAGAAAAGGAACACATTTCAAATCAAGACATGACCTCAGAACAGTAAGTGAAGACAAACACTTTGAAACATCAGCTATTGAATTAACAGTGCTTGATATCACCAAGAAAGTAATCATTTTCTGTGTGTATAGATCTTCCAGTGGTAGTGTGGACACTTTTTTCAATAAATTAACTGAAGTTCTAGACAAAGTCTCAAGTACCAAGGTCAACATAATTCTGTGTGGGGACATTAACATCAACACTAATATCACAAATGAATCCAGCAGCACCTTCATCAACATCCTTCAAAGTTTTGGCATGTCCCTATTGGACAACAGTGCAACAAGGGTTACTACAAAGACTGCATCAGTAATTGACCATGTGGCCACAAATATGGACAGGGAAAATATGATGTAGCTGTAAAAGATCTCGGACTATCAGACCATCCTTGTCAAATAACAACAGTAAAATCAGGAATTGAATCATTCCCTAAATTACAAGCCTACAAACGACATCTATCAGAAATGAAAATAAAAGATTTTTGAAAAGAGCTAGAAAATCAAAGCTGGGATGAAGTGTATAAGGAAACCAATGTGAATATGAAATTCTCTAAATTCTCCACATTGTTTAAACTGAACTTTGAAAAGTATGCATGTCTGTATCAACATCTCAGAAAAACAGATAGGTAACATCAGGTATCAAGAAGTCCTCCCAAACACTTAAACACCTCAGTTCCATGAAAAAGATTCGCGGTGATCCAGAATTCTTAAATTTTTATCAGAGATACAAAAAGATCTATAGGGAGGTGCTGATTGCTGCAAAAAAGTCATTTAATGACAAAATAATAAATAATGCAGAGAATAAAAGCAAAGCAGTCTGGGATGACAATTTTAAATTAAATGTAGATGGCACCTCTGTAGACTGTGTAACAAATGGAAATTTTCTAGGAATTAATATTGATTCTCAGTTGGAGGGGTGCGAACACACGAAGGTACTTGCAAACAGGATGTCATCAGCATGTTATGCCCTTAGAATCCTAACATCAGTGTGTAACATGCAATGTCTTTTAGTTACATATTATTCATATGTACACTCAATTCTTAGCTATGGCATTCTTTTTTGGGGAACAAACACACAAAATATGAACACAATTTTCAAACTCCAGAAGAGAGCCATTAGAATAATAACCAAAAATATTACTCAAGCTCATTGTAAAGATCTGTTCAAAACAGTGGGGATTTTAACTGCTCCATGTGAATACATTTAACAGTCAGTTGTACACATCAAAAATAACATTGGTAATTACTGCACAAACAGCTCTGTCCATGACCATGCAAGAAGAAGTAGACTCAACCAACATTTACCAAGAAAATATGAACATAAAACTCGAAACAGCATTTTCTACCAAGGAATAAAACTGTACATTAAATTACCAAAAGAGATTAAAGAAATTGCAAAAATAAACTTATTTAAAAAGGTAGCTAAAAAGAATCTGTTATGCAATACATTTTATGCTTTGAAGAATTATTTATATAAAACAGAGTAGGGGTTTGATAAAAATATGTTATGCAAATAAATGATAATAACGATTATAAAACATCCAACATTCCACATAACACCTCCAAATTATGTTTTTTTTCTTCTTTTTTCTTTTCTAGAAATACTTACTCCCAAGTTATGCATAGCACAATACTTACACCTCTTCCTCTTTCTGAGCTCAACATCTCACTCATTATAGAGGGACGCTCACTCAGTTTTTCAGGATAGCAAATGGGAAGCTGTGGTACAGAAAATGGCCCAGAGATCATCAATATGTGTGTGTGTGTGTGTGTGTGTGTGTGTGTGTGTGTGTGTGTGTGTAGTATGTAGTGAGTGAAGTGTTATGAAACAATGTGTGTGTAGTATGCAGTGACTAATAGTGAGATATGAGTGAACAGTGTGGTATTACATTATTTAGTAAGTTATTTGTAAAAAAAGCATTGTATACCAGGAGTAAAATCTAATGATTGTCTCTGACTAAAAGTCTGTAAATATATGTCTATACTAATTAGCGTATTTTAAATTGGTCTAAACTTGTAAATATTTTGACATGTCCTATATCCTTGTAAAAAGAGATCGACGGATGACTAAAGCTGCTGCTACTACTGCTACTACTACTACTACTACTACTACTACTGTGCTGTGACACCAGAGTCTACTGCAGCAGCTGCAGCCACTGTGATGGACAATCACCACGTGATGGTTGATAAAATAGCCACAAATCTGAACATTAGTGATGGCCCAACATTTAAGACTGTTAAATAAGTGCTTAGGTTTTGCTAAGTGTCTGCAATGTAAGTGCCATGGCATGTCACTCCATAACAAAAGAGTGATGCTTTGATGCCTGTGGAGAAACTGCTTTGAAGCAGACGAGGGTAGCTTCCTTATGAAAATCACCACAGAACATGGAACCATTACCATCAACATAAAACCAAGAACGCAAACAAGGAATGGTACCATTCCTTATCTCCAAATTCCAAGAAGATCTATGAATAGCCATCTGCAGAGAAGATTATGCTGACTGTCATTTGATACGCGAGGCTTGGTGCCATTCCTCATCTCCAAAGTCCAAGATGATCTATGAACAACCATCTGCAGAGAAGATTATGGTGACTGTCATTTGATATGAGAGGCATTATCCTGCAGCACAGCACACCCAGTGGAAATACCATCATCACTGCACATATTTTGATTTGTTGAAAAATCATCTTCCACCTGCAGTCAGATCAAACTGATGAAAACACATTTGACTACATGTGTCATTTTGCAATATTGCATAATGCTGTCACCATCACTAATCTTCACTCTGCTACTCTTACACATCCACTATACTCACCAATCCTCCTCCCCGTAAGATTCCCCACCAATAACTTCTTGCACTTACTGAGTGTTGTAGAAAGTGTGATGAATGTGACTGAGACTACGCCGGAAAACGATAGTGTGTTGAAGCACTTTTGTTCAATACATCATAAGTAAAACAAATAAATAAATAAGGTTTTGTGTGTGTTCTCCTGTTGCTGCTTGGTGAGTAGATTTTTTTTATCTGTCCATTTACATTATAGTGTAGTCTGCTTCCAGGCACCACACTCACAACTTTGAGAAGCTATTTTCTTTCATTTATGCACCGAATTGGCACATGTGCCAGTGATAGTTCTTATTTGGTCAAGAACTGACCAGATCTTGCATGGAAATTCAAAGCCAGATGGTTCGGTCGATATGCACAGTATCTTAAGTTATTATTTCGTAGTATTAATCTGCCATATGTGTCCCCAGCAGTCATTAGTATTAACACCCTTGAGAACTAATATCCTTGCAGTTTTCTTTACTGATGTTGGGAATATCTTCATGAACAGGGAGGTGAGGATTTTTCTGTAGTTTTCTGTACTTAGTACGAGTGGACTTTCCTCCACAGTGAAGGAGGTGGTACGTGGCTAAGTATGGGTTGCCAGAATGTAAGTGATGTTCTGATTGTACCAATGATAAGACAAATAGTATGACTGAGCTCTATGTCAACAAGTCTTGTGTGAGTACTATTCATCAGAGGTGGGGAGCAATAGTCCACAATATGGTAAACCAATCCCAGAGCTAAAGTACAGAGTTTGATGCAGAGGATCTCCATGATGTGCCATTGAGTTTTCTTAAGAACATTATTTTTATTTTGGCATCTGTTCTTAGCAGATGTTGTTTGTAACCGTGTGTCCTAACAAGCTCGACAGCTACATATTTTGAGTTTCTGTTATGTCTCTGAGTAGCCTTCCTTCAAAGTAGACCATGAGCTCTTTGTTAGCTAACATGTTATTGTACTAGGATTATTGTCATTAAAAGTTAAAGTATATTTAAATCACCACCTCATCCATAGTTTAGAAAATGCTCCAATTTTAATGCCCAGTGCCATTAATTAAAACCACCAGGTGATTGTGCAACATGACTCATCTGTAAATTATCAACAAATTTGGCTGTAGAAATATGCAGAACACCCATAAAATTGCTTCATAAACATTAAAAACTTCAACAAACCTTCAATAAATACACAATAACCCTGGTGAAGTAAATATAGCACACAATCATTATATAAAAATGACGAAAAAGCTTCAATTTGCGCAAATTTATTGCTGCCTTTCCATCAGTATGAGATGCTTCCTGTAGGTGCCTAATAGACCTGGAAAGAATTAAACATGGTATCAGTAAATATTCCTTACACAAGGATACTGATTTCACATTACTAAAGAAAACATTCAGTATACTAAATTAATAGCTAACACACCATACGACTGGAAACAGAATTGCTCCACAGCAAAGCAGATCAAGTATAAACACAACTCTCCATATTCTATGTTCTACTGCTCCTTCTTCTGATTCATCAATAATTATCTCAGCTACATTTGCTAGGACCTGCAAGCACAATTGATGAAATCATTACCAATAACAGATAACTTACTTAAACAACAATTAACAAAATATTCATGTCCTTGTACCTTACCTGCAAAGGAATAACAATCATGAATATTTTCTTGTCCTTCTCTGACAAAATATGTTTGATAAATGTCCACCCTGTTCCAACAAGAACAATTGTTATGAACAAAACTGCACCCTTCAGTCTGCAAACAGAAAAATCATTTAATTAATACCTAGAAAATTCTGAAAAAGATCATGAGAATATTACACATTAAATTATATAATTGACTTCAACACCAGTTCTTAGTTTTACTTTCCATCTTCATGGTCATAACAATGATGTTTAATCATGCAAGTGTTTATGACATTAAAAACACAAACATAATCCGTTTCCATGTGATACTCTGATTATGGTTACATCTGATGTGATTGAGCATTGCCGCACTATTGAGTTAATCATTTGTTTCAACAATTCTTTTAGCAGTACAGAGGCTAACAACACAGTTTTGAAATTTCATGCAGCTTGCTCAGATCCAGTCTTACGTTTTGTTGTTCTTTTGCTGTATTGGTAGTAACTTATGCCACATCAATATTTTTTGTAATATTGTAAAATGAAATAGAATTTTTGGCAAATGAAATATGTATTATTTATTAAAAATAGATTGTTTCAACAAAAATCTTATATAATTAACTGTAACTGAAAATTAAAAACAAAAAAATCTAGTATTTCAATTTTTGCTTTGTATTTTACTTCTATGCTTTAAGAGAACCAGTAAATTTATAAAAACATTCAAAGCTTAAAAATTTGGTGTACCATGAGCAACGTATGAAGGCCCATATAACACTATACTACAGTCACATTTTTGTGTGTGTGTATATCATTTGGAAAACAACCCAGCAAACTGGCAATAATCTTGCAGTAAACCGTGAATATCAAGACATTTTCTCAAAGGCTGGAGGCTGCAACTGATTATGTATCAAGGTGTGTATTTTAACTGCACTGCTTCTACTTGAGATTTCCCTTTGCTGTGCTATGAGAGTAGGGCACATCTGTAACTGGTAAATGTATTTCTTCACCTGTCAGTCAGAGTATACATTGCAGGGTTTACATAGCAGTGTACACTTTGGTGGAATTACTTTTAATGAACATGTTGATACTCTGAGTTCATTGACAAACAGCCCATCATATACATAGGGATAGTTTTGCCCATCTCACAAGTCAACAATGTACAGAAACGCTTCCATGTTTATGTAAGGTCAAAAAACTTTCTCCGGAAATTGATGATAGGTTTCTTTTGAGAACTTTCCAGGTGGTGTGGATGCCTTCATTAGTTTACGTCTTGAGGACCAAATTTGTCACTTATTTCTTGGAGACAGATTAAAATTGTTGGTAGTAGTTTTCTGGAAGGTGTTCATACATATAAGTAGTGATTATAATTTTTTTTTGATTTGAAATCTCATTTTTTTTAGCCATTAATTCCATCGTATATCACAATGTCATAAACAATATACTAATAATAAAACTGTAAAACTGTCATGCCTGTGTGATTCAACATGTTAATTTCCAAAACTACTAGAAGAATCTTCACAGAGTTTTTACAAGTAACTTCAGCGTAGCTCATGGCAACTACAGGTTTTGTTTCATCAAAATCAGATCACAAAAAAAGATGTCATAATTTAAAGTGTTATCCACACAACATAAAGAAAGAAATTTATTCTTCGAAAAATAAATGGAAACAAAAAATAAAAATTGTTTACTCTTTGACGTTTGACTAAATCATACTTGTGAAATGCTTTTATTGACTGATATGTTCTACATAATATGATTCAACATAATAAATGCAATGCTCATACAATCCTCAACATATTTAATCCATACTTCCACACAAATATTATTAAATGTAGCAGTAACTCACTCTGTTAAATTTTCAAGACCAAGCTGCTGAAGTGATTTCAATTAAATTTGGTATGGAGATAGCTTGAGCACTGAGGAAGACCATAGGCTACTTTAGAGGGGAAAAAAATTATCCCTGATAGTGTGAAATAGGGGGGGGGAACATCTTTTGTTACATCAGTATGCGAACTCAGCCCACACACCTCCGCTCACACCACTTGGTAGTAATGTTGTGCATGCCACTGCATCGTGCTTTTGGACACGGAGTGGGGAGGGGGGTTGTCACACCCGTCATTAACTATGCTTACCAGAACAGTTAGATAAACAGGGCAGGTGACACTCCTGCATGTACAACAGCTTAGTTACTCACAATAACTCGTTAAAACAAAACTACAGACATGTGAGCACAGCCATGAGTATCAGGTAACTGCAAGACATAAACAGTCTCTTCATCAAAATTACATCCGCTGTCCTAGCACGCACAAGTCAACAGTACACAGAAGCTTTGGGTGTACTAGTGTTAGTACATTTCAGGAAATCAAAGTGATCCTCATTTTTTGCCATGTTTGCATGAGATTTGAGGTCAACCGTTGATCACTTCTACTGCTGCCAATACACACTTCACCTTAAATCCACAAAGATAAGATGTTAGAAATTAAGCCTTGTACAGAGGCCTGTAGAAAATCATTTTTCTCTCACACTGTTTGCAAGCTGGCTAGGAAAGGAAATGATGATTAGTGGTATGTGGTACCCTCTGCTATGCGCCCTACAGTCGTTAGTGAAGTATGTATGTAGATGTATTTCTGTTTGTATTCCACCTCTGAAGACACAACATCAACAGGGCACTTAAATCCTAATTCACTCTTCTCTTTGCAGCAGAACGATTCAGACTCGATTAGCATTCAGCTGTCCCACAGATGAGACAGAATGGAAGTCTCTATTTGCATCCAGAACACAGCCAACAGAAATAATTGAAAATGAAGAATCACAAAATTTTGGATTTGGCAACTGGAGGAAAAAGGTACGACGATCAAATGGAAAAATGTAATGACAATGAGAACAACAAAAATGAGACTTATAAATCACTTGTGTGTGTGTGTGTGTGTGTGTGTGTGTGTGTGTGTGTGTGTGTGTGTGTGAGTGCGCGCGCGTGCACGCACGTGTGGTCCAATTTCTATTAAACAAAATAAAACTATATTTTACAGTCTTACTTACAAATGAGCAATGTAGTATAGTATTGCCCAAGCTGCAATATGTTCACCTTTTGTCTGTATGAAGTGATAATTTATCCCATGGAACATTAGGGATAATGATTTTAAGTACACAAGAATAGCCATCAGATAATGTATCTTGAAGACTGGATGCCTGCAAACAACATATAATTGTTAGAAAATGGCAAAATTTCGGAACCAATCAGTTACAATCAAATGATGTATAATTTAATCATCCAAATTAGAAAACATTATTAATATTATTTTAATTTGTGCATTGCTGTCAGTGTTGCTTTTGTAAAAGAGAAAGAAACTGCCTTCAGTCACAAATCATGATTTTTATTTCAATACATGCATTTCAAGCCTTGGAGCTCATCTTCAGCTGCCTGATCAATCTCAGTCCTTTTTTTTTCTTTTTCTTTTCTTTTTTAAATTTACGTTGGTACTGGTCTTTTTCTACTAGTGGTTATGTAGTTTTTAAGCATGGCATGAACAGACATATTTACATACACATACATACTTTTGAACTCATACAAATGTGCTGAGAGACGAAAAGTGTGCACATTTATGTAAACATGTCTACTCATATTGTGCTTAAAAATTGTGTATCCACTATCTAGGGAGTAAATCTGGTCGGGAGGGGGGGGGGGGGAGGGGAATATCACAAAACTGATATGTTGGTCCATGAGGCAGGAGGAGACGAGAATGAGGTGTGGAGGGAGGTAGAGATAGAGGCAGAAAAGGATAGATGGTATCTGTAGGGAGAGGGGGGGGGGGGGCAATTACAGGGTACAGTGGACCACAGTGTACGGGTGTGGGAGTAATAGGGTTTACAATGTCAGGAGAGGAAATGATGAGAACAAGAGATTGAGAAGAGAGCACTCTATGACGCAGACTAGCACAGGTTTAGGTCAGAGGGGACTGTGAAAGTGAAGGATGTGTTGGACTGAAAGTTCCCACTTCTGGAGTTCAAAGGAGCTAATGGTGGAGAAAGGGGATGAGCCAAATGGTAGGGTTACTTAAGCAACTGCTGAAGTCACTGATGTTGTGTTATGCAAGATTTTCAGCAACTGAGTGATAAAGTTTCCCGTAACAGTTCTGCAGTGCTCCTTAAAGTACACAAAAACCTGGTTAATTACTTAAGTGGTTCTTGGGAATAACTCCAGATGATGCAGTCAATGCATAATATTTGTATGAGTCAGTGTCTAATGAAAACTGTGGGGACCCTACAATCACATCCACAGCTGAAGTGGTGCCTCAAAGAAATTTGCAACTACTATTACATCATCCAGCATTATGACCGAGACCTACTTAAGTGTTAATATATTGGGAAAGTACAAATACAGCACAGTTCATTACTATAACCACCTAGAATGTTGCACAGAACACCATGGGTTGCATATAAAGTGGCTGCTTCCACATGTGATCCCACCTCTTATCGGGAGGACTGCATATCTAACTGCATTGCAGTCATTGGGACAGGTCTGACAACTGTTACCCACTTTGGAATAACCAGTGAGGTGCTTGATTGTCAAAATAGATTGCATAGGGATGAAAAAATGGGTGGGTGACTTTGGGAAATGGGTATAGGATTAGGATTTTGGGAAGGATATCCCGCACATCAGATCCCAGCGAGAAATAGGTGAAGCCTTAATGAAGGATGTGATTACTGTTTTTGAGGCTTAGGTGATACTGGATGTACTGGTTTTTGGCTGGTTAACAGTGGCGATGGGTTTGTTGGTGCCACAGAAAACAAATGACACAAAAATCTGTTTCTGGATTTCCTAAATTAAACTTTTATCTCCCACTAGCAACATTAGCAGACAGTGCAAGCCTACTTCAGAAGCATGAAGCATATGAAAAAACCTTTACACTAAGGAATGTTCTGGTTATCTAGAGCTGAGGAATTATTTATGATAATGCTGAGAAGAATTCAGAGCACAGGAGGCACAGCCATGTGTGAAAGTAGGCATATCTTGCATCAGCTGTGGTGCAATTACCCTGTAGCCTTCCATATCGATATGACAAGTAATTAGCTGTCTAACAGCAATAATGAAAGGCCATTCACAAAATGTGGCTAGCTGTATAGTGGCCCATCCAACTGCTCAATATTATACATACTACAAAGCTGATGACTTCAATAACTGCCTCTATTGTGCCATTGAATCCTTCCACAACAGCAAGTCATCTGAACTAAGCAGCTGGGAATTGTGTCTTCAGAATTTTATCCATTAGTGCTATTCCAGAGAGTGATTGGGGAGAGAGACAGAGACAGAGAGAGCGAGAGCGAGAGCGAGAGAGAGAGAGAGAGAGAGAGAGAGAGAGAGAGAGAGAGGAGAGAGAGATAGGGGGGTGAGGTTGGGGGATGGAAGTTACCATTGGCAGTACTAATTAGTTAATATTTAGTATTCACAAGAGAGACCAATCATGGCTACACACAGGTAGCACTAAGTATCTATGGCCATATGACAAGTAGCCTTCACATACAGACAAAAAATCTGTGGAGGGCTTTAATTTATAAAATGTATAGACTGAATATTGTGAGAAAATAACACTATATATCGAAACATTAAAGCCTAAATGTCACGTGCTTCTTGGCAAACTGATTGCTCTCAGGTAGACATTACATAAACAAGCATGTCAATCTGTATGTATGTTCAGAACTACAATGTCAAAGTTTTTTCAAACTAGAAGAAATCTTAAAATAACATACCATAGCCCCTATTGGTTAAAATATTAAAAAATTAAAGAAACTCAAACTAGGAGGATTGTTATGAGCATATTTCAGCACCTTTATTTTAGATGACATTTAATGTTGCAAAAATTAGTCAAATTATCAAATTCCATCAAAAAATACAAAGAAGGAAACCAAGCCACTACATAGGAGCTCTGACCTAAGAAACCTCTTAAGACATAGTTTGTCACCTGAGAATTATACACCAGAAAACCTTTTATAGCAGATAAATAATGCTGCCAATTAAAAGAATATCATAAATGTGAGATAAGATCTGTCATAAAGGGAAGTTAAAAAATTTTTGTTAATGAACATATAATTTAATACAAAATTATTACTAGAAAAAAATGTTCTCTGGCCATCTTCTTCACACAGCAAATGGGGAATTGAAACACAATAAGGTGTGAGGAATTTGCTTAAGTTTTTCTGCTAGACAACACTAAAAACGTGCACATCACAAAACTGAGGCAGTTAAAAGCAAAGGCAAGTGAGTGACAAAATCACTTTTCTGAGAAAATGAGCTTCCAAGTTTGAATTAAATTTAAAATTCTATATCTTTTGTTATATTGTTTATGGTACCCATCATATGAAGTGGTTATTAAGCTGTACTTACCGTGTCAGTGAATTAAACTGAGAATGTTGTGCTCAGATGTAATCTAATCAGCACTTACGCATCCCTCCCTTTCTTTTCTCTGAGGATGTTACTTACATCCCTTTGACTCTCATTAATGTCAGGTTTTAATGACACACAAGAATGTAATACACTATTTTGTCCCATTTTCATGTATTCCAATAATCTATACACGTATCTTTCATTCATTATACACATTATGGAGTAGATAAGACAAATGAATAAACAACGTTACGTACAGAAACATAGATCTTCCAGCAAGCACATACGCAAAACAAATACTCCCATTTGTTTTTACTAAGGGAAATGTCTATTCAGAATCCCATACAGTATCATCAGAATAAACAGCATCATCAACAGATTGTGTGCTTCTCCCTCCACTTGCTGGTGATCTCTTATATGATTTGGAAACAGATGATTTTTGATTTGTGCTTCAAGATTTGTATAGAATGGATGGTAAACTGGAGGCACAAATAGACATAACTGCTAGCAGATTCTGATATTGCTCTGTTACAGCAGGTGGTGACAGTATATTCAACTGTATTATTGCTGAACTTCGTTATCCTAGGATTCAACATCTTAAGTAAATGCAATCAGAACTCAGGTCATCACTGAAAGTAGTCTTATAAAACATTCCATACAGTAGTGGTCTGATATCAGGAACTTGTGGTCAACGGTCTTCAGTGAAGTGTACTTCACAGTATACATCCAAAACTTAATGATGTTGTTTTCTTTGTACTAAGTCTTGCATGGTCACTAAAGGCAATGAGGGTCAATACAGACTGAGGAAGTTTTCGTACATACCTCAGCAAACCATCAACACTTAAGATAAAATAAAGTGCTCTCACCAAAGGTATTAACATAATCTTTGCTAAATATGAAACTTCCAGGCAGATTAAAACTGTGTGCCGGACCGAGACTCGAACTCGGGACCTTTGCCTTTCACGGGCAAGTGCTCTACCAACTGCGCTACCCAAGCACGACTCACGCCCCTTCTTCACAGCTTTACTTCTGCCAGTACCTCGTCTCCTACCTTCCAAACTTTACAGAAGCCTATATAAGACAACAAATGTCTGGTGCAGTTGAAAGATTGCTTACTGCTGCTACAATGGCAGGTTATCAAGATTTAAGTGAGTATAAACATGGTGTTATAGTCACCGAATGAGAGATGGGACACAGCATCTCTGAGGTAGTAATGAAGTAGGAATTTTCCCGTACGATCATTTCACAAGTGTACCGCGAATATCAGGAATTTGGTAAATCATCAAATGTCTGACACCACTGGGGCCAGAAAAAGATCCTGGAAGAATGGGACCAATGACTACTAAAGAGAATTGTTCAACGTGAATGAAATGCAACCTTTCCGCAGATTGCTGCCCATTTCAATGCTGGTCCATCTACAAGTGTAAGCGTGCAACCCATTCAATGAAACATCATTGATATGGGCTTTTGGAGTTGAAGGCCTACTTGTACCCTTTATGACTGCACAGCACAAAACTTTATGCCTCGCCTGGGCCCGTCAACACTGATATTGGACTGATGATGACTGAAAACATGTTGCCTGGTCGCACGAGTCTTGCTTCAAATTGTATCGAGCAGATGGGCGTATACGGGTTGGAGACAACCTCATGAATCTATGGACCCCGCATGTTAGTAAAGGACTGTTCAAGCTGGTGGAGGCTCTATAACGATGTGGGGCATGTGTAGTTGGAATGACATAGGACCCATGACACGTCTAGATATGACTGTGACAGGTGACATGTACGTAAGCATCTTGTCTGATCACCTGCACCCATCCATCATTCCGATGGAGTTGGGCAATTTCAGCAGGACAATGCGACACCCCACACATCCAGAATTGCTAGAGAGTGACACCAGGAACACTCTTCTAAGTTTAAACACTTCCGCTGGCCACCAAACTCCCCAGACATGAACATGATTGAGCATATTTGGGATGCCTTGCAATGTGCTGTTCAGAAGAGATCTCCTTGCCCCCGTACTCTAACGGATTATGGACAGCTGTGAAGGATTCATGGTGTCAGTTCTCTTCAGCACTACTTCAGACAGTAGTAGAGTCCATGCCACGCCTTTCGCAGGCAAGTGCTCTACCATCTGAGCTACCCAAGCACGACTCAGAAATAGCAAAGCTAGTCAGCTGATTGCGTGCTATTGTCATGAGCATCTACAAAAAGTGCTTGAAGGATGGTAAAACAAGGAGGAGGCGACAAGGTGTTGGACATCTACACACCGTCACAGAACGTGGAGGACACAGGCTTGCCCGCTCTATAAAGCACGACAGGCAGTCATCTGTGGCGGATCTGATGACAGAGTACAATGCAAGTGCAGGCACAAGTGTTTTTGAAATACTCCATTTAGCGCATATTGTTGAACATGGGAGCTCTGCAACAGACAACCCCTGCGTGTTACCACATTGACCCACTAATATTGTGCATTACAAGTAAAGTGGGTATGGGATCATTGAAATTGGACTGTGGATTGATGAAAACATGTCACCTGGTCACATAAATCATGTTTCTTGATACACCAGATCAACTGTCATGTCTGGATAGACCGTAGTCCAAGCAATCAGCTGGTGAGAATAGCATTATCTTATGGGGGATATTCACCTGGGCTTCCACAGGGCATGTGATAGTAATCAAAGGCACCATGACAGCTGTGGACTGCTCAAAAATTACTGAAGATCACCTGCACGCCTTTATGCTTGACATCATCTTAAGGCGATGGCATCTCCCAGTAGGATATCTGTTCATGCCATGAGGACAGAATCATGGTACAGTTGTTTTATGAACTTATATTGGTGTCTTGATCGCCAATTTGATCTGATCTGAACCCAATGGAACACATTTGAGGCACTGTTGGGCCCAATGTCAGCACCCACAAACCACTGGGCCATAATTCATGGGAATTGCATGATGTGACCAGTGTGTAGACATCTGGTTCCACTTAACTCTTTATAACTACCAAGCACTTATTGAATCCGTGCCACACGTAATCTCTGCTGTATTTTGTTCCAAAGGAATACATTGTTGGACTGTGAAGCAGGCAGTCATAATGTTTTGGCTAATCATCTCCATCCAATCTTCTCAAAAGTGTTTGACAAAGATACGTACAGTAGAATACTTACTTTTTAACTAAGCAGAACTTGCTGAATGCCATTCAGATTTGTAAGAGATTTTCCACATAGAAAGCAAGACAAGACCCACAAATGAAATGCTGGCAGAGCTAAACATTAAAAATGATCTATTCAGCCTTTAATAAAAAATTTAGCAAACTCAAGTATTATGGGGTTAATGGCATTCATCTTGCATGGATGGAGTCTTTCCTTCATAACAGAGAGCAGAGCGTCTCACTGACAAGACTGTACAGGTCTGGAAGTAACCTTAGAATGGGGCAACATAATGTGTGGGCTCCCACAAAGATCAGCGTTGGGCACACTCTTGTTCTTAATCTACAGTACATGAATTACTCTTGAATCACTTGAAAGAGTGGTTCAAAAATTGAAATGTTTGCTGATGATGTGGTTCACAGTTAATAGCTCAAATCTCAAGAAGACTAAGACTCATATTATGCATCACATAAAACAGTTTCAAACACTGAAACTAGACACTAAAAGTAACACACTAAATGAAATGAACTTCCTTGGGGGTTAGATGGATGACAAGTTGAAATGAGGTCAGTACACACATAAAATAAATAAGAAATTCAGTTCAGCATGTTCTTTTCTCAGAAGCATTTCTTAGTGTGCTGACTTAATGACTAGGGGTAGCATCTTTGAATAGTAATCAAAATGTCCTTAGTCCAGGGTTCGAACCCTACCACTGCTTACACTTTGAATAAAACCCCTCATCAATGTTGCAAAAAACTTCCAGCATAAGAAGTCATCCTCATTCTGCCAATGGCCTTGTCAAAGAGGGTGGAAGGAGTGTCCAGGGCACTGTCTTGACCTAGGTGTGGGAAACTGCCCCTAATAGGAGGACAAATCAGCAATGATCAATGACACGAGGATGCGGAACACAATGGAAACCACTGCATTAAAGACACATACTGCGTATCCGCAGGGCATGTAGCCTGTAACTGAAAAAGTGTTATGATGATCTCTCCACTGGCGAAAGTTTCCAGACTAGTCCCCCATTTGGATCTCCAGGAGGTGAACATGAGGAAAAAAGAGTGAATAATCAATATAAGGGTAACATTCTACAAGCTGGGTTACAGAATGTCAAAAGTTTTAACGTGGCAGGGAAACTGGAAAATCTGAGAAGGGAAATGCTAAGGCTCAATCTAGATATAGTGGGGGCAATGACTTAAAATGAAAATAAGACAATGATTTCTGCTCAGACAAGTATAGGGTAATATCAATAACAGCAGAAAATGGTAAAACACAAGTAGGGTTCATTATAATAAGAAGGTAGGGCAGAGAGTGAGTTACTGTGAATAGTTTAATGATATGGTTGTTCTTATGAGAATCAACTCTAAATCAACACCAACAACAACATATCAGTACACTAAGCCAAAATCACTTACTGAAGATGAAGAGACAGAGAAAGCATATGAGGATACTGAAATGGGAATACAGTACATACAGGGAGATGAAAATCTAAAAGTTATGGGAGAGTGAAATTCGGTTGTAGGGGAAGGAGTAGAAGGAACTATTATGGGAGAATATGGGCTTGGCAGAAGTAATGAAAGAGGAGAAAGACTAATTGAGTTCTGCGATAAACTTCAGCTAGTAACAGCAAATACTCTGTTTGGAAGAGTTAAATTAAAACCTGAGGTGGAAGGATGTCAATGATAAGATTTGTTGATGACATTTGCTATCTTCAGTAAAAATGAAGAATTATAGGATATGTTGATTGGAATGGACAGTCTACAAATTCAGAATATGGACTGAGAGTAAATCAAAGAAAGAAAAAAGTAATGAGAAGTTGCACAAATGAGAACAGTGAGAAAGTTAACATCAGGATTGGTGATCACAAAGTAGATGAAGTTGAGGAATTTTACTACCTAGGCAGCAAAATAACCCATGGATAGAGCAAGGAGGACATAAAAATCAGACTATCACTGGTAACAATAGTATCAACCACAGGCCTTAGTTTGGTGAGGAAGTTTCTGAGAATGTGTATTTGGAGCACAAAACTGTATGGTAGTGGAACATGGACTGAGGGAAAATTTGATCAGAAGAGAACTGAAGCATTTGAAATGCGATGCTACAGAATAATTTTGAAAATTAGGTGGACTGATAATGTAAGGAATGAGGAGGTTCTCCACAGATTCAGTGAGGAAAGGAATATTTGGAAAACACTGATAAGAAGAAGGGACAGGACGACATGACACCTGTTACGACATCAACATTGTACTAGAGAGAGCTGTATAAAGTAAAACCTGTCAAGGAGGACAGAGATTGGAATACAACCAGCAAATAATTGAGGACATACTTTCCAAGTGCTACAATGAGATGAAGGGGTTGGCACAGGAGAGGAATTCGTGGTGGGCCACATCAAATTAGTAAGAAGACTCAACAAAAAAAGGACAAGAGTGTTGGCTTGTTTTGCATACGTTCACTCCATGTTGTCTTATGAAATTATCTTCTGAGGTAGTGTAACAAAAGTAAATGAAATATTTATTCAGCAGAAGAAAGTAGTGTGAATACTGTGTAAAGTAGATACTGTACATCTTGCAGAAGCCTTTTTAAGGATCCTGGAATTATTAGAGTCACTCTTTGATGACCTATGTGGCTGATAGTAAACATGGGAATGAATTTTCACTCTACAGTGGAGTGTACAGCAATTGTATGAAAGACAAGGACCCAAACCATACTGGAAGATAGAAGCGAGGCACAGGTGGAAGTAAACCTGTGAGGGTAGTCGGCAAAAGACAATGCTTCCAGGATCGGGTCCTGGTCAGGTACAAAGTTTTAATCTGTCAGGAAGTTTCAATAAACATCAGTATCAGCTGTGTTTTGATTTGTACAATCACAACATGAAACATAAAAATAATTTTCATATATACTTTGTCTCCTTTACATTGGGTTGAAAGTGAAGTTATATATACTCTGACACATGAAATATAATACGAAGCACCCAAATGGGAATTGTTACCAGTTCAAAAGAAGATAATAATAAAAAAATACCACATTAGCCACTCTTTCCACAAATTATCTGAATATCTAGATTTAAGAATTTAAAAGTTATGTTAGTTACATGGCAACTAACAGTATTCACTGTAAAGCTGCATAACAAGTAGTAATTTACTGACAATAGCACCCAGTATTTACAGGTGTAGGCAATTTAAAAAAAAAAAATACTTTTGTAATCAAGTAAATATTGCAGCAACCAATAAAAGGCAAACACCAGTTACGTGATATAACTGAGGAGACAGACTAGCAGTCTTCTTTCTAATTTCCTTGATTAGCTAGTGCAAACATGAGTAGCATTAATCAATATAGTGACTCTTTGCTGTTAACAGAGTATACAGATCAAGTTTCTACCATTTGTTGAACTTCTTCCACATCCCTTAAGATTCTCCTTCTCCACAGGATCTACAGTACATGTTAAATGAATGACAACAAAGGAGAAATATTCTTGTATATTATAGGTTTCTGACCGACCGAGGTGGTGCAGTTGTCATCACAATGGACTCCCATTCAGGATGGTGGTGGTTTGAACCCGTGTCTGCCCATCCTGATTTAGGTTGTCCATGATTTCCCTAAATCACTTCAGGCAAATGCCAAGATTGTTTACTTTGGAAGGGCATGGCATATTTCCTTTCCCATTCTTCCCTAATCCAAGATTGTGCTCTGTCTCTAATGACCTCACTGTCAACAGGATATTAAACACTTATCTTCTCCTCCTCCAATAAGTTTCTGGGGTTTTGGTTATGATATAATGCATTTTTTTCTGTTGACACTTCATCTCTTGCTGCTGAAGACAGCAGCACAGCAATTATTGTGGATGAGACATCATTTCTGAATAATATGTTTTTTTTTAAAGCATTTAATATTGGAGACTATCTGATGGCATATCGCCATAAAATATTATGTTCTTTTGTTATTTTGTACGCAATATGCGGTGATTATTTATCAAGTTGTACATATAGTATCAGTGATTTAAATTCAGAATGTTTTGTTCAGTTATGTCTTCACCAATAATCTATTTAGCACTTACACCCATCTACATTAACCCATACACATAAATCTGATTGTGTATGGCAAATGAATAAATAATTC
Source organism: Schistocerca serialis cubense (assembly GCF_023864345.2). NCBI lineage: Eukaryota > Metazoa > Arthropoda > Insecta > Orthoptera > Acrididae > Schistocerca > Schistocerca serialis. Next base: position 1,024,614,931 of record NC_064638.1, on the reverse strand, counting down.
CAAGTTAGTTTTTAGCAAATACACATACAAATATTTCCATTTGTTTTTACTACTGGAAAGGTCTGTTCTGAGTCCCATATAGGATCATCAGAACACATCACATCATTAGCAGATTATCTCCATTCTTCTTAATAAGTTCACTTTCTTTCATTCTACTATTTTAATGATCTGACTGCACAAACAGATTCTCTTCTGCCAAATTCCAATGCATACAAACTGTCTGACAACAGTTTACAATACATTTGGAACTAAAGACATGTTCATTTGCACTTGCATCTCTTTGCACCCAAAGAGAAAATAGTTCTTGTTAAGCAGTTCTTTAAATAATCGCTAGGAAGCAATTCAAATCATCCAAAATACCTATATCCCTTTGCCACCATCTCCAGCTTTATGGGACATAATGTCAAACAGAGCACAAACAAAACTATTAATTCTAGCAATTTAGTTTAATAGCAGTTTTTTCCTGTCTTTCTTTTTGAACTTACTTGCTTTTCCTCAAAATGAAAACCCAAAAGCATCCAGACAAGAAAAACAATAAAGCCATTGTGAAATATAATGCTGGAAGTGGCATTTCTCCTGCTGATAAGTAGTTACCATCATTATTTTCTTCTATGGATATCTACAACACACAAAAACACACCAGTCATTAATAAAAGATATATATAAGGTTACTGTCTTTTTATTAACACAAATTAAAATGTGAAATCAATGAAGGATTAGGGGAAGGGATACAGAAGAACGGTAGAAAATTATAACTTTGTCGAATTTCAATGCCTTTACTATAATTTAATTTTCACACATTCCATATTTGCCTACCATAATTTGTGATAATTAATCTCTGTGATTAAGATATATTTGATTACATAATTAATGCCTCTTGCTTTCTTTCCTATGGTACAACATCTAAACTTTCCTTATTCTGCATTCATGTAGTCTGTACTTTAGTACAGAGTAACTTTGTTCTATTGCATTTTGTAACCTGTAAATTAATTTAGTCTGTCGTCGAGTAACAGCCTGTGCCACATAGTGGAAAAAAGGAGAAAATAACAATAATAATTGACTGAGCCTTTCCCAGTGGACTAGAGGTAGAAATCGTTCTCAGGCAAAACATCAGATGTTGTGAAATCTCCACAACACTTCATTGTTACAACTGACATACTCAGCTGAGATGAACACACTGCTCAAGTGTGTCCACAACCCTGAGCTGTGTCTACAACCTCCTGTTTATAGCAGTCTAAGTGGGAAGCACACAAGCATAAAGGCATCAAATTTGGTGGCCAATAGCAAAAAATTCTTGTTCACAACTGAGAAGTACCACTACACCACATGTTGGATGATGAATCAAGGATTGGCATATGATCTAAGACTGTCATTCCTCCTATGATTAGATTAGATTAGATTAGATTAATACTAGTTCCATGGATCATGAATACGATATTTCGTAATGATGTAGAACGAGTCAAATTTTCTAATACATGACATAAGTTAATTTAACAACATAATTAAGTTAATATAACAACTTTTTATTTTTTGTTTTTTTTTTTATTTTTTTATAATTGTTTTGTTTGGTTTTTTTTTCTTTTTTCTTAATTTATATCTAAAAATTCCTCTATGGAGTAGAAGAAGTTGTCATTCAGAAATTCTTTTAATTTCTTCTTAAATACTTGTTGGTTATCTGTCAGACTTTTGATACTATTTGGTAAGTGACCAAAGACTTTAGTGGCAGTAAAATCAAACCTTGCGTAAAAACAAGGAGTGATTTATGAGAGTCTACTATTTTTTTTCTATAGTCAGATATCATACACTACTAGCCTCATACAGAGCAAGAACACTTACAAATGTTTCCTTAATTTTTTATGAATTTCTGAAATTTGAAAATTTTTATTTTTTGCTACGTTTGGGGTTAGTTATCTCAAGTGGGACTGAATATAAAACTATGATTTTTGCACAGTTTGTACACCTATATGATAGAAACGTACTGTAAAAATTTCAACATTGATATCTGACTGCGAACAAAGATATGAGTTTTTGAAAATGAAGCAATAATTCACATTACTCTACAACTGATCTTATGGCTGTTGCCTATTTAAATGGTTTATTGTTTCATTGTAATAAAATTTAATTGTGACATATATTTAGTTAACATTATCACCCAATATTCATTTAGTTTATTTATTTTTAATAATGCAATATTAAACAATAGGAGCTTTTCCTTTTGTTCTATGGTAATAAAAATGCCCATTTATGTTTAGGTTTATTGTCGATAAAGAAGTACATTATTGCTGGTTGTGGCATTGTTGTAGTCAGTCTGTTCTGAAACCTCTGTTGGAGCTGATTATATACTTCATAGAGAGTGTAGAATGTGTTATGTGCTTTGTTCTGTGTATAATTTGTAATTAATTTTGAGAGATTAACTGGAATGCAATAACATGGATGAACAGTGCTCTGTTGGACAGATAGCAAGTGAAGTGTGCCACAAAACAGTTTCCGGTTCAGTTTCAAAAAACTTGAAAAATGTCAATGACTTTGATGAAGTTAGACAAACTTTGTTTAAATTTCGAGTAAGTTCTTCTGTAACATCAGTATGTGCAAGGGCGTACCCAGGATCTGAACTGGGGGGGGGGGGGGGGGGGGGGCAGGTCATACTAGTCTCAGGAAACAAGGACTCGAGACAACATACAGCACTTATTAAATAAAACAGTAAACTAGTGAAAAGCTGCTTTCAATAAACATTTTAAATATAAGAACAATAGCATAGCGAGGTGCTCGTTTAGACTGCGGGCTGAGCAGAGTGATGTAGAACAGTGCTGCATGGTAGCTCCGAGTTTTGTTTTGTACAATCGTTGGATGCGATTTCTTGCAATGGACATCGAAAGTCCCATATGTACATAAACATCCCGTGTTGTGGGATCAGAAAAACAAACACTGCCACGACAGAGGTCTGGTATGCCAACCTTGGAATGAACTGTATAAGTACAAAAAATTAAAATAAATAACTACCAAAACTACTACAGACAAGAAACGCATAAACTTAGGTATATTATCATATTTGAGTTACATACAAATTCTATCATTTTAATAAAGAAATGATAGCCCCAGTAGTTACAGTATTCAATAAACGATTCATGAGGTAAATTTGCAATAGTAACATTTGACAGGTTTTGAACACCTCTCCTCCGCTCCTCATCCTTCTTGAAGCTCCACTTTTTGCTTCTGAAAGCATGCTTCAAGGCGCTGTTTTCGATTATGTCCTGGTAAAAACTCAACTGAAGGGAGATTTTGGGTCTACCTTTATCGATTAATATGTTCTGAAAGAAGGAGATGCACTGAATAACAATGTCTTCGTGTTCTAAAGGAGGTTTCTTTTCTTTGGGAGAATATGCAACTTGCTCGCCAAAAATCTGAACGTGCGTTCCACTAGCACTCTAGCCGCTGATAATTTCTTGGTAAATAATCTTTCTTTGTCACTTAGTAACAATCCAGAAAATGGACTCATTAAATTTTGCAAGGTGAGCGAGGGCTTCAGGCAGCCCTAATGCGGCTTTTACTGAAGTGCCCGGTAGTTTTTTCGGTGATTGCCAGTTTTGTGGAACTCTCTAAAATTATTTTATAAATCACTTGCACTAAATGTCTCGCCATCTACTGCTTGTCATAACCTGCACGTCAACTGCTATTTATCTAAAGTCAGCTGTAACAAAAAAATTAATAGTTTAGGAGCAGAAAAGCATTTTACATTTAAATATGGTAGGAGAAACGATGTTGTTCGTTAGAAACATCACATAGTCATGATCCCTTACTGCCTACAAGTGAATACGCTGTTCCGTGGCGATGTAACATGCCTGCGAATAGCAGAGCGGATTGCTTATCGCTTAAATTTATTATTTCTATAAACTTCCCTACCGGCAGTAACGTGCCGAAGATGAAAAAATTAATCCCGGATCTGCGCGAATGAGTTTGAATACCTTCTGGGAGGTGGGGAGGAGGGGGGGGAGGGGCGACAGCTGCCCTCCCCCCCCCCCCACACCCCTCGCTGGGTACGCCCATGAGTGGGTGAGTATCATGAGAAGAAATATAGTCTGAAGTACAACCACATTTTTGGAAGAAAGTGCTGTGATCCACTTAAAGTTCATAAAAAGCCTATTACTAAAGGTTAGAGGGAAAATAAAACTTGAACATTTGTCCTTGTTATGTGAGAGTGAAACAGCTTCGCACGTGAAACGTAATATGATTCCTGGAAATTTACTAGGCCCAAATAGTTACTCAAAAATATTTGTTGTGAATCCAGAACCAGAATCATGTAACCTTGTTAATGACATCTATATTCCTAATGAGGAAGCTGTTAGCATAATGGGTTTTGCTTGTTTTAAGTTAGACGTATCTCTTACTTTAAAAATAATGAAATTAAGTAGCAGAAAAAGAAAAGCAGCTATTGAAAATAAGGTACAACAAATTTCAAACAAAATTAGAAAAGACTTGGAGTCATGCTTTAATAATACAGATACCAATATTATTTCTTAAGAAGAAGAAAACCTACCACCACCACCATCTGACACTGAATATTTGATCTTAATATAGAAATTAAAAATTAAATGTTCAGTGACATCTAAAGAGGAAAAAGTTAAAATTTTAAGTCTGCTCCCTGACTCATGGTCAAGAGAAAAAAATAGTTCATGAATTCAACATTTCTCATTGTTTGGTTAAACAAACCCGAAAAGTGTGAAAGAGCAAGGCATTTTTCCAGGTTTAAGAAAGAAGAAAGGAGTAGGTATAAGTGAGGAAACAATTAAAAAGATCCAACAGGTTTTTGAAGATGATGGAAACAGTATCATGTGCCCAGGTCGCAAAGATAGCAAAAGACTTGATATAAATGGAGTTAAAGTAACAAAGCAAAAACGACTAGTGCTGTCAAATTTAAATGAACCTTATGTAGTTTTCAAAAATTCTCATCCTGAATACAAAATTGGGAAGGTCAAAATTTTTGTGACCTCCACCCTAAGTGGTGTATTTTGGCTGGAACCTCAGGGACACACTCCGTATGTGTTTGTCTATATCATAAAAATGTCAAACTGATTATTGTGGGTGCAAAACGCAGTGATCTTAACTACAAAGAGTTACTAGATTTAATGGTCTGTGACACTAAAAGTTATGATAGCATGATGAGGCGGTGTAATAAATGCCCCTGGTAAGAAAACTATTATTGAATTGTTTCACAAATATGATGAGGAAATGCCAGACAGTATTACCTTCAAACAGTGGGTCATAACTGACAGGGCAGAAATGATAACAGTGGTTAAATCTCAGGAAGAGTACTTGGAATGTTTAATTGATAACTTACAACAACTCAAAAGTAACCACTATGTTTCTAAAATCGAAAGTAAGTTTTTGAAGGACAAAAAAGCACAATTTCATGAAACTGAATGCATAGTGCGAGCTGATTTTGCAAGAAAATTTTACATTTGTGATTCAGGATGCAATACAGTGCATCCATTCATTCTCTGCTTTAAAAAGAGAAAGATGAAGTTTACAGTTCTTCAATTTGCATTCTAAGCAACTACTTGGAGCACAACACTTTGGCTGTACATGTGTTTCAAAAGTAAGTAATAAATTACATAAAAGAAAATTTTCCAAAGGTCGAGAAGCTGATATACTTTTACATATGGAAATGGTAGTCAGTATAAGAACAAAAAGAATTTTTTAAATCTGTGCAAGCACAAAGTATACCTTTGGTTGAAGACTGAATGGCACTTTTTTGCATACTGCCATGCTGATGGAGTAGGAGGTACAATAAAACGTGAAGTAAAGCCAGCCTGCAAAGACCAACCACAGACCAAATTCTACAGTACAGGACACGTATGTCTTTTGCAAGGATAATATTAAATGCATTACCTATTTTCTGATCAAGAAAGCAGAAGTGGTTCTGCTTATGAAAACAACACTTCAAACCAGATTTGAAAACTGTAAAACAATAAAAGGAACAAGGCATTTCCACAAAATTCCTTGGCATTTCAGAAAACTTAGTTCAATGCTATGTAACATCAGAAACCAAAATTTGTGAGGATCATTGTGTCAGTAAAATTACATCTCTGTCTTTAAGGTTGAATGACATAGTAGCATGTGTGCATGATGGAAAGTGGTGGCTTGCAGAGATTGAAAGAATAAGTTTGGAAAACAATGATGTTTTTGTGCATTTTTACCACCCTGCTGGCCCAAGAACATCATTCAAGAAATCTACTAGTGACAAAGTTTGGATACCAATGAAAAATGTTTTACAGAAACTTTCAGTGCTTGAATTTACCACAGCAGCTGGGAGGTCTTATTCTATATCGCAGAAGCTGTCTGAAGAAATAAGCGTTCTTGTCATTCACCACCAGATTTAGGAACAGTTGGATCTCGAAGGATGTTAATTGAAAATATTTATTTTAAGTATGTCAAAATAATATAAATGTTAATTTCAGTGATGTTTCCACTTTTTGTGCATAATTCAGTACCTTACTTAAATAATAACTGATTACATCCTGCCAATATCATACATGAATAGGCAACAGCCATAAGATCAGTTGTAGAGTAATGTGAATTACCTCCTCATTTTAAAAAATTCATATCTTTGTTCACAGTCAGATATCACTGTTGAAATTTTTACAGTACATTGCTATCATATAGGTGTACAAACTATGCAAAAATCAATTTTTTATATTAAGTCCCACCTGAGATAATTATCCCCAAACTTTACAAAAAATGAAAATTTGCAAATTTCAAAAATTCATAAAAAATTAAGGAAACATTTGTAAGTGTTCTTGCTCTATATGAGGCTAGTAGTGTATGATATCTAACTATAGGAAAAAAAATACTCTCAGAAATCACTCCTTGTTTGTAATTTTTGGGCCTAAAAAGTGGATTTTTGAAAATTTGGATACCAAACTTTGGAGGTCATTTTGACTGGTTATTTTTGAATGTAGGGTATTTTTTGTAATAGACAATGTTGTAGAGGACACTTTTCTGAAAGCAATCAAGTCAATTGCAACATTGTAACTTCACCCAGAGCAGAGATATTCATATTTTTGCTAATGTCTCTAAACTGAAACATTGTCACGCACTTACAAATGAAAATGGCCACCCTTCAGTAAAGGTCCAAGATAAATTATTTTAAAAACTGTTTTGAACTTCTCAATTATAGAATAATCACATATTAAAAAATTAAAATATTTAAAAATGGTCAAGCAACCAACTTAATTTTTATAGGACCACTTCATTTGGATTTGGTGCGATAAGTTCATCTGATGTATGACTCCCCGCCGCCACAGGGAACCATACATGCCAAACTTTTCAAGCTAAGAATGTTCTTGATTAAGCCTGGAGGAGCTTTGAATATTGTAGCTCTAGAAGATGCATTTAACTTTATGTTCCTACAGTAATCTTCCAATTTTTAAAGACATACACTGCCGTGATATGGAAAGTGGCAATCTTCTCTGATTTCTTCTTTCTTCTAGCTCCTCACATTGTCTAATATGCACAACAAATCTCTCAACCATAGGAATATAGTACAGAGGTGGCAAACCTCATTGGATAAAGCTGTCTGAATCCAAAATGGCTTGTGCTCTGTGGATCAACTTCTTAAGCATGCCACTTCGACGCCACAGATTGAGAAAGCTCGTGGCCTGTAAGTATAAGTCTACATGTGTTGGCTTACAATAAGCAGCAAGGTCCAAGGTAACATCCTACACTTTCCACACCGTTCTCCCATCTCCAGCATAAATGTGTTATTAAAATGAAGAAAATTAAGATACTGTAGAAGTACTTCCAGTGATAAAAAGCCACAGGTCAAATTACAGAGATGCCATCCACATATCACCAAAAGTACGTATGTTTTAGCTCTGTCGACTCTCCTCAAAATCATCCATAAAAAGATTAACCTCAGTGGATGACAAGAGACTACCCATTATGACACTCTCAGTCTGTTCACAGTATTGATAACTGAATAAAAAACAGGGAAAAGTGAGCATGTACTTAAACACAAACATCTACTAATTTCCTTTCCAGCTTCTCTCCAATGAACTTCAATGATTTCTGCAATGGCACTTGAGTGAAATCTGAGACCATATCTAAACTCATGGGTATCATAAATTGAGAGAGTCCCAAGTTCCTGAACTGAAAAATGAAGTATTTTCAGTTATGTATGTGATGCTTACATTATCCTACTAAATGGTTCAGTTGTGCTGCCAGTCATTTGGCAAGCTGTATGTTGGCGCCCCAATACTGCTCACAACTGGGCAAAGTAGTATGCTATAGTTATTAATTTTAGGCAATCCGTGTAGTCTGGGAGGGGCAGGTGCATGTGCATGAAGTTTCTTGGCTGCAACTTAGATCATGCTGCGCTTGAAGTGCTAGAAAGTTCTTCACTGTATTTTAGCCGTGGGGCCCTTACTTTGTGTGTGATGTGTGGAGTTGTCCTGAACTGGTTCATCTTGCTTAAGTACACCATCCTGGAGAGAATGACAGTTGCAATGCCTTTATCCACTGGTAAGATTGTAGTATGAGCGTCCTCTCATAAGGATTGAAGCACTAACCTCTCTGCTACAGAGATAATGTTCCTGGGCATTGGCACCCACATCAGAACACAGCAGGTCTTCTGCCTGATCCTCCAGGCAGTATTCCTGCATAGTTTTAGGAGTCCTTATCTAAAAGAGTTAGTGATTCCCACATGAGTGGTATCCTTGGGGTGGTCCTGAAGTTCAAATGCATCTCCAAGACCAAAACTGCAGCATCAGGCAGATGTTTTGTCCATCATATTGTACATGGTCCATCAATGAAGTGTATTCTAGCTTATCTTCTGTATCATGTTATCACTTTCAATTTGCTAAAGTGACACTATGAACTCTGCAGCTGCCAACAGATCCAACAGATCTAAATCACCAGCCACCCACACACACGTGAGAGTGAGGATTAACAACACTTGATAGGAACTGGACTTTGTGTCTAAAGATCTGCTGGTGCTTTATCTGAAAATTTCATCTTTACTATCAGCAGATTCCTGGACGTGGAATGACACCAATACTTGAGGTTCTCACACTGGAATATCCTTTCATCCAGGAGTGTTGGTCCTGTGAGGTTGCAGGATGATTTCTGTGAAGCCTCGAAGGTAGCAGATGAGGTACTGGCAGACATAAAGCTGTGAGAGCAGGTTGTGAGTCATGCTTGGAAAGCTCATACAACAGAGCATGTTCCCAAGAAAGACAAAGATTACAGGTTTGGGTCTCAGTCAGGCACACTGTTTTAATCTGCCAGGTAATTTCAAATCAGTACAGAGTGCAGGGTGAAAATTCATTCTGAAAATTTTTTTTTGTAGTTTTTATTTTTAAATTACAGCATATTAACAATATTTTTAGTACATACTGCAGTCTGGGCTTACTGCTCTTTCTGCACCATCTTAGTGCAGCTTTTCAAAACTTGTGATCACATGTGTTTATTTTTACGTGTGCAAATTTTAATAACCTTCATAGAAGTGTTCCCGAAGATAAAGCCATGGAAGATGACCATAAGAGAAAGAAAATGACCTTAGAAATGAAATGAAAATAACATTGAATAAGGCGAACATAGTGTGAGTGTTGGTGATTTCACCCACATACAATCACTCTACGTCTATTATTTGCACTATCCTCAAGAAGAAGGATAAGATTAATGAGACAGACTTGATAAATATGTATGCAGCATTTTTTGTCATATGTGTTAGATAACTGACAACTAACTCATGTTCAGACTAAGAAGTGAAGACGACAATGAAAGGTGTTCATATTGGTGAACCTTTCCCCCGCAGCTCACAAACAGCTGGTGACGACACACTAAATCGTCGTCACTCTTTATGCAAAATATCGCTTGTTAAGAGAGTCATTTTTTTACAATTTGTTGTGCTCGTTATGCAAATTGCACATCATGGGAGGTGCTCATTAAGCCAGGTTCCACTGTAGTTTTCAGCAAAAATGGGTATACAGTAGAGTGCTGCTTTGTTTTCTTTGTCACATTCAGCTTTAAGAAGAGAGAGGAATGTTGTATTTATGCATTATAGAAACTTTAGAACACTGAGACAGTCTACTTATTGACATATAACTACAGATATCTGTGACTGCAGTTTAATTTATAATATTACTTTTTTCAGCCTATGGAAAAGGAATATTATTGTACTTATAAAGGCTGCTCAGCACACAAAAGAAATCAAGAAAATGCAAACTTTTTTCATAGTGTAAAGATGAGTGAACAGTATATCTGTTTGAGGACATGCATTTGTGTAAAACCAGTTGACAGCTTTCACAAAACAATCATTTGCAATTTCCCCCATCAATGACTCTGTTTTGTTGTGACCGAACATGCTACCTTCCTGGATGTTAACCTCTACCTCTTTGATACCTCCATCTACACCTCTGTCCACATTAAACCCACTAATTTCCAACAGTACTTGCATTTTGACAGTTGCCATCTGCTCCACACCACAAAATCCTTCCCAAAGAGCTTAGCAACTCGTAGATAACTTATCTGCACTGGTTAGAAATACCTTGCCCAATATGCTGAAGGCTTTCATGACACACAATGCCCCCAAACCTAGCCCACAAATAGATTTCCCATACCACTCCCTCAGATAGCCCCAATCCTCCTGCCACCCCAAAGAATCTGCTACATACGAGCACACCCCCCCCCCTCCCCCTCCTCCCAAAAATCACCCAATATCCCCCTGGACTGGAACAACTTAAATATATTCTTTTCAAGGGCTCTTATTATCTTTCATTATGCCCTGAAATTAGGGGCATTCTACACAAAATCCTTTCCCCCTCTTCTTAAAGTGGTTTTCTGTAGCCCACCCTACCTATACAAGATCCTGGTCCATCCCTACACCACTCCCACTTCCAAACCCTTGCCACTGTCAAGTACCAAGTCCGGTCCAATCAACCCACCCAGCACTTCCTACTCCAGTCCTATCACAGGCTTCTCCTACTCCATTGCCCCATCAGTGGCTGGGCCACCTGTGAAAGCAGCCATGTCAAATACCAACTCAGCTGCAAACACCGCACAGTTTTTTTATATCAGTATAACTATGAATCAGCTCCCAACCATGGTGAATAGCCAACACCAAATTGCTAACAAGAATGAAGTTGCCCACCTTATGGCATCACACAAAGTTGAGCACAACATGCTCAATTTCAATGGCTGCTTGTGTTGTTTGTCGTATGTGTATAAATTCTTGTTTCTTTTTTTCCTAATGTGATTATCACTTGAGTAATGATGCTTTATTTGATGTACATCTGTAAGATGCTGAACCATGTTAGGTAACTGGTTGGTAACTAATTAGGTTCCAGTTTAATGAAAGTTTGCATTTTCTTGATTTCTTTTGTGTGCTGAGCAGCCTTTATAAGTACAATAATATTCCTTTTCCATAGGCTGACCAATGTTTGAATACAAAGGACAGTTAAGGTATCAAATTGCTCTCAGTTTGAAGAAATACAATTAAAGGAAGTGAAAGTCATACAGGATTACAGTTAAGAAGTTGTATTTTCAGAGATGTTGAGCTAGACAAAAAGAAAAGTAGTGATGTGGAACTAGACAAAAAGGAAAGTATACAAAGTTTTGAATTCTTTGAGAACCGACACTTTCATATAGCACTCTTATTTTCTGCACAACCAGTGTCCATGACGTCTACAGATCTTTGTGAATATGCTCTTATTCTAGTAAATATGATCATGTTAATTGAGAAAAATTAATAATTAGGATGAATTGTGTGCATGGAGACTTATTCAATGAATAAAGAAATTGTGATATACTAGCAAACCTGCCAATACTTCACTGTTGCTAAATATGTGCGGGAATTGTACATATGTTCTAATCTCCTTCTCACATCTCTCTCTCTGTCTATCTCCTCCTCTACCTCTCTTTGTCCACCAAATCCTCTTCCCCTCTCATTGCCCATCTCCTTCCCCCCCCCCCCCCCAACCCCTCTCCATCTCCTCCTCTCACACCTCTCTGTCCATCTCCTCTTCCTCCCCCCCTCTATCTCTCTGTTTATTTTCTCCACCTTCGCCCTCTCTGTCCACCTCCTCTTCCCCCTATCTCTCACTGACCCTGAGCCTTGTTTATTTTTATTGCAAACAAATCCTCAGCTGGAAAATCAAGTCACTTACAATGAAGGGGTAAATCAGTTGGGATCATTAACATAAGGGCTACAGGAAATACCTCTTCATCTGCTGTATCAGTGAAAACGGTAGCTTCAATGACAGTATTTCTCATTGTTTTTATCTGTGAATGGGAATAATTGCAAAGTTTCAGATTCCATAATAGTATTCCAATCATAAGTCAATAAACCATAAATACAACATTCCTCTTTCTTCTTAAAGCTGAATGTGACAAAGAAAACAAAGCAGCACTCTACTGTATACCCATTTTTGCTTAAAACTACAGTGGAACCTGGCTTATTGAGCACCTCCTATGATGCATAATGAGCACAACAAATTGTAAAAAAATGACTCGCTTAACAAGCAATATTTTGCATAAAGAGTGATGACGATTTAGTGCGTCGTCACCAGCCGTTTGTGAGCAGCGGGGGGAAGGTTCACCAATATGAACGCATTTCATTGTCGGCAACAGCATCTATATGAACAATATTTTTAGTACATGCTGCAGTCTGGGCTTCGTGCTCTTTCTGCACCACCTTAGTGCAGCTTGTGATCACACATTTTTTCAAAACTTGTGTTCACATGTGTTTATTTTTATGTGTGCAAAAGGTGCTCATTATATGGATACATGAAAAGCAATTGTAAGGTGACACAAGTACAAGAACATCATTTGTCAGAAGGCAAAAATGATTTTTGCCGATCTCTTTAAGATGAGGCCAGGATAATTAGTGCCCAAAGAAGTGTTTACCGGAAGCCGTGGGTGAATCAAAAAGTTTAAGAGAAGAACCAGTATCCACAGCATTGAGAAGCACAGCAAAGAAGCCAGCTCCGACACTAAGGCAACAGAGAACTTCATTAGCAACTTCAAGATGCTCATAGATTCTGAGGGATATCTGCTGCAACAGGTTTTTAATTGTGACGAGAGAGGCCTACTCTGGAAAAAGATGTCAAAGCATACCTTTGTAAAAGCAGAGAAGAATTCATTGCCTGGTCACAAGCCAATGAAAGACCATCTTACACTGCATTCTGTACCAATGCAAGCGGTGATTTGAAAATTAAACTGCTGCTTGTTTACTATTCAGAAACTCCACAAGCCTTCAAGAAGTGTAAAATACAGAAGAGCATGTTAAATTTGATGTGGAAGTCCAACAACAAGGCTTGGGTGAAACATGATCTTTTTTGTGATAGGATCAATGAAGAGTTTGGTCCTTTGGTTAAACAATATTTGCTTGAGATGAATCTGTCAGTCCATGTGTTGCTTGAAGAATTCCAATTTCTGCCTCCCAACACCACTCCATTACTGCAAACTAGGGACCAGCAGATTATTTCTAACTTTAGGATGCTCTGCACTAAAGCACTCCTCGAGCACTGCTTTGAATTGACTGAAGCTACCAATCTCACTTTCAGAGAATTTTGGAAATATTAGTTCAACATCATTTCCTGCGTCAAGATGATCGAAAAGGTGTGGGAAGGGGTTATTAAGAGAATTCTCACTTCCATTAGGAAGCCACTTTGGCAGGAGTGCATTGTCGAATGTGGCTCTCAGGCATTTGAGTCTGTACCTGCAGACCCTGTAGTCAACGAGATTGTGCCTTTGGGCAAGACCATGGGACTAGAAGAGGATAACAATGATATCAATGAGCTTGTGGAAGATCACAGCCAAGAAATAACCACTGAAAAGCTCATGAAGTTGCAGTGTGCTTCACAGTAGGAAGTTGTGGAGAGGAGGCGGTAACAGTAACAGTAAAGTAGCAATTTTCTGGCAAAATAAGAGAAATGCTGAAAGCATGGGAATCGGTTGCATCATACATAAAGCAGTGGCTACACGTGCTACAAATTTATTTAACAATAATGCTGTGTCACTTTTCTGCCATGTGTTGAAGCATTGGCAGCAACAAATGACTATAGACAGCTTCCTAGTAAAAACTAATTATTTATGTATCGTGAAAAATAAAGTACATAATAACGTATGTATAATTTTCTTTGAATAAATGGCATGAATAAGATAAAACTTTTTTTTCTATTTTTTTAACACATTATCATATTTTACATTCATTTACTTGGGATAAACTGTTTCACTTGAGTGTTTCGCACTGCGAGTAACATTCTGGAATGAATTATGCTCGCTATGCGATGTTCCACTGTATATATACGAAGAAAGAAAAACTGTGGAAGAAACAATGTGTCTAACGGTTTAAACGTCCTGACATCTACACCAAAACTGACTGTGAGAAAGAAAACAAAACCACACATTTTCACAGCACGGCATTTTTTTTCTCGCAGTCTGTTCTAACAGAAAATCTGTACTTTTTGTTTAACTAATACATATCCTACGTCTGTCCGAAAGTCAGTAGAGTATCATGTAACAAATTGAAGTAAAATGTTATAATCGTATTTTTCCCTAAGACATTTAAGTCTCTTCTTTATCAACGATAATGATTGAAACAGAAGAAACGAATTAAAATTTGTGCTGCAGCCAGGACTCGAAGACAGCTCTTCTTGCTTGCTAGGCAGAAATGCTGACCATTACACCACCACAGTAAATGGTTAACATTGCAGCACGAATTACCAAAGCTGAATGCCCTCCCCAACACAAAGCCCTAGCAGTAGTGAAAATGTAAGGGAAAATAAGCAGAAGATATGAAATGAGGTTTGTAATGGGGAGGGCCCTCAGCTTGGGTAGTTAGTGCAGCAATGTTAACCATAGTGCTGTGGTGGTGTAATGGTTAACATTTCTGCCTACCAAGCAAGAAGACCTGGGTTCGAGTCCCAGCTGCAGCACAAATTTTAATTCACTTCTTCTGCTTCAATCACTGTTGTAGATTAAGTAAAACAGTCAAGACCTTTTTGAGATTTTTGCTAACAATGTCTCCCCTTTATATGTTAAATATATGTATTTATATATTACATATATTTCAATAATATACAGCCACAGTCTGTCCAAATGTTTATTAGAGCATCATGTAATGATTTCAAATAAATTGGTCCAGAACTTTTATTCTGACCACTGCCCATCACGAGGTTTTATGCTGCCTGGTGATGCTGAGGGCGCGTGATGTGGTAAGAGAAATATATGAGTCAGGCAGAGAAGAATGGGGAACATTCTAGCAATGATAAGTGGCAGAAATGTGGAAAGCCGCTGACTTAAGTCACTTTGACAAAAGCCACATTACTGTGGCCCTGAGCTTGTGGGTGCTAACATCTCGGAAATGGTGACGCTGGTTGGCTGTTCACATGCTACTGTCATGAACATTTATGGAAAGTGGTTGAAGAATGCTGAAACCACAAGTAGGCGACAAGAGGTTGGATGTCCATACCTCATCCCAGAATACAGATATTGGAGGCTTGCCTGCTCTCTAAAGAAGGATAGGCAAAGGTCTGTGGCAGATCTGATGACAGGGTAGATTGCTGGTGCCGGCACAAGTGTTTTGGAGCACACTGTTAAGTGCGCAGTATTGAACATGGTGTTCTGCAGCAGAGGACCCCTACGTGTTCCCATTTTGACCCATCAATATCCCCAATTATGATTACAGTGGGCACTGGATCATCAATATTGGACCGCCAATCAATGGAATCGTGTCACCTGGTTGGATGAATCCTGTTTACTGTTAAACAAAGTCAATGGTCATGTCCAGATACGCTGTCATCCAAGCAAACGGCTGCTCAAAACATGCAGCAGTGCACCATGGATGCAGGCTGGTGGGAACAGTATTATGTCATGGGGTTTCGTGGGGCTTGCGGAAGTAATCAAAAGCACTGTGACAGCTGTGGACTACTTGAATATTATTACGGACCACCTGTAACCCCTTATGCTTGAGTCTTGGCATCTTCCAGCAGATTAAAGAGTCCTTGTCACAAGGCCAAAATTTTGCTGCAATGATTTGACAAACATGATAGTGAACTCAAGTTGATGTCTTGGCCATAAAATTTGGCTTATCTGAATCTGATGAAAACCCACTAGGACACTCGTCAGATGCCAGCTCTGCACTCACAAATCAACAGCTCGTAAATTGCGGGAAGTGTGTGATCTGTACATAGGCATCTTGGTGCCACAAACCTCTGGAAACCTCTCAAGTACTTGTTGCAGCCACAGCATGCAGAATCACTGCTGAATTGCGTTCAAGAAGTGGACCAACATGCTTTTATGTATGTGGTCATAATGTTTTGGGTCATCTCTCTCCGAATTTTTATTAGAGTGTAGTGCAAAAATTTCAAATAAATTAGTCAAGAACTTTTCGAGATTTCTGATAACATTTCCCCTTTCTGTATTATATATATATTTATAAATCAATTATATTAAAAAAAATATGCAGCCTATGTCCATCTGATGTTTAAGAGTACCATGTAAATATCTGAAGTAAATCAGTCAAGAACTTCGTGATTTTTGGTAACACAGTTAAACTATGACTTGTCTTCATATGTAAGTATAGATTTTAAGTATATACACAGAGGTTACGAAAGTCACAGGACACCTCCTAATAGTGTACGGACCTCCTTTTCCCCAGTATAGTGCAGCAACTCAGTGTGGCATGGACTCAACACATTGGAAGTCCCCTGCAGAAGTAGTGAGCCATGCTGACTCTGCAGCCATCCATAATTGTGAAGGTGTTGCCAGCACGGGATTTTGTGCATGAACTGACTTCTCGATTATATTCCATAAATATTAGATGGGATTCTAGTTGGGCGATCTGGGTGGTCAAATCATTTGCTCAAATTGTTCAGAATGTATTTCAAACAAATCGTGAACAATTGTGGCCCGGTGACATTGCGCATTATTCATGAAAATTCCATCGTTGATTGGGAACATGGTGAATAGCTCCAAATGGTCTCCAAGTAGCTGAACATAACTGACCAGACCACAGTTTTCCCATCATCTACAGTCCAACCGACATGGTCACGAGCCCAGGAGATGCGCTGCAGGCAATGTCATGCTGGTAGCAATGACACCCGCATTGGTCGTCTGATGCCACATAGCCCATTAATACCAAATTTCACCTCACTGTCCTAACAGATATGTTAGTCATACATCCTACATTGATTTCTGTAGTTATTTCATGCAGTGTTGCTTATCTGTTAGCACTGAGAACTCTACACAAATGACACTGCTCTCAGCCGTTAAGTAAAGGCCATTGGCTACTGCATTGTCTGTGGTGAAAGGTAATGCCTGAAATTTGGTATTCTTAGTACTGTGGCTCTTGGGATATTGAATTCCCTTAACAATTTCCAAAACTGAACGCAGCATGCATCTAACCAGACTACCATTCCACGTCCAATGTCTCAATGCCTGTTAATTCCCATTGTGTGACCATAATCACATCAGAAACATTTTCACATGAATCACCTGAGTACAAATGACAGCACCGGCAATGCACTGCCTTGTGCATCTGTATATGAACATACTGCTATCTCATGACTTTTGCCATCTCAGTGTATTTATATAATGCATATATGAAAAGAATGTATGTAACCTATGTCTGTCCAAATGTTTATTAGAGTATCGGGTAAAAATCTGAAATAAACTGGTCAAAAACTATCCGAGTTTTTTGCTAAAATTTTTTCCCTTTTATGTAATATACTTACATTTATGTGCCACATACATTAAAAAATGTGTAATCTATGTCAGTCTAAGTACTTACTAGAGTATTGTGTAACAACTGAAGTAAATCAGTCAAGAACTTTTCATGACTTTTAGTAACAACCTTAATCTACAATTTGTCTTTATACAGTAGTATACACTTTGTTCTCCCATTTTCATTTCTATGCATGCTGAATGCTCGCTTGTCACAAATATTAAGCAACATGTAAACAACTGTAAAATTTTGGGGTAGGGACAAGGGACTGCAAAGTGTGGTTGACATTTTTATTGTATAACACTATAACAACTCAGGATGGGATCATAGCTGGGTTGTTCATCAGTTATTTGTGTTTGTGGGGATTTTTTTGGTAGGTGAGAATTTCTGTGGGATTTCTGTTTCCTAATTTTGTGGGTTTTCAAAAAAAGTTTTGCTCTCATTTTCGAAAAAAATCTACAAGAAGTACTGCTATCTTTGATGTTGTAAAATACTGATATTGTACATCTAACTTATTGCTAGCACATTTTCTACAAGGGAAGCATTCTCTTGCTGCATAATGGCAACAATGCAGCATTAGTAATGGCTACACACCATCTTGCTGTGTACAGTAGTATCGTCATTGGGCTTCAGTGCAGAGCAATTGTGCACAGGTGCGTCATGGATAAATCAATATGAAGTAATCGGTAGAAAGTATAGTTAAGAGTTACGTTGTTTCTTAGAAGGAAAGTGTTTGATTATTTCAGTTATTTTGCAGAAAGGCATGTGGGATTAGTTATGAGATTTATGGACGAAACTGTGTCACGTTTGTGAATCAGTAATTTTAATGGAGAAACATATTGATAGTAGAATGCCAATGAAAATACTTCTCTGATCAGTGATTACCTTTTAATTAATGTGGACAAACAAGGTACAATGGTAACTGCAGAATTAATGTGGAACGAGCTTAGCTGTTAACACTAGACTGGATGAGATTAGACATTGTCAGGGAAACATATTAATTGCTTATGGAACAATACAAGAAAGTAATTCGACTTATAATGTTATTATTTTAAAGTGACAGGGAAACATATTAATTGCTTATGGGACAATACAAGAAAGTAATTCGACTTATAATGTTATTATTTCAAAGTGACATTTTCCATTTTTTAGCTGAATAAGTTTAGTATTTGGGAAGGATAAGGAACATGTATCCAAAATAGGCACATGGTGAAGTTTCTTTCATAACAATGCATATTCTCTATGTAAAACTTCCATACACGAGTCCAATAACAGCAAGACATTCTGGAGCTTTACAAGAAAGATGGCCACCATAGGCTATCGAAATCACTAGCAAAACTGATCATCACTAGAGCGTATGCAGAAAGTGTATGTGTTGTCCTCAAGATCATCTTATTAATTGCATCTTCAGATGACTGTCTCTTCTAAACCCCTACTGGTGAGGGCTTATCCAGTGCAGCAGTCTGGGATCTTCTAATCTTGTGTGTAATAGTTTTGAAATACCTTGTTGAGAAGATTCAGAAGACAAACTGGTCTGTATGATTTTCATATCATTGGATCCTCGTCTTGTCATTTACTATTATCACCACTTCATCATTCTTTCATAGCGCAAAGTCCCTTCCTTGCATGAGACAATCGTACAGTTCACACAAGTAAATATCTAATTGGTTAGTAAAGCTTGTATTACTTGGCACAAATCCCATCCAGTCCTGGAGATTTCTTCTTTTTCAGCCTTAAAATTATTTGCTTTTTCTTCTCATGCAAACGGGTACACAAGCTTATTGTTCCTATAGTATTTCCATATCATTTTTCATAACTTACACTGATATTATGTCTCACCTTCTCCACCACCATCAGAAAAAAGTGTTCCCATTAGCATTAGCTGACTGTACGTAACTTCCTGTTACCATCAAACCATTTCTTTTGAGAGAGGACAAGAGTGTTGGGGCTTGTGTTTTCTCACAGTAAGTTTTGTATAGTACACCCCAGAGATTGGTTTCTAAGTTAGCATCCATGAATTGCTTCCAGTATTTCAGTTTTTTAACTCTTCCTTAAAACACTGATTAACATACTTCTAACTATGCAGCCTTTGGATTCCTTCTTCTTGGATCATGCTGCTTTGGTATAGCTTCCTGCCTCTTCTTGTTTCGCATCCTAATCTCTGCAGATCCTCCATCCACATTTGACATTGCTCTTACCATCTCTCCATAGGTTTGTGTGTTGTGAGGTGCATTCTATACCTGTAGACTTAGTTCCACAATGGCTACTTCTAGTTGTCTTCCACAGCCACTAGAGGTTTAATACATTCTAGGTGACTATCCTTTAGCCTTAGCAGATACTCGTCGATCTCATCACTAAATTGTAAATACATGGAAACCAAGATGCAGCTCCCCTTTCCAGTTAACATTTCCACATAGATTAATTGTTCTGAACACTACTGTGATATAACTGCTTTATTAAATTCTATTATTGCTGCCATAGGACACTATGCTTGGGTGATTATATGGGCATTTACTGGCAACCTTTCCTGCTTTAGCATATATTTCTTAGAGACACACAGCATCTGCCTTCAATTCTTCTAGCTTCATGCAATACACCGGGACTTCTCATGGTATTACGCTGTCCTACTTTTATTTCCATTAGGGATGATGGATATACATTACACAATCTGGCCATTCTTGTCTGTAATTCCATGCTACACAACCACGCACCATCACAAAGTGCTTGTACACTGTATCTAAGGAAAACCACTCATTTCTTCTGGCAGTAATTTATTTCAATAACTTCTCCAGTTTTTCCACTTTTGTTGCTAGATTGTTCACTATGAGATGGATTCCACTTCTGTTGGTATATTATTCACTTCGAGATGGATTCTATCTAGGAAATCAAATACAGGAAAAGTAACATATTTTCCTTTTGGGTGCATTTTCCTTACCAGATGTCTTAATGCTGCAGTATGTGTCCCTGGCTCTCCCAGCTTAGTGAGTTGCACTGCATTCTCAATACTTTCATAACTCTGATACGGATCTGCTCCTGTCTGTTTTCTACTCCCTACTTCTCTGCAGCAGGTGTTTGTTTCCTCTAAGTACTGACTCTGAGTCTTGCATATTGTTTATGTTGCAGATTCATATCCTGCATTGGCAGCAAATCATCTTTTATCACTGTAGGCAACACAGTACAATCCTCAGGTTGTGTGCTATCACACTCGAGATATAAGTTACTCAGCTTCTGTCACCAAATCCTGCTCACCTGTATCACAATTATGTCACTCCTTGTTCAGCCTGTGATCTCCCTTCTCTGTTATACTTCATAGTTCTGAATTTTCACCAAAAACTTCTTTCCTATTTTTTCAAAGATGCATGAAGATCTACTTTGGTCTACATCACATGCTCTTTTCTATGGTACTTACTGCTCACATTCTGCAAGAAATTCTTCGCTCTTTTGGCATCCCTCCCACTCCTCCTCAATGGTGATTTGTGTCATTAGAGTCTACACTGTTTTCTAGTGTTATGAGATGTGTATAAATAATTTGTTCCTGAAATGTGCCTTGTTAGGAGGGCTTGATACATGTGACATTCATCTCTGTTCCGCGTGCACTTTTTACCCCTGTATTTGCATGTCACACATAATGCCACTTGTTTGCTTTTATTGCAGTCTTTTCTGCTGTTATCTTCTTCCACACAGTGTCCACAAATTACTACTTGTTTATCACAATGCTTTGCCAGACAACCAAGTTCTTGGCATCGAGCACGCCGCCTCGCTACTAGGTAGTCTTTTGTCAAAACCAAACGAAATCCAAGAAATAATCTCTGTCATTTCATGAGAGCTGTTCTATCTTCAGGTCTCACTTCAATAATTTGATGGACCACTTTTCTTCCAACTGATCCTGTCTTGAATCATGCTGTAAAGCCACTTTCGAAGCTTTCCTTGGTCACTTAATTTTCGAGGTTCTACATGTACATTGAAAGAAACTGATATAGGCATGTGTATTCAAATATAGAACATATAGAGGAGATACTGAGTCCTGAGTCGCTGATAGGCACAACAAAAAGACTCTCACAATTAAAGCTTTCGGCCATGGGCCTTCATCACACACACACACACACACACACACACACACACACACACACACACACACACACAAAAAAAACCGCAATTCACACACACAACTTCAGTCTCAGGCAACTGAAACCACACTGCGAGCAGCAGCACCAGTGCATGATGGGAGTGGCGACTGGGTGGGGGTAAGGAGGAGGCCGAGGAGAGGGGGGGGGGGCGATAGTATGGTGGGGGTAGAAGACAGTGAAGTGCTGCAGGTTAGACAGAGGGCAGGGGAGAGGTGAGGAGGGGGGAGAAGTAGCGGAAAAGAAGAGAAATAAAAAAGACTGTGTGTGGTGGTAGAATGACTGATCTGTAGTACTCGAATGGGTCTGTCAGCACCGACTTTGGGCTGTTGATGATGGGGAACATAATGCCTGGTTTCAAATTGTATCGAGCAGGTGGTCGTGTACAGGTATGGAGACAACCTCATGAAGCCATGGACCTACATGTCAGCAGAAGACTGTGGAGGCTCTGTAATGGTGTGGGGTGTGTGCAGTTGGAGTGATATAGGACCCCTGATATATCTAGATACGACTCTGGCAGGTGACAAGTACGTAAGCGTCCTGTCTGATCACCTCCATCCATTCATGTCCAGTGTGCATTTCAATGGACTTGAGCAATTCCAGCAGGTTAATGTGACAACCCACACGTCCAGAATTGCTACAGAGTGGCTCCAGGAACACTCTTCTGAGTTTAAACACTTCTGCTGCTCACCAAACTACCCAGACATGAACATTATTGAACACATCTGGGTTGCCTTTCAACATGCTGTCCAGAAGAGATCTCCACCGCCTCATACTCTTTCGGATTTACGGACAGCCCTGCAGGATTCATGGTGTTGATTCCCTCCAGAACCACTTCAGATATTAGCGATATTATTTGAGTACAGGCCATGCCATGTTGTGGCACTTCTACACATTCACAGGGGCCCTACACGATATTAGGCAATTATACCAGTTTCTTTGGCTCTTCAGTGTATAATGTGTCTTTTAGTGTCTTTGCATCTGTAGCCTGTAGAATGTACACTATCATCAAAGGCTTCTCTTCTTAGGCTATTTACATATCAGTGTCTCCTGCACCTTTTCACTGATCATTATCCTTTCTGTGTCACTTGTGTAATTGTTTGCATGTTGACTGCATTATTGGTTTGCTTGATCTTCATTATACAAATGTTGTCTTTGGTGGGGTTTATTAAAGTTATTAGTTTTAGTTGCACTACCTTTGAGTCTTCATTTGTACTTGTTGTGTTGTTTGCACTGCTGTGATTTTAGAACCAGATGCTGTTTTAGCTGCATCTCTACTGATGATGATGATGATGATGATGATGATTGGATTGTGGGGCACTCAACTGCGTGGTTATCAGCACCAGTACAATTTCCCAACCTTTTCTCAGTCCAATCTTGCCATCTGCATGAATGATCATGAAATAATGAAGACAACACAAACACCGAGGCATCTCGAGGCAGGTGAAAATCCCTGACCCCGGGAATCGAACCCGGAACCCCGTGCACTGCATCTCTATGGGGCATAGTTAGCAATGCTCTTGCATGTATTTTCTCTGGTTTTTGTTGTGAATTTTCTCTATAACTATCATTTTCTTTTTGTAGTTGTTACAACATGCCAATTAATAATGCCTACTCTCTCTCTCTCTCATTGTGCTATTTTCTCCTTTAATTGTGCTTTTAATCTGGTCTGTGTCATCTTTTGCCCAGATATTTTATTTTCATTATATACCATCAACTCTTTATTCCACTCTTGTATATTCACTTCGGCATTATCAAATCAGACATGTCAGTGCTGCCATTCCTCTGCAAATTGCCATCCTGACTATATCTGTCTGCCCAGCCCAGAGACCAGAGAGAGAGAGAGAGAGAGAGAGAGAGAGAGAGAGAGAGAGAGAGAGAGAGAGAGAGGGGGGGGTGGACTTACATGAGTTGTAATGGCCTAGTGATATACTGGATTACTAAATAAATAATGTGGATATAACTGAGCTTTGTGTGATATTTCTACTGTAACTAATAATGAATAAAGAAGCACAGTATGAAAGGCAACAAAAGTTGGTCTTAAAAGGTAACTCTTCCAGCTTTATGGTACTGACATAGGGGATGAGGTGTGTGCTGGGGTCAAGAAAAACAGGTCTATTTAGAAATATCATAAAATATAAGAACAACTGGGTGCATCCAACAATTCGCTATGGATACATATTTTGTGAGTCTACCTCAGTATAGTTTGTAAGTGTTTGGTACATTTATTACATAACAATATTGTGTGAGAGTTTGCATTCTGTTCTAATGGGCAGCAGTAACAGTGCTTGCTATGAGTTACGAGTAGATAAAAGAAAATTTTGCAATAATGCAAAATTAACACAATACTAGTTACTTGAGTGAAGTAACATGAAATCCATGATTTTTACAAGATATGTGCCTCAGCGATACAGATAGCCGTACCGTAGGTGCAACAACAACGGAGGGGTCTCTGTTGAGAGACCAGACAAACGTGTGGTTCCTGAAGAGGGGCAGCAGCATTTTCAGTAGTTGCAGGGGCAACAGTCTGGAAGATTGACTGATCTTACAACACTAACCACAATGGCCTTGCTGTGCTGGTACTGTGAACGGCTGAAAGCAAGGGGGAACTACAGCCGTAATTTTTCCCGAGGGTATGCAGCTTTACTGTATGGTTAAATGATGATGGCACCCTCTTGGGTAAAATATTCCAGAGCTAAAATAGTCCACCAGTTGGATCTCCAGGCGAGGACTACTCAAGAGGACGTTGTTATCAGGAGAACGAAAAACTGTTGTTCCACAGGTCGGAGCATAGGATGTCAGATACCTTAATCGAGCAGGTAGGTTAGAAAATTTAAAAAGGGAAATGGATAGGTTAAGGTCAGATATAGTAAGGAATTAGTGAAGTTCAGTGGTAGGAGGAACAAGACTTCTGGTCAGGTGAATACAGGATTATAAATACAAAATCAAATACGGGTAATGCAGGAGTAGGTTTAATAATGAATTAAAAAAAATAGGAATGCGGGTAAGCTACTACAAACAGTATAGTGAACGCATTATTGTGGCCAAGATAGATATGAAGCCCACACCTACCACAGTAGTACAAGTTTATATGCCGACTAGGTCCACAGATGATGAAGAGATTAATGAAATGTACAATGAGATAAAAGAAACTATTCAGATAGTGAAGGGAGATGAAAATTTAACAGTCATGGGTGACTGATATTCGATAGTAGGAAAAGGAAGTGAAGGAAGCATAGTAGGTGAATATGGAATGGGCGTAAGGAATGAAACAAAAAGCCGTCTGGTAGAATTTTGCATAGAGCATAACTTAACCATAGCTAATACTTGGCTCAAGAATCATGAAAGAAGGTTGTATACATGGAAGAAGCCTGGAGATACTGGAAGGTTTCAGATAGATTATATAATGGTAAAACAGAGATTTGGGAATGAGGTTTTAAATTGTAAGACATTTCCAAGGACAGATGTGGACTCTGACCACAATCTATTGGTTATGAACTGTAGATTAAAACTGAAAAACTACAAGAAGGTGGGAATTTTAAGGAGATGGGATCTGGATAAACTGACAGAACCTTGACAGAACCAGAGGTTGTGGAGAGTTTCAGGGAGAGAATTAAGGAACGACTGACAAGAATGGGGGAACGAAATATGGTAGAAGAAGAATAGGGTGCTTTGACAGATGAAATAGTGAAGGCAGCAAAGGATCAAGTAGGTAAAAAGATGAGGGCTAGTAGAAATCCTTGTGTAACAGAAGATATATTGAATTTAATTAATTAAAAGAGAAAATATAAAAATGCAGTAAATGAAGCAGACAAAAAGGAATACAAAGTCTCAAAAATGAGATCAAGAGGAAGTGCAAGCAGGGATGGCTAGAGGACAATTGTAAGGATGTAGAGGCGTATATCACTAGGGGTAAGATAGATACTGCCTGCAGGAAAATTAAAGAGACCTTTGGAGAAAAGAGAACCACTTGCATGAATATCAAGAGCTCAGATGGAAACCCAGTTCTAAGCAAAGAAGGGAAAGCAGAAAGGTGGAAGGAGCATATAGAGGGCCTATCCAAGGGCGATGTTCTTGAGGACAATATTATGGAAATGGAAGAGGATGTAGATGAAGATGAAATGGGAGATATGATACTGCATGAAGAGTTTGACAGACCACCGAAAGACCTAACTCGAAACAAGGCCCCGGGAGTAGACAACATTCCATTGGAACTACTGACGGCCCTAACAAAAATCTACCATGTGGTGAGCAAGTCGTATGAGACAGGCGAAATACCCTCAGACTTAAATAAGAATATAATAATACCAATCCCAAATGAAGCAGGTCTTGACAGATGTGAAAATTACTGAACTATCAGTTTAATAAGCCATGGCTGCAAAATACTAACGTAAGTTCTTTACAGACGAATGGAAAAACTGGTAGAAGCCGACCTCGGGGAAGATCAGTTTGGATTCCGTAGAAATGTTGGAACATGTGAGGCAATACTGACCCTACGACTTATATTAGAAAATAGAGCAAGGAAAGGCAAACCTGCATTTCTAGCATTTGTAGACTTAGTGAAAGCTTTTGATAATGTTGACTGGAATATTCTCTTTCAAATTCTGAATGGGGCAGGGGTAAAATACAGGGAGCGAAAGGCTATTTACAATTTGTACAGAAACCAGATGGCAGTGTTAAAGAGTCGAGGGGCATGAAAGGGAAGCAGTGGTTGGGAAGGGAGTGAGACAGGATTGTAGCCTATCCCCGATGTTATACAATCTGTATATCGAGCAAACAGTAAAGGAAACAAAAGAAAAATTCGGAGTAGGAATTAAAACCCATGGAGAAGAAACAGAAACTTTGAGGTTCACCGATGACATAGTAATTCTGTCAGAGACAGCAAAGGACCTGGAAGAGCAGCTGAATGGAATGGACAGTGTCTTGAAAGGAGGATATAAGATGAACATCAACAAAAGCAAAACGAGTATAATGGAATGTAGTCAAATGAAATCGGGTGATGCTGATGGTATTGGATTACGAACTGAGACATTTAAAGTAGTAAATGAGTTTTGCTATTAGGGGAGCAAAATAACTGATGATGGTTAAAATAGAGAGGATATAAAATGTAGACTGGCAATTGCAAGGAAACCATTTCTGAAGAAGAGAAATTTGTTAACACTGAGTATACGTTCAAGTGTCAGGAAGTCATGTCTGAAAGTATTTGTATGGAGTGTAGCCATGTATGGAAGTGAAACATGGAGAATGAGTAGTTTGGACAAGAAGAGAATAGAAACTTTCGAAATGTGGTGCTATAGAAGAATGCTGAAGATTAGATGGATAGATCACATAACTAATGAGGAGGTATTGAATAGAATTGGGGAGAAGAAAAATTTATGGCACAACTTGACTAGAAGAAGGGATCAGTTGGGTGGACATATTCTGAGGCATCAAGGGCTCACCAATTTAGTATTGGAGGGCAGTATGGAGGGTAAAAATCATAGAGGGAGACCAAGCGATGAATACACTAAACAGATTCAGAAGGATGTAGGTTGCAGTAGGTACTGGGAGATGAAGAAGCTTGCACAGGATAGAGTAGCATGGAGAGCTGCATCAAACCAGTCTCTGGACTGGAGACCACAACAACAACAACAACAACAACCACCCCAGACTGATATTAACTGACAGTTAAAATTGTGTTTGTACTTTAATGTCTTCAAGCCTCAGGTTCATGTACAATCTTAAAATGACAGTTCATTTTCCAGAGAAGGAACTTTGATGTGACAATGAAAATAGCACCAGAATTGGGAAAAAAACAAATTTGTAAAAAAAAGGACAGCAGCAAATCTGGTAAATAAAAACACCAAATTCAATAAACAAACCACCAAATTTAGACACAAAATATACTAAATATGGAAAAAAATCACACTGAATCTGACAAATACAACACCGAATTTTTCAATAAAATAATATCGAATTTGGCAAGAAAACTATATCCAATTTGGCAAGAAAACTATTTCCGATTCGGAAAGAACACAATAATGAATTTGACAAAAGAAAGACCAATGAGTTTGGCAAAAGAAAGGCAATTGGAGAAAAAAAAAACCACTGAATTTAGCAAAAAAAAGTAACACCAAATTTGGCAAAAAACACCAAATTTTCAAAAAAGCACAATTAATGTGGCAAAAAAGGACACCAGATTTGATAAAGAAAATAACACTAAATTGGTAAACAATTACACCAAATCTAGTAAAAAGTTAACAATCAATCTAGCAAAAAAGATAATGAAGTTGTCAACCTTGCCAAAACAAGAATAACACATTTAGCAAAAACAGTAACTAATTTGGTAAAAATAACAATGAATCTGGAAAAATAATACAAAATATGGCAAAAGATAACACTGTATTTTGCCACAAAATACAATCCTGGAAATGGAAAAAAGAACACATTGACACCGGTGTGTCAGACCCACCATAGTTGCTCCGGACACTGCGAGAGGGCTGTACAAGCAATGATCACACGCACGGCACAGCGGACACACCAGGAACCGCGGTGTTGGCCGTCGAATGGCGCTAGCTGCGCAGCATTTGTGCACCGCCGCCGTCAGTGTCAGCCAGTTTGCCGTGGCATACGGAGCTCCATCGCAGTCTTTAACACTGGTAGCATGCCGCGACAGCGTGGACGTGAACCGTATGTGCAGTTGACGGACTTTGAGCGAGGGCGTATAGTGGGCATGCGGGAGGCCGGGTGGACGTACCGCCGAATTGCTCAACACGTGGGGTGTGAGGTCTCCACAGTACATCGATGTTGTCGCCAGTGGTCGGCGGAAGGTGCACGTGCCCGTCGACCTGGGACCGGACCGCAGCGACGCACGGATGCACGCCAACACCGTAGGATCCTACGCAGTGCCGTAGGGGACCACACCGCCAATTCCCAGCAAATTAGGGACACTGTTGCTCCTGGGGTATCGGCGAGGATCATTCGCAACCGTCTCCATGAAGCTGGGCTACGGTCCCGCACACCGTTAGGGCGTCTTCCGCTCACGCCTCAACATCGTGCAGCCCGCCTCCAGTGGTGTCGCGACAGGCGTGAATGGAGGGACGAATGGAGACGTGTCGTCTTCAGCGATGAGAGTCGCTTCTGCCTTGGTGCCAATGATGGTCGTATGCGTGTTTGGCGCCGTGCAGGTGAGCGCCACAATCAGGACTGCATACGACCGAGGCACACAGGGCCAACACCCGGCATCATGGCGTGGGGAGCGATCTCCTACACTGGCCGTACACCACTGGTGATCGTCGAGGGGACACTGAATAGTGCACGGTACATCCAAACCGTCATCGAACCTATCGTTCTACCATTCCTAGACCGGCAAGGGAACTTGCTGTTCCAACAGGACAATGCACGTCCGCATGTATCCCATGCCACCCAACGTGCTCTAGAAGGTGTAAGTCAACTACCCTGGCCAGCAAGATCTCCGGATCTGTCCCCCATTGAGCATGTTTGGGACTGGATGAAGGGTCGTCTCACGCGGTCCGCACGTCCAGCACGAACGCTGGTCCAACTGAGGCGCCAGGTGGAAATGGCATGACAAGCCGTTCCACAGGACTACATCCAGCATCTCTACGATCGTCTCCATGGGAGAATAGCAGCCTGCATTGCTGCGAAAGGTGGATATACACTGTACTAGTGCCGACATTGTGCATGCTCTGTTGCCTGTGTCTTTGTGCCTGTGGTTCTGTCAGTGTGATCATGTGATGTATCTGACCTCAGGAATGTGTCCATAAAGTTTCCCCTTCCTGGGACAATGAATTCACGGTGTTCTTATTTCAATTTCCAGGAGTGTATAAAGATTTTTTCTGCCCTCGAAGTTTTATAATTGAGTTTATATAGAATTCATAGGGGAAGTTTATTGAACTAGTGTAAGTAGTACAGCTATTTACCCACCCTGTCTCACTTATAAAAATGGCTCCGTGTTGTACCAAGTTGTAAACTTTACTTTTATTTGTAAGGCTTATGCATTGATGGAAGAACATATTACTTCTTATTTACAACATACATCTTATTTCCCCATTTTTTTCAGACTTTATGTTCATAATTACCTTAACTGTTAACAGTTTTCAACTCTTCAGTAATTTGTACCATACTTAAGGTACAAGGATCAATAATCAAAACATTAGTAACTTTATAATGTATTTTAAATTTCCAAATACTTCAAAATGTAAAACTTACTGTGAAATCTAAGCTCACTTTTGTACCTTCCTTGTAGTTTGCACAGTTATGAAAGTACAGATTGTACAATCCTTCATCACTCTCACTGGTCACACGCATAGAAAACTAGAAAAGAAAAGAATAAGAATTAATGACACAGCATGGACTGTGTGACATAACATTAACAATTACACTCTGAAATCTTCAGTATCATTAATAATAATAATAATAATAATAGAAACATTGCATTAATAACATTCACTGTTTGAACTATTCAAATTACTAAAAAAAAAAAAAAAAAAATGTTTAAGACACAACAGAACTATTATACTAAATGGGACCTTACAGACTGGCTGCCTTTGGTTTTCTTCATACTTATAGAATTTGAAGGTCATTTCCTAAGGCAATATGACCCAAGTCTCAAACCAAATCAAAAAACTCACCATTAATAAAGTTATTGGTAGCACAGTGCAAAGAATGTAAGTCTGTGATTGCTAAAGTTGCTGGTTCATTTTGTTACTAGCACTAGCAACTTTTTTACTATTATTTAAATTCTATATTTGTTAAGAAACAGAAATGTTATTTAAGAATTGCTGAATCATAATTTAATTAAAAATTAAATATTTTTATGTTTAATCACTAATTGCATGAAAATGCCAGTATTCACAATAAATTAAACTTTGGTGCAAAAATGCAAAATGTCAGAAAGAAAAGAAAATACATTTGTTTTATTTCTGGAGAGTGAACAATATTATTGATTTATATAATATATTTTTCTGTTAACAATAAGAAATGCCGCATGTTTGTGTCAAATTTTAATTTACTTTCATATGATCAGCAATCAAAAATTATCTTTATGAAAACAATTATGATTCAATATATAGCTCTGAAATTGCCAGACTTTCATGCTACATGCTGGGTTACTGATGATGATAGTGATAGTTGACAAATGTTCTATACTTAACAAACTTGAATATCTTCTAATCTTCAAAGCCAATATTTATTTTTTCAATTGCACCATACTGTTTTAGGAAACTGATGTCTGGTTAATGATCTTCAATCCTATAACCACAAAAAAATTTAAAAGGATCAGTCTGGAAGGTCCCCTTAGTATGCAGACTTGTAAATTACTGTTTTAACTTGGGTGTGCCCAAATTAGGCCATTGGCAAACAACATACCATAATTTTACACCTTGCAGTATATTTTCAGTATTGCAACACCCTGCATTGTATCACATTGGTTTAATTCAAACAACATTAATTTATATGGTTACTGAATTTTGTAGTAAACCAGAATGTCTGTCTACTGTGTCAAATTCTGGAGAAATGAGACTCTTCAACTTTCTTATGAACTGCGCATAAAACACTGTTTTTGAGAATGTGTTCTCTGATTAGAAGAGGCACATTTAGTTGCACACACTCTCCCATTAGTTTTCTGATGCTTAGAGCCAACTCCACATTGACACTGTCTATTCTCATAAGCTCTGCATAATGGGCTACGGTTGTCAGTTTCTGTATGGTTCTTATGGCAAGGGTAAGGGCAAGATTGCTCTGACTTGGAGATTCCTGTTCCATCTGTTGGAGAGCAGTAAAGTACAAAACTTACCGAAGCACAATTCTGCTCTCTATCAGCAATGGCAGAGTACGTTTTGGGCTCAAACTTCCTTTAATGCAGTGTTACAATATTGCTGAAACTTAATCCTACACTTACATAATTATAGATGAAAATATAAAGCTTGGAATATAATTAACCTGTTAAATTTTAAACTAAGAGGCGTTATTTCAGTACCTGTATATTTCGCAGAAGCAGGGCTATTGGTACACAACAAGAAACTAATGTATTCACCATGTATTGGCCATCTGTTTTCGAAACAACAGTCATGTACCTTCCGTTTATGTTTGTGTAATACAGTTCAGTCCAAAGTAGTAGTTTATTGTGAGGTCAGGTAATTAAAAAAGTACAGCTGTGCACACAGAGTTTTGTTTAAGGGAAATTTCAGTTGACTGTGAAAGTTACAAAAATAAACAACCGAAGTGAATTATTAAAAACTCCATCCACCAACAGGACTCTCAGCGAAAAACTCAGACAAAAACCACTAAGTGGGCCATTCCAGATAGGCCACTCCTGAATCTGCATCTGCAGCATCAAACGAACTATTAATGCTACAACGGTGGTTTGAAAAAGTTCTCGGAACGGAATAGAAAAAAAGTACTTACATCAGTGAAACTTTTTTTATTTTTCAATGTAGACTCCTTGTAGATTAATGTACTTGGTCCAGCGATGTTGCAGAACCTTGATTCCATCTCGAAAATGAGTTTCCTACAGGCCTGCAAAATAGTTATCAACTCCGGCTATCAATTTTTCGTTTGAAGTGAATTTTCATCCGCCAAGAAAAATTTTCAGTTTTGGGAAGAAATGGAAATCTGACGGAGCCATATCAGGTGAATAAGGTGAATGTGACAACCTTAGTTCATGTAATTTTGCCATGGCGACAGCACGTGTGCGGGCGCTTGTCAAGAGTCGCGGCAACCATCTTGCAGATAATTTTTTCATTTCTATTTCTTCAGTTAAAATGTGATGATACCAATGATATCGGATGATATCTGGCAAGTGTGGGCAATTTCACAAACATTCAATCGGCAATCCTCCATGACCATTTTGTGCACTTTTGCAATGATTTCTGGAGTGGTGACACATTTTGGCCAACCGCTGCGCGGATCATCATCCAAGCTCTCCCGACCAAATTTAAATTCATTTTTCCACTTGGCAACAGTTGAATATGAAGGAGCAGTGCCCCCCAGCATTTTCTGGAAATAGGCATGAATGTCCTTTGGTTTCATATCTTTCTTTACAAAGTACTTAATCACTGCTCGAATCTCGATTTTTCCCATCTTTGCAAATCACTTTGCAGGAACAACAACAGGGCTAAGACACCACCACAGCTCTCTTCGAAGAGCACTGACATGGCACGTGTTTACAGGCAACAATACAATGAATATCACGTGAACAACTAGTTGCGCTGGCCTCTTGTGGTGATTCTGAGAACTTTTCAAACGACCCTCGAAAGGTGATTCTGAGAACTTTTCAAACCACCCTCGTATAAGTTCAATGAGAAAATTTACCAAAAGAACAAATGCATTTATAGAATGAGATTTTCACTCTGCAGCAGAGTGTGCACTAATATGAAACTTCCTGACAGATTAAAACTGTGTGCCGGACCAAGACCCGAACTCAGGACATTTGCCTTTCATGGGCAAGTGCTCTACCAACTGAGCTACACAAGCACGACTCATGATCCGTCCTCACAGCTTTAATTCCGCTGGTACCTCAACTCCTCCCTTCCAAACTTGACTGTGAGTTCACATACCCTGATAAATGGGCAACCGTGCTTTATAATAAAAAAGCACACTTCAGGATCAACCTCTCCATCATGCATAGACCACAACAGCCAGTTGCAGAATGACGTGAGGCAACATGATCTGAATTGACCATTCAACACACTAGCTAAACGGCACATTTTTTTAGGCTTCTTGACAAGGCCACTTGTAACTCATCCAGTTCAGTTAAAACTGATATGCCACATGTAAATGTCTGAAGAATAGGCCAGAGCCTATGCAGCAATTGGAGTTTACCTCTTCAGTACCAGCACCCACCTAACACCAAACAGAGTGGTTGCATTATATGTGAAACAGCCTCTTTTGTATGCTGCAGTGTGCATACAAGATCTGTCCCCAAAACTGAGAGGTGAATGCACTTGACTGCCATGAGGAGGCTCATGTTCATTTCCTGGTACCATCAGAGACTTTTCCTTGTGGCATGACTGGAATGGGTCCAATCAGTCTTGTGGTGCCACCTGAGGAGCTACCTCAATGAGAAGTTATGACAACCAACTCTGGAAAACCAATAACATCTACAACACCTGGGAGAGCAGCGTGCTGATCCCATGTCCTTCCATATCACAACTGAATGATGCTATATAGCTGAGGAAAACATTTTGGCCAGTCAGCATTGCGCAGTCCTCTGGACTTGAAAGTGTAGGCTTTCTTTTTTTCCCTTTTTTTTATGGTACATACATGGAGTCGACTGAGTTCTTCAGATCCATATTGTGTGTTTAATTAAATTTTCACACAGCCAAGATAGACATAGGAGATATATATAGCACTGTCATTAAATTACGGTAACTTCATGATATTGCAATAAATTGATAAATTTATCAAAGTACACAAGAGGTAGACAAGAGAAAGGAAGAAAGGAAATATCTCATACTTTAGAATTTATCAGCATTTTTAACAAAGTGAAGAATTACTGTGCATTATTTTCATTGGTGTGCATTAATTTCACTTTTTAATTTACAGGTTTTCTCCCTTTTTAATGTGACATTTAGCTTTTTTCTGTTATTATATTAGTAGTCAGCCCATAAAACTCACATTAGCATTGTAGTAATTCTCATTCTCCCGAGTCTGAACAGTCAAGTTGAAGCTCTGCTGAACACAACCTCCAGATGGTGTACTAGCTGCTGAAATGTAAAATGACACAACAGAAATTACATAAAGATAAGTATTCTATGAACAAGAATTTATAAATGTTGCTTTTCAATGCAATTCATCTAGTTCTAAACAGTAGAAAGTTTTGATACTACTGAATAAAAGGGCAGTTGAAATGAAGATTATATTTGCACATTCATGAAGCATTTTTCTTTGTGCTTGTTAGATGGTAATGCCTTCATATCTCTTTCTAAACATCAGCAAAATGGTTCAAACGGCTCTGAGCGCTATGGGACTTAACATCTGAGGTCATCAGTCCTCTAGACTACTTAAACCTAACTAACCTAAGGACATCACACACATCCATGCCCGAGGCAGGATTCGAACCTGCGACCATAGCATGGTTCGGGACTGAAGCGCCTAGAACTGCTCAGCCACAGTGGCTGGCAAACATCAGCAATCATACTACTTCTGCACGTTAGCCACTTAGGCAAATATACAGGAAATTTCAAGGAATAGTGACTCTAGATGCACTTGAATAATTTAATGTGTCTTCTAAAATGCCCTCTAAATACACAGCATCATTAATGAAAAATATTTTTACATGGACACAAATTCTAATGAGTAACAAATTTTTTTTTTTTTTTTTTTCGCTTTCTTTCTGTCAGTTCTCTCTGCATATTAAGTGTGTAATACTTCACATCACTACAGTGAAGCAGCAACAAAAACTGCCATTGCAATAGAAAGAAAATATATAGACCCCATAATAAAATAAAAGCAACTGCAATTGAGCAATTTAGTTAAGCAAATGGATTACTTCAGAACACCTATGATAATTCTTTCTTTGGCTGTTACTACATGTATGAATTATAGGCTAGTTCAGGTAACGCTCTCTCCAGTAATCATGTTTCATTTTCACTCACAAAATTATAAAGCATTGCACCTAGATATTAATTAGCACTTTACTTACTAGATTAAACTATTTCACCCAGGTTCCATTTACAGTAGTGTTATAGTAAATTGACAAAGAGCATTGTAAAAACAATATTTTGCAATACACAGAGGCAAGTTCATAAATTACTTCTGATCTCCGCTGTACTACGTGATTGTATATAATTTTCTAACTAGGTAAATTTCGTGAATTTTTACAACCTGTCTTAAGGAGAAACTGGATCCAAAATCCTATTATGTTTATGAGGTGTAAGGGAAGTTTTTAACTCCCTTTAATTGGACAAAGAAAGGGGAATGTATGTTTGTTTATTTATCTATTTCCTGTCCTTATATGAGACTAATCTGGAAAGTAAGTTTACAAGAATTTTCCGAAGAACAAAAAATGAATTTATTGTAATAAAATGTACGTGCATTGTAGTATAGGTCTTGCATTATTTTTCCACATAATCACCGTTTACCTCAATACATTTCGTCATCCATGGGATGTGTTTTTTGATTCCTGTGTCATAGACATCTCCTGCCAGTTCTTCACTTTGATTTTCACCCGTCGTCGTCAGACAGGTATTTTCCATAGAGGTGTACCTTCAATTTAGTGAACAGATGATAGTCACTAGGTGCGAGGTCTGGGCTATCAGAGGGGCGGCTTAAAACATCCCAATCAAATGAAGTCAACAACTCCTGTGTTGCATGAGCAGTGAGGATACCCATTGTCATAAAGGGATAAACTCCTGTTGTCAACATTCTGCGACGTTTGTTTCGTATGGCTCTGCGAAGTTTCTTCATGGTATCACAATATCTTGCAGCATTTATTATTTCACTTCTTTCCAAAAAAGCAAAGAGCAGAACCCATTTTCCGTCCCAAAACAATGAACCATGCTTTTCCTCACCGTTTGCCGAATTTTAAATTCTTTGGTTGAAGGAGAATGAGTATGGTGCCACTGCATTGATTGTATTTGCTCTCAGGAGTATGGTGGTAAGTCCAATTTTCATCTCCTATCACTATGGAGTTGAGAAAAGCCTGACCTTCAGCCTCAAAATGGTCAATGTTCATTTTCTGTGCTTTGGTAAGTATTTTGGGCACCCAGATGCACACAACTTGCGATAATTTAGTCAGTCAGTTACAATTTCATGAACAACAGTTCGTGAAATGTTTGGACAAACTGCACACAGATCATCAATT
This sequence comes from Schistocerca serialis cubense, assembly GCF_023864345.2. NCBI lineage: Eukaryota > Metazoa > Arthropoda > Insecta > Orthoptera > Acrididae > Schistocerca > Schistocerca serialis. Next base: position 1,024,578,282 of record NC_064638.1, on the reverse strand, counting down.
GTTGAATAGCGATCAGAGAGTAGATGTTCTTCAATTTTCTGCACCACATCATCAGTCACAACAGACAGCCTTCCGCTTCTGTTTTCCTCATGAATTTCCGTTCTTCCAAAATTGAAAATCCGTAAGCATTTCGTCACATGCTGCCTTGACATTATGTCCTCTCCATAAGCTGAAACAATTTTGTGATGAATGGCAGCAGCATTTATGCCCTTAGCATTTAGGTAGCGATTTACAGCACACACTGCATTTGGCAGGGGCCATAATGAGAACGCTCAATTCTAACAGTCTCCACAACACTAATTGACGAGCTACTAATTGTTTGGAATGCTTGTTCGTTCTGCTGGCTTCCTGCCACACAGCAGCGTTACCAACTTCCCCTATGGACATTTCCTGCTAAAGTTACATGCCCTGTAACCTTACTTTCCGGATAACCCCCGTAAAAATCAGTGGACATAGTCAGAGCTTTAGTTTACAAGCCTGCTGAGATACAAAGCTGTACTAACTGTCTCTTACCAATAAAAGATACAGATATGCGCTGATATAAAAAGTAGGGATCAAAAATTATCAGTTTTCTGTTACAGAAACTAGCTTATGGCTTTATACATTAACGGCTAAGTTATGAAGTTAACGATATTGGTCTGCAGTTTATTATGTTAGTTTTTATGCTTTTCTATACATTGGCAGCATTATAGTTTGAAATCTTCTGCTGAAGAACAGCATTTCTCTATTAACATGTGTTTCAGTTTATTCTTCAAGATATTAAATTAGCTGTCTTAAAATCAGGTGTTAGTCAATTTTCACTCCTCAGTGTGTTGCTGTTATTCACATTACTGTTCATTACATTATGTTCTGGATTTAGTTTCACGTGGTAAGTAGTTTATATTTTCTGAAAATTTCTCTGCAACACTCTCTCTTGTTTACCTTACCTACCACTCTTATTGCCGTCCCTTTATGTTATTTTATTTTATTTATTTATTTATTTTTTGTTTTCTAGAAAGTCTGTAATCCAGAAAGCAGGCTTTCCACATAACAAAAAGAAATTTAAAAAAATCTCGATACTGTTCTGCAGATGCAGATTTATCAATGTGAAACATATTTGCTTCAAATTATCGTGGTTCAGGGAGGCTGAAATCCATTTTAAAAAATTCATGTTTGTGCTGACTTTCTTACAAATATGACCTATTTGCTCTCCCATGGCAGGTGTTTGTGAATAATTATTTCCAAAAATGTTTGTTTATTTGTGTAGCAGAATAACAATGAAGGTGTAAAAGGAGTAACAATTATATTTAGATAATAGTTAAGCAGGAATAGCTTTGTCACTGTCTTCTCTTTATTTACAAATAGCATGTTCGCAGTAAGGTAAGCTGACAGAATTCTGTAATTGATTTCACTACTGTTGGCAGCATTATGCATAGGATTTATCATCCACATACATATTACAACCTTGCAATTTTGGGATTCAATTAAATCATTAATATCCACAAGGAACAGAAAAGTCCTAATATAAGTGTACTTCCTTGAAGTATGCCATGTTGATGTATCCTTCAGGTTGATTCAGCTGCTATCAACTGTTCCTATCTTTTACAAATTAGCTTAACAGCTAGCTAAAAAAAATGGCTCTGAGCACTATGAACGGCTAGCTACTCAAATTGGTGGTACTAATGTGCACTTCCTATAACTGTTTCAACATCATGATTGGACGCATCTTAATGCTGCTATTGGCATGTTAACATGGGCTGGGGAAGGTGCTGATGGCGGAGGCATGGCTCATGCTTCAGTGGTGCCAGCTGAGTCTATCAATAGATTAGGTTTCATTGGCATGGCCTGCACCTCAATAGGTATGGGAAGGGGAGGCTGGCAAAGCTTACAGGTGTCAGTGTAGTGGGCAGTGGAGGCATCAATCATGGAAAAATTCCTGTAGTAGTTGGTGTTAGATCTGCACCTTTTTTATATTGAAGTCAGCTGATAGGTATCCATGCTTAAAGGCAGGCCCTCTAAGCAATCTCCTTCAAAGGAGGCCAGATATCCAAGTAGTGAAGGAATTAGCATATTTCATCAAAATGTAAGAAATATTAGAGATAAAATGAGTGAACTGCTCATAGATGTTGACTCTGACATTATTGGTATGTCGGGGCACCACTTGAATAATTTGACAATTCATAGGCTTCCTTTACCAGGATACAGATTAGCTCACTGTTTTCCAAGGAGTTCTTTGCGGAGTGGGGGAGTGGTTATGTAAGTAAAAACCAGTATTCCATTTGAGTCCGTAGAAGTATCTCTGCCCTGCGCTGAACAGGTATTTGAATGTTTTGCGGGGACAGTTGAATTTAGTGAAACTAAACTTCTAATTGTTCTTCTTTATAATCCCCTGATTCTGACGTCAGAGCATTTCTTCTCAAGCTAGAGAGGGTTCTTGGTTCACTTTATAGAAAGTATCAAAAATTAGTTTTATATGGTTACTTCAATATTAATTTTGTATGCAATTGTGCACAAAAAAGGATTTTGGAAGATCTCCTAAATTCATGTGATCTGATGCAGACTGCATTTTTTCCAGCTACAGTGCAGAGGAACAGTAGCACAGCCATAGACAATATTTTTATTCATTCTTCATAACTACATGGGCATTCTGTTAATTAAAGGGCAAATGGCCTTTCAGACCATGATGCACAAATTTTAACACTAAAAATTTTTTGTACTCAAACAATTGTTATATATACTCAAAAATTATGAAGAGAAGCTAATCCAATGGCAATACAGATTTTTCAAACCTCGTTAAGGAACAAGAGTGGCAGGATGTTTGTACTGCCGACAACATAGATGACAAATATAATGCTTTCCTTAACACATTTCTCATGCTCTTTGAAAGTCGCTTTCCATTAGAATGATACGAACAGGGTACAAGCAACAAAAAGCAGCCTGTTTGGCTGACTAGTGGGATAAGGATATTACATAGGGAAAAGTGGGAATTACATCAAAACGTTAGAAGTAGTCACAAACGAGAGTACAGTACTGTAAGGCACTTAAAAACATTGTTAGGAAGGCAAAGAGTTACGTGGTACACAAATAGAATAGCTAATTCTCAGGATAAAGTGAAAACCATATAGTTGGTCATGAAGGAAGTGTCTTGTCAGCAGCACAATGTCAACGATATAATGTTAGTTCGTGGTAAAAATATTTGTGTTACTGATAAGTCAGATATATGTACAGTATTTAAGAATCACTTTCTGAGCACTGCTGGTGAGTTAAGTAAAAACTTAGTTTCTACAGGGAATCATACAACTATCTTGGAAAATGCCTTTCCGAGACTGATGTCTGAAGTACTCCTCTGTGATACTGTTATGACACAGCGTAATACAGATTCCAAGTTATAAAATTTGTAACTGAGTTTGAACACCTTAACGTAAGATAGGCTGGTTATGCCACGATTAGTGGCAGACCAGGAAGAGCAGTGATGCACGACAGACAGGCAGCACAGTTGCAACTCTGCAGTAGCTGCGTGAGAGACAGCACACACAGCAGGAAAACAAAAAGGACAGTGACTAAGTAAAATAACATGTACGCTCGATCGCCCACGGGGTGCAACAAGAAGCAATAGTCATGGCTAGGGAAAACACTCATAGCTGCTAATGGAGAATTAAAGCAAGGGTAGCAGAATAATGAGGCCACATGCAGACATCACTAGTATACCGCACGTCACAGAACTATGGAGAGAGCCATCTGCGGTGGCCGTGCGGTTCTAGGCGCTGCAGTCCGGAACCGCGGGACTGCTACGGTCTCAGGTTTGAATCCTGCCTCGGGCATGGATGTGTGTGATGTCGTTAGGTTAGTTAGGTTTAAGTAGTTGTAAGTTCTAGGGGACTGATGACCTAAGATGTTAAGTCCCATAGTGCTCCGAGCCATTTTTGAACTATGGAGAGCTCTTTAAATACCAGCCCCAGCTCCAAGTAGAGGAGAACAGTTCAGGTCAATGGGAACAATGGAGTCCGTGTCGACGACATCCCGTTCCATGACCATGTAGTTTTAGTAAACCTTGTCTCAGATCAACCAGTGCAGTAGCAGTCAGCAGTGCATTGCCACAAAGCTGAACTCCGCTGATGAACTTCATGCTGTGTCACACCAATCACTACTGATGGGAGAGCTAATGAACCACCAGCAGCAGTGCAATATCAGGTGCTGTACTCTCTGAGTGTGGGACGAAAGACAATGACCAGGATTCCTGGCAGACCACCATACGGTACGCCTAAGCACCTCCGGCTGTGGGGCCTACCCAGCCAGCAGTACTGAGTTCAACGCCTGCCGCCTACATCATTCCATGGATGGGGTGGTACAGGGAAGAAGAGGCATGGAGTGGGATCGAATACACTCCCTCAGCCGGTAGCTGCCATCCATGCTGTACTAGGTTGGGCTAAGCATCCGTATCGACGCAAGAAAAACTGTCTCACTAGGACACAGGGGCAAGGACTGGCGCGCGTCTGACACCAAGAGTCTGTCCATGACCACGGCAGGAGAAAACTACAGCAAAAAGTGCACCACCCTTGTAAAAGTTGGCAAAATAAAAAATTCACTGAATAATCATGTTTTCTTAGTGCCACGAGCACTTCCAGATGATTCCTGACATCGTGCAAAGGCGTCATCCACTTGGCCCCTCCGTAAATCAGCGTCAGAAGTGTCAACTCCGCTATTTTCATCTGAAGTTGTGCATCAGAGGTGCTCCGCCTCAATGCTTCCAGGAGATCACTGTAGCGAGAATTCAGCCTTCTTAGCAGTAACTGCAAAGTGGTGAGCATCACAAAAACATTTTTCTTGTTCTGGTGGCTATGTCATAGTCTGAGTTTGTAGAAGGCATATCTTCTCATCATTATTTTAGTAGTATTTGGATATGGGATGGAGGAAATAGAAATTCTACATAACAGTATTCGTAAGTTGTCTTCATTAGCATGTGTCACAAGTTCACTGACCCACAGCTGTGTGAAGCTATCACAGAACATAGTGATATTGCTTGGTCACACAATATAGTCGTGGTCCCAAAAAGTCAGTTGATGGCATAAAAAAAAAAAAAAACCACAGATTTTGTAGCGACTATTGATTTTTAAATGCACAAAGTACAATGAATGCATATCCAATCCCTAACATTACAGATTCATTAGACAACCTAGGAAATTGTAAGTATTTTTTAACGATAGACATTCGAAGTGGTTACCACTAGCTAGAAGGGTTTCAAGATTATAGACATAAAACTGCATTCACCACCAATTCTGGACACTACCAACATCGGAGAATGACGTCCTGCTGGAAGAATGCTCCTGATGCTTTTCAAAGGTTACTGGATCGTGTCTTTCTTGGTTTAAAGCCCTAAATTTTTTTGCTCTACCTGGATGATGTAATAGTATATTCAAAAGCAATGGAAAAACACATTAAAAGTTTAAATGAAATGAAACTTCCTGGCAGATTAAAACAGTGTGCCCGACCGAGACTCGAACTCGGGACCTTTGTCTTTCGCGGGCAAGTGCTCTACCAACTGAGCTACCGAAGCACGACTCACGCCCGGTACTCACAGCTTTACTTCTGCCAGTATCTCGCCTCCTACCTTCCAAACTTTACAGAAGCTCTCCTGCGAACCTTGCAGAACTAGCACTCCTGAAAGAAAGGATATAGCGGAGACATGGCTCGGGACCTTTGCCTTTCGCGGGCAAGTGCTCTACCAACTGAGCTACCAAAGCACGACTCACGTCCAGTACTCACAGCTTTACTTCTGCCAGTATCTCACCTCCTACCTTCCAAACTTTACAGAAGCTCTCCTGCGAACCTTGCAGAACTAGCACTCCTGTTTAGTAGGTTATGAGCAGCATGTCTTACTTTAAGTGTAGAGAAATGTCATTTTCCAAGAGCAATGTATCTAGGGCATATTATTACAAGAGAGGGAGTCAAAACAGATCCGAGATTTATATCAGCCATATGTGACTTTCCAGTGCCAAAGACTAATAAGCAACTGCAATCTTATCTTGGTTTATGTAATTACTATCATAAATTTGTAAAGGGTTTTGCTGAATTGCATGACCATTAACCAGGTTGCTTAAGAAAGGAGCTGGTTTCCAATGGTCACCACAGTGTCATGAGGCTTTTGAGAAACTTAAGAAAATTTTAGTGTCAGATCCTGTGTTTAGTGTTTCCTGTTTTGAACATGAATTCATACTGGCATGTGACACACCTTATATCGCGTTGGGTTGTGTATTAAGTCAAAATATAAGTGGAAATGAACATTCAGTGGCATATGCCTCCAGGCGGTTAAATCAAGCAGAAACAAATTATTCCACAACAGAGAAGGAAATGCTAGCTATCATATATGGAATTTCATACTTTTGTTGTTATTAGTATGGTGGGAAATTCAAAGTCATTATGGACCATGCTTCCCTCAGTTAGTTGGTTACTAGGGTTAAAGGATCCATCAAGCCGACTGGTGAGATGGGCACTGAAATTAAGTAAATTTGATTATGAAGCGATTCATAAATCAGGAACTTCAACTAAAAATGCTGACACGTTAAGCAGAAAGGTTGCAGCTTTACAAATAATAGGTTTTCATCAGACGGACTGGATAAAGGTAAACTACCTGACAGAGAGTGCACCTTGTTTTGCAGGCAACTACAGTTTGAAATACGAGAATGCTTGCTATGCAGAACTACAAAGTGCAGACCACACATTGTCGTTCCTGCAGTGCTGAAGTAAGAAGTGTTACATCACACCCATGACCATGTTTTATCAGGTCACGGAGGTAAACATACAACAGATCAACAAGTAGCAGAAAGATTCTGGTGGAAGACACATCACAATGATGTAGCACAATATGTAAAAACTGTATTCCATGCACACAACGATCAGATTTAAGTCATCAAAAGATTGAGTTATAACGACTACCTGAAGCATATAGATCATTTTCTTTTTTAGGATTAGGCATTGTGGGACCTTTTAACAAAATACCTGCTGGGAACAAATATGTTTCAACAATTTTGGAGCATTTTTCACGTTATCTGGTTATGGTAGCTATTCCTGATTAGAAGGCTAGTACAGTACCACAAGCAATGGTGAAAAATTGGCTATGTAAGTACAGTATACCTGAAACTATTATTACAGATCAGGGAAAAATTTTTGCATCTGAACTGCTGAAACAACTGTGTCAGTTATTACAAATTAAGAAGTTACCTAACAGTCCATTTCATCCTCAAGCAAATGGGCGAACCGAACAAGTTCACCATACGTTTTCTAAGATGTTGAGTCACTATGTTGATTCACAGCATTTAAGTTGGGACGTCTATTTGAGCCTAGTCATCTGTGTCTACAATGCAAAGTTAATTCTGGAACAGGTCTCTCGCCATACAAAGTTATATATGGTAGGAAAATGCCATCATCTTTCGATGTGCTCCAACATAAACTGGGTCCACAAGATGAACCAGTGAAAAAATTTGCAAAAAAGTTAAAGAAATTTGGAAAATGGTGAAACGCACCAATGGGCACAATATTTCAGCAATCGGGCATGTCACCACCATCAGCAAAACATTGTGCCTGTTGAACAGTATGAATCAGTAGTACACCCATGGACTTTCCAATCAATCAACAAATATGCCTGGAGAAACTGAAGAATCACATTGCAGTGGATTATTGATGAAGGACTTCATTAGTGAATATATCTATTATCACAGTACAATTAAAATGCCTAGCTCCTTATACAGGTACCAACTTGATCAATATGGCTGAACACCACATACACTATGTGATCAAAAGTATCCGGACACCTGGCTGAAAATGACTTACAAGTTCGTGGTGCCCTCCATTGGTAATGCTGGATTTCAATATGGTGTTGGCCCACCCTTAGCCTTGATGACAGCTTTCACTCTCACAGGCATACATTAAATCAGGTGCTGGAAAGTTTCTTGGGGAATGGCAGCCCATTCTTCATGAACTGCTGCATTGAGGAGAGGTCGGTGAAGGCTGGCACGAAGTCAGCATTCCGAAAGATACGAAAGGTGTTCTATAGGATTCAGGTCAGGACTCTGTGCAGGCCAGTCCATTACAGGGATGTTACTGTCGTGAAACCACTCTGCCACAGGCCATGCATTATGAACAAGTGCTCGATCGTGTTGAAAGATGCAATCACCATCCCTGAATCGCTCTTCAGCAGTAGAAAGCAAGTAGGTGCCTAAAACATCAATGTAGGCCTGTGTTATGATAGTGCCATGCAAAACAACAAGGGGTGCAAGCCCCCTCCACGGAAAACATGGCCACACCATAACACCACCACCTTCGAATCTTAGTGTTGGCACTACACACACTGGCAGATGACGTTCACTGGGCATTCGCCATACCTACACCCTACCATTGGATGGTCACATTGTGTACTGTGATTCGTCACTCCACACAACATTTTACCACTGTTCAATCATCCAATGTTTATGCTCCTTACACCAAATGAGGCATCATCTGGCATTTACCGGCATGATGTGTGGCTTATGAGCAGCCGCTTGACCATAAAATACAAGTTTTCTCACTTCCCGCCTAACTGTCATAGTACTTGTAGTGGATCATGATGCAGTCTGAATTCCTGTTGATGGTCTGGATAGATGTCTGCCTATTACACATTATGACCCTCTTCAACTGTCGGCAGTCTCTGTCAGTCAACAGACGAGGTTGGCCTGTACACTTTTGTGCTGTACGTGTCCCTTCATGTTTCCACTTAACTATCTCATCTGAACCAGTATACCTAGGAATGTTTGGGAGTGTGGAAATCTCCCATACAGATGTATGACACAAGTAGTATCCAATCACCTGACCACTTTCAAAGTCTGTGAGTTCCGCAGAGTGCCCCATTCTGCTCTCTCACGATGTCTAATGACTACTGAGGTCGCTGATATGGATTATCTGGCATTAGATGGAAGCACAGTGCATCTAATACGAAAAACGTTTGTTTTTGGGGTGCCCGGATACTTTTGATCACACAGTGTATTATAATTTCTTAGACTTTCCCAGTGATTCTTCATCAGATTTTTCCTGATACTCATCACTTTATTGACCAGGCCCATATTTATGCTTGGACAGTGCCAGGTGTTCACTACACCATCTGCACTCGCTATGCGTGTTTCTTGTGGTGGTATTCATCTCTAGGTATTTCCTATCCCATCTGCAAATGTTGTTCTGCATTTCATCCACACCCACCAGGCGCATTCCTAGCACTATCATGAAATTGTAGACATTCCTTATGCTGTTTGCAGCAGCTGTGACTTACTCTTGCACCCATGTCATCCTCCTGGCATTCTGAATTCGGTACATGCCTGCCAGGTGCACCTCAAGAGGCATTAGGCTCCTATTGGGGTTGCACATTATGTCTGTGCACCCTGCAATTATCTCTTGTGGCGGTAGCTGCCATGTAGTGTTCCATATTATATCTGCTCCGAGGTTGTGTGATGCCTAAGTTTTCAGGTGGTTGATGTTGCTCCTTATCTTATGGAGAAATTCAAGGATGAGGTCCTTACAACTGCTGCCTACTAGCTGACGTGTTTCTTCAGATATGAAGATGACATATTCGGTTTCTGGCAGAACGATTGGAAAAGACTGGATGAGGTCCTAGACCATCTGAACTTAAGATGTTCCAACATTAAGTTCACCATGAAACTAGAGAATGATGGTCAACTGCTGTTTCTGAATGTTCTGGTGAAGAGGAAGGCAGATGGCCACATTGTGTATAGGAAGCCAACACACCGACTTATATCAACAGGCCAACAGCTGTCACCACCTAGTACAGAAGAACAAGACATTCAAAACACTTGTACACTAAGCCAAGACACACTCTGACCTAGACAGCTTGACAGCAGAGTTAGAACATCTACAATAAGTATTCCAGGACAATGGGTATTCCAACCAGGGACATCTGCAAAGCATAACATCCCAACAGATGACCTGATACAATGGAAGAGGAATAAGAAGAAGAGACCAGGACGGTAGCCCTTCTAGCTTATGCTGGGCCTGTCTCTGCTAAGATCAACAGAATCCTGAGGAAACACAAAATCCGTACTGTCCGCCCAGCAAGATCAGGGCACTCCTTGGAATGGTCAAGTCTTGAGAATACTTTCCTCTTTGTAAAGTCCTCTTTTATACACTAGTAATCTCTAATATTTTCTTTCACCAATTTCACTGTTTTCGAGCAGTAACAGGCTGTTAGTTAACTTGAGAAAATGATTTTGCTCCCTCAATACTAACAAGGGAACCTCCTCATCGCACCCCCCTGAGATTTAGTTATAAGTTGGCACAGTGGATAGGCCTTGAAAAACTGAACACAGATCAATCGAGAGAACAGGAAGAAGTTGTGTGGAACTATGAAAAAAATAAGCAAAATATACAAACTGAGTAGTCCATATGCAAGATAGGCAACATCAAGAATAGTGTGAGCTCAGGAGCGCCGTGGTCCCGTGGTTAGTGTGAGCAGCTGCAGAACAAGAGGTCCTTGGTTCAAGTCTTCCCTCGAGTGAAAAATTTACTTTCCTTATTTTCGCAAAGTTATGATCTGTCCATTCGTTCAATGATGTCTCTGTTCACTGTAATAAGTTTAGTGTCTGTGTTTTGCAACCGCACTGCAAAACCGTGCGATTAGTAGATGAAAGGATGTGCCTCTCCAATGGGAACCGAAAACAGTTGATCCCAAGGTCATAGGTCAACTGATTCCTCCACAGGAGAACATGTCTGATATATTCTACACAACACTGGTGACGGCATGTGCATCACATGACAGGAATATGTTGTCAACCCACCTAACGTGTACACTTGGCGAATGGGTAAAAAGATTCTTCTACCTTGCCCGATTTAGGTTTTCTTGGGGATGTGATAATCACTCCCAAAACTGTGATGAAAACATAAGAGTTTGTCACATAAACTGCAACAAATGAATGCAAGAGTTTCACAGTCACACTGTTTTCCCTGTGCTCTGTCAAGACATATGTTTTTAACGTTTTTAAATTTTTCTGTGTGTAGACCATCAAATCCTGTATATGTCCAAGCAAATCTGAACATGTCCTGGAATTTTGGAGAGCAAAGTTGATTATGAGTGAGTGCCTGAACTTTGATAATTGACACAAGATCACGTAAACAATACTGCTCTGTGTACCTGTGCAGCTTCGCAAAATCATAGACTCTTTTCACAAAGTATTTCACTTGCCAAAAACCAAACACATCTAATGGTTGCACAAGAGGTGTACAACCTGGAGTAATGGTAATCACATCTACTCCCACACTAAAATTGTACAATGCCTGATCCTTCTGTCCTGTGTAGCTGTCAAGGAGTAAGGCAAAATCTTTGTCCGCATAAGGAGAAATCACACGTTCATTAAAGTCTTTCACTAGTCTTTTCTCCGTTTTTCCTGACACACTGCAATTCACAATGACATTCGGCGTTTGTGCAAGTACCCTATTCACATGTTGCTGAACTTGCGGTCCAAATACACCATTTTTTTCCTGCAAACAGAAATAAAATGTAGGTAAAAGAATCCTGCTTTGTTCAGAGCATACTGTATGGTATAACTAGGTGAAGTGGCATGCAGTTGGTCTACAGTACAATCCGTGTCGCCTTCTCCAACTAACGATAATGTGCGGGTCAATTTCATTTCACAGTTAAAACCGGACTGATCTGTGTTGATAATATGTGCATCTTCATACTGTTGGAATCTGACTTTAGTGTCTGTGACAAATGTCTTGGAACACTCTAAAAGTTCTTCCAGTTTATTTGCGTAGTTCTTGCTTACATATTTCATAACCTTCCTGCTCGTAAATTTGTATTTTCTTTTGAACATGACAAGCCAATGAAATGAAGCCTTGAAGTCCAGGCTGATTTGTTTGGTGTAATGCAATCCCCAAATCTGTAGGTCTGTGTCATGCACTGCACTTAATTCATTTCTGGCTTTAATAAATTGTCGGTATACATGGTTTTCTAGTTCACTGAACTTCTGTCTTCAGGTTCCACCTCGTTCCATGACTTCTTTGCAGTATTTAATTGTGCTTTTCTCCTCCATCCCTTTAAATTTCTTAAATTTATTTGTTACTTCACTCCATAATCTATATTTGCATCTTTTAATTGGTTTGGACAGTAACCTGTATTGGAGCATTTTCTTCATGTAACCCAAAGAAATACCATCAGACTGAAGTCGCAGTATTTCCTCTTCGTGTTCTTCGTACAGATCGTCAACAATCTCATCATCTGGTACATACAGCCCTGCAGCAATCAGCAAGGTATCGTCATCACCACACGTACTGTTTATCAAAAAATGTAGGAAGTAACCATACAAATGTTCGACAATTGTTCGATCCCTTAAGGAACTTTCCGATTCCTTACAGTTCGGAAAATATTCATTGACCTTGTTATTGAAGTCGCGAGCTATATTTGCTGGATTCATATTGCCCACGGAATACATCTCCCGTATTTAATGCACTCTCGTCCAAAGTAGCGAACAGTCAACTGCCAGCCAGGGAGCCTCGTTAGCAGGAATACTCTCTCTTCCGTGCGCTGCAGTCGACTGATGTCGTGTGTTTTGATGTTTGTTTAGGTGTAGCGTCCCCATACTACGGCGCAGTTCCTTGCATCGGACGGATAGATAATAATTGTCTGAAAATAAAAAATTAAACTTTTCACTCGAGGGAAGACTTGAACCAAGGACCTCTCGTTCCGCAGCTGCTCACGCTAACCACGGGACCATGGCACTCCTGAGCTCACACTATCCTTGATGTCGCCTATCTTGCGCATGAACTACTCAGTTTGAAAGAAATAAGCAAAATATACATAGTTCCACACAACTTCTTCCTGTTTTCTCGATTGATCTGTGTTCAGTTTTTCAAGGCCTATCCACTGTGCCAACTTATAACTAAATCTGAGGGGGGTGCGATTGGGAGGTTCCCTTGTAAGTTCCCCTCCACCAAGTAGGCTGTATAGGTGGTACCCTTTCCTTTTTCCTACTTATTATGTTCTTCCCCATCACCAACCACATCCACATATTCCACATCCACATATTCCACATCCACATATTCCACAACAAAGAATGTATTTGGCGCTGAGCGAGTACCACCTCTTCCAGGCAATGAAGACATGGCTCACTACACAACATTTTGGTAATTATGGCAAAATGCATGCCAATATAAAGCAGTGGTTGCAATCGCAAGCAGAAAATTACTACAGAAACAGTACTGAAAAGCTTGTGCCACAGTATGATAAGTGCCTCATTTCAATGACGGTTATGTAGAGAAGTAGCTTATGAGTGTACCTTTAAAGTGTATGTTATATAATTTGGTTTTCTCACACTCTTAATATTTTATTTCAAAATGGATGTTAGTTTCTGGATAGCCCGCGTATTAGTGTGATGCTGGTTTCATCAAGAGGGGATTTGTATGTTTGTGGTACTCCTGGAGCATTGTGTGGTGACACAGGGTTTCCTTACGACGTGCTTGCATCATGTACAGTGCTTCCTCGGAGTCTCCAGTGCTGTGGGCCATGTCGTGGAACCCTCCTGGAGAAGTTCTTTGTCAAGGAGCTTCTCAACAATCAAAGAATAAATGGAAGATTCAGTGTAAATTGTTTCAATTAGTTCATAACCTATGTTGTTTCCGACTTGAGAACATCTCGCTTTTGTTGACAAATAATTTGATGTTAAAGATTGATACTCGTGTAATAGAGAAAGTCGCTGTACAGTCTAGGACTTTCTATCAGTATCTTTGAAATGTCACAAGGGAAATTATTTTGAGAGTTTTCAGGGTGGTAGTCGTACCAGCACCGGGGTCCGACTGCCTGATGTTGCATTTTGTCAGCTTGAACCCTCATAAGTGGCAGCCCAGCCATATGATCCTACAAAGAATCAATTTCTCTATTTAAATTACAACTGAAAGAAGATAAGTCTTGCAAGCGGCAACCACTATTTATGTATGGGAAATCTGCTGTGTGCAAATGATATCAAGAGTTTAATTTAACTATGATGAAATTTTCTCAGGAGACACACTCACAGTAAGGTGCTACCACACGTCAGGGTGCACAACTCTATAAACTTGGACACACAATTCAGTGTAGTTGCAGTAGAAGAAGACAGTTGACCATAAGGGGACATAATAAAAATTTAAAAGTGTTACGGGAAAATATGAAGATTTTTTTTAACAAATACAAGTGATTTGAGCTGGGCAACCAGTTAATAACATGTTGCTATATGATTCAAGAAGCTGTCACTTTAATGTGTCATGAGTAACTAACTGGTGTTGAGAACTCCAATTCCAATAAGTGGGTCCTGTTCTACTTTATTGGCATCTGCTGAGTCGTCAGCACCTTAGTAACAAGAGTAACTGGCACTAAGAAGATCAGGTATCGACAATTACATTCATCCATCACTGTAGTCAGTGAATATATGAGCGACAGTTGGCAGAGTCTCCAGAGGCAGTATAAACACATTGGGACTTCGAGCAGCAGTGCTCGCCTCTACGCATGTGGGCCACCTTCAGTAGCAGTTACTGCAAATCATCAGTTATTAACAACTAATCAGTGGGTCTGGCATATTGCTTATAATATTTTCGTAACTTGAACTATTGTTTACTGTGTATTCAACATTAAATACAGAAGAGATCAGTATAGGAAACACGTATATCTTGAGGTTGTGTACATACTATAATTCGTGTTAATGTCTGATTGCCAACAAAGAGACAACCATGTCATTTACAGAGAAAGGTATAATGGTGGAGGGATTTATGTAGGCAGTATCTGAATAATTTTCACAGATTTTGAAAGGATGCAACTTGATCAAAAATGAATGAACATTTTATGCTATTTGAAAATAAATTGATACACATGGATAATAAAATCACAAATTTGAAGAACAAATGAATGATAGGTTTCCAACCATAGATGAGAAAATGTCCAAATTTATGTCCAAATGATATTGCAGATAAATGTGAGAATGGATTATTTAGAACAAAGATTAGATGAAGGTTTTAATCCCGTAGCAGAGATGGATGAATGGTTGCAGATGATAGAAGATACACTTGACAACAAATTGAACTATATAAATGCAATAAAACAATTTACGAAAAGACAGATTGCTACTTACCACAAAGAAGATACGTCAAGGTGCAGACAGGCATGATTAAAAGACACTCACATATAGCTTTCAGCCACAACCTTCATCAGTAAAGAGAGAGAGAGAGAGAGAGAGAGAGAGAGAGAGAGAGAGAGAGAGAGAGAGACACACAAAAAGCAATCACACTTCACGCATACATGACAGCCAACTCCAGCATCTTGGGCCGAAACGCAACATCACACGGGATGCAAGCAGAAATCTGGAATGGGTGGGGAGGGGAAGGGATAGTACTTTAGGGGTTGTGAGAGAGATGAACACTGTCTGGTTGAGTGTGTATGGACTAGACTGCCATCAGGCGCAGCATCAGGAGGTTGTGGGGCACAGAGGCGGGGGAAAAAAAAGGAACAAAAAAAGAGAGGACAGAGAAAGATGGTGGATGCATTGGCAGAGGGCTGCAAATAAACAGGGTGGGAGACGAGAATGGGGAGGAGATGATAGGACAGAGAGGGTGGAAACTGTTAGTTGGATGGTGTGGGGACAATACGTTACCATAGGCTGAGGCCAAGATAATTAGGGGAGTGGAGAATGTGTTGTAAGGATAACTCCCATTTGCACAGTACAGAAAAGCTGCCAGAGGAGGGAAGGATCCAGATGGATCAGCTAGTAAAGCACCCACTCAACTCGTGTGTTACATTCGCTGCGTGTTGTGCCACATTGTGGTCTACTCTGCTCTTGGCCACAGTTTGGCGGTGGCCCTTCATCCTGGTGGACAGCTGGTTGGTAGTCATACCAAAAAAAAAAGCTGTGCAATGATTGCAGCAGACCTGGTAAATGACATAGCTGCTTTCACAGGTGGTGCCGTCCCTGTTGGGGTAGGATGCACCTGTGACAGGACTGGAATAGTAAGTGTTGTGTGGGTGGTTGGGCAGGTTTTGCACCTGGGCCTTCCACAGGTATATGATCCTTGTGGCAAGGGGTTGGGATTGGGAGCGGCATAGGGATGGACTAGGATGTTGCGGGGGTTGGGTGGGCAACGGAACACCACTTTAAGAGGGGTGGGAAGTATCTCGGGTAGGGTGTACCTCATTTCAGGGCATGATGATAGGCAATCAAAGCCCAAAGGATGTGGTTCAGTTGTTCTAGTCAGGGGTGGTATTGGGTGAGAAAGGGGACACTCCTTTGTGGCTGGTTTTTGGAGGTGGTGGGAGGATTCGAGCTGTGAGGGGAAATGGCATGGGAGATCTGTTTGCGGACTATGTTTGGGAGACAGTGCCTGTCTGCAAAGGCCTTGGTGAGATCCTCAGCATATTGAGCAAGAGAGTTTTTGTCACTGTAGGTATGCCATCCCCGAGCAGCCAGGCTATATGGTAGGGATTTTTTGATGTGAAAGAGACGAAAGCTGTCAAAATGTAGGTAATGTTGGTGGTTGGTGGGTCTACTGCAGAAAGAAGTGTGAATGGAGCCATCAGAGAGGAGGTGGTCAGCATCTACAAAGGTGGCACACTGGGTTGAGGAGAACCATATGAAACAGATGAGAGAGAAGGCGTTGAGGTGTGAAGAAATTATGATAGGGTGTCTTGGCCTTGGGCCCACATCATGAAGATATCATCAATGAACGTAGACCAGAGTAGGGGTTTGGTGTTTTGGGAGGCTAGGAAGGTCTCCTCTAGATGCCCCATGAAAACATTGGCATAGGAGGGTGCCATGTGGGTGCCCACAGCTGTGCTTGGATTTGTTTATATACCTTCCCTTCAAATGAGAAGTAATTGTGGGTTAGGATAAAGTTAGTAAGGTGTATGAGGAATGAGATAGTAAGTTTGGAGTTTGAAGGATGATGAGAAAAGTAGTATTCAATGGCAGTAAGACCCTGGGTATGAGGGTGCTGGTGTATAGGGAGGTGGCATCGTCAGTGACGAGTAGGGACCCAGGAGGTAAAGGGGTAAGGATGGTGGAGAGTCAATGAAGGAAGTGGTTGGTGACTCTGACGTGGGTGGCTAGATTATGAGCAGTTGGATGGTGGTGTTGGACACTGAGTCCCGAAATTCTCTCAGTAGGGGCACAACAACTTCCTTCACTGACTCTCCGCCATCCCCATCCCTTTAACTCCTGGATCCCCATTCATCACTGTTGATGAGCTATATGTGAGTGTCTTTTAATCATGCCTTTCTGCAACCTGACATGTCTTCTTTACAGTAAGTAGCAATCTGTCTTTTCCTACATTGTTGTATTCCCACCTGGACTTGACACTGTTTGACACATGCAATAAAAGTCGTACAGGAGAATCTACTTAAGAGCGTACCAATTAAACATGCAAATACAATAATGTTGACGATTAATGAATTATAACCCAGAATACAGAAGTTAGAGTGTAAAAGTGAACTTGTGATTAATAGTACGCATACTAATCCTAACAGCAGTATAATAAAAATTTCAACAGATCCACCTTTTAATTAATTTTCTACAGGAATTCAAATAATCTTTACCAACTAGGAAGAGATAAACAGTATCATGTATACAAATAATGTGAGTATCAGCATACTGTTTGCCGATTATGCACGTCAAGAGAAAAGAAAAACCCATGCTGTTGATTTAAATAAAGGTAAGTCACAGTTTGATAATGTGATGATTTTTCTACTGTGTTGAGTAGGGGATTAAACCATAAGTTTCCAAAGTTTTTCCCATCTGGTCATATACAAACTGCGATTTTTTGACCGCTTTTGAAGGAATGCAATCCAAAATGTGGAGTGAGCACAGTAAGTTACGATTTGTCATCAGTCATTTAATAGGAAACATGACACAATACAGCATGCTCAAATTAGATTAATTTATAACCTACAGGAACTCTGAAAATGTATTTAAATCAAAATATTTGAGTGATGGAGCTCACAAGAAATTATGTTTAGAGTTAATAGGGTCCAAACTGTATAATAGTAGTAGCTAGAAAAGCTACATTTTAGGGAAGAACATTTACTGGAAGTAATTATGAGTTGACTACCTTGGCAAGTAAGGGACAAGCTCCTGGGCAGAGACGGGGAGAAATTGAATAATCTTTTAGATCACCTTGAACAGTTAAAGACTATAGAAACTCAAACTGAGCAGTGGCATTCTAATGGTAATGCACACTAATCTAATAATGTTAGTCAAAAGAACAATAATCAACAGCCAAGAAATGTTAGCACTAAAAATAATGAACAGAGAAAAATTTGGTATAGACAGCAGTGGAGGGGTAATATCATCAACGACATCATCAAAAATCTTAGGGAATTCAAACTTACAATATCCAGCAGAACTAATTATAATAATAATGAAAGGCGAAATTATACAGCTTCCGGGGATGAGCTTGATCCCCAGAAGCTGCTGAAAACAAGTCACAGCTATTGTATTCTACTTTCACAAGGTACAGTATGCTTGCTATAGGGAAATTTATATCATACAAATTATTACACGAAAAGAAGTAAAATTCAAAGAAACATTTACAACTGTAATGGGATGGAACAGTAGGTACCAGTCCTGTGCCCTTATTGTGGATTCTGGTTGTGAAATCTATGTTACAGGTCAATACTTCTTAGAACAGCTCAATATGTTGCACACGTTCCCTAGATAACCTGTAAATGGTGTAAAGATAGTAGGAATTGTAAATATAGTTCTTGGGCAAGACATCTGATGTCATTGTGAAAATTCTACAATATTTCATTGGTACAACTGACCAGCATCTTCAGGTGTGGTGAAAACATTGCTCAGGCTGTAACCAATGATTCCTATTTATGACAACCAGAAAAGAAACTGCACTGGCTATAACGTGCCAAATTTTGGTGACCAACAGTGCAAATATGCAGACTGGTAGCAAGAGAGACAGTTACACCATCTGTCAGATGATAAGTGCACACGCAGAGGCTGTCAACCATACTGTGTGCTGCTGTTGGTCACCTCAGTGCCCTCTGTTGAGAGCCACCTGCCGAAATGTGTGTCCGCACTGGCATATGCCCGTCCTAGCTGTTGTCCACCAAATCTCTATGTTGCCATCACAGCATAATCCCTTGCACAACCAACAGCTTTATTTTTTTTTTTTTTTTTTATCACTGTGATTTTTAACATGGCACTGGATCCCATGCCATGCTGAGTTGGTATCCTGCGTCCCTGCTAAACAAATTAGTTGAGCTGTGAATTTCCACTTCTTCTTTAATAACGCTGTCCCAGACGACAGAATGTAGGTTTCTTATATTCCCTATGGTCTCCCACACTGAGGCAATGCTCAGCCATTGCAGATTCCTCTGGCTGGTCCAGAATGTGTGTGTCGTCAGTGTTCCACACATCTGTCCTCCACAATGCAATAAGTTTGTCCAACGTATGACATCCAGCAGCTGCAGGAAATCTTATAGACATCAGGCCTCCTTAAGCACTGGTCACTTTTCACTGAACCTAAAAGAGCTTCAAGTATTGTTGGTGGATAAAAGATGCATTTAACTTTAGGTTTCTCCAATAATCTTCCTGTTTTTGATGAATCACCACCAACGAATGGCAAAACAATCATTCCTCTTTATTCATCTCTTTCTTTCAGCTCCTGTCTTGCTCTAGTATGTGCTGGACGTAAGGCACAGCCAGTCTCCCATTTAGAATATCCATTCTCTCAAAATACAGAATGGAGATGGCATAGCTCATCAGACAAACTGTCAGAATCCGATATGGCTCATACTCTGTGGACCAACATTCTGAGCACTCCACTTCATTGTGCAGGATGGTGACAGCTGATGGCCTGTAAGTATAAGTCCATGTGCATAGGTTTATGGTACACAATGTGACCCAAGCTGCCATCCTCTTTTCTCCACACCAACACGTCCAGAAACGGTAGTTTACTGGTTTTCTCCATCTCCATAGTGAACTTGATATTTGAATGAAGAGAATCCGACTCTTGAAGACAGACATAAACTATCCTGAGAGAGTCTATTAGCAAAGTTTCAAGAACCAGCTTTGAATGATTTCTCTATGGATTTACTACCAGCCACTATGTATCACTCACTCAGTGATCATGAGGATAAGATTAGAATAATTACTGCATACACAGAGGTATTCAAACATTCATTCTTCCCGCGCTCCATACATGATGGGAACAGGAAAAAAGCCTAACAACTGGTACAATGGGATGTACCCTCTGCCATGTAGCTCATGGTGGTTTGCAGATTACACGTGTAGATGTAGAATTTAGGTGTTGCAAGAACACACCCAGTGATGCAGTGCCACGGGGCCAGATAACAAAGATGTCATCCATATATCGCCAAAAGCATGTACATTTCAACTTCGCTGATTGGAGAGCTCCCTCCACAAAATCTTCCATAGAAAGATTGGCCACAATGGGTAACAAGGGGCTAATCATTGTGACACAGTCAGTCTGTTCAAAGTATTGGTCACTGAACAAAAAGTAAGTTGATGTGAGCACGTGCTTGAATAAATCAACAAGTTCCTTTCCAGCTTCTCGCCAATGAGCAACAGTGATTCCTGCAATGGCACTCGAGTGGAAAGTAAGACCACAATGAAATTAATGAGAATATCTGACACTGCAAGTCGCAAGTTCTTAAGCCACAGCACTCAACTACGTTGCCAGATGTTTAACCAGGTTGCATATTGGCATCCCAATATTGCTAAATATTGGTCGAAGAGGCATGATATCCTTGTGAATCTTAAGCCGTCCATATAGTCTTGTGGGAGGTGGAAGGGGGGGGGGGGGGGCAGGTGCCTATGTACAGAGTCTTCTGGCCACAACATCAGAGATAAGGCTTAGAAAAGGGACTGAACTTTGCACCCACCCCAAGAATACCACCCACTCTGGATACTATTAGCTTTGTTGAACATCAAGGTCACGGTGGAGATGGAGAAAAACAGTGAACTACCATTCCTGGACGTTTTTGTATGGAGAAAGGAGGATGGCAGTTTGGGTCACCCTGTGTATCGTAAACTTACACAAATGGATTTATACTCACAGGCCACCAGCTATCACCATCCTGCACAATGAAGTGGAGTGCTGAGGTTGTTGGTCCACATAGCACAAACCATATCAGATTCTGACAGCTTGTCTGATGAGCTACACCACCTCCATTCCATATTTTGAGAGAATGGATATTCTAAATGAGAGACTGGCCATGCCTTATGTCCGGCGCATGCTAGTGAAAGTCAGGAGCTGGAAGAAAGAGATGAACTAAGAGGAATGGTTGTTTTGCCTTAAATTGATGCTGTTTCTTTGAAAATAGGAAGACTATTGGAGAAACAAAGTTAAATGCCTCTTTCATCCACCAACATAACTTAGCACTCTTTTAGACTCAGTCAAAGATGATCTGTGCTTAAGAAGGCTTGATGTCTATAAGATTCCCTGTAGCTGCAAGATGTTATACACTGAACAGACTTAACATCCCGTGGAGGGCAGATTTGTGGAGCATTGATGATAAACACGTCTGGACCAGCCAGAAAAATCTGCAATGGCCAAGCATTGCCTCAGTACAGGACATTGTATGGAATACCAGATTACCAAAATTCTGTCAATGGCATCTTCGTGCTGGGACAGCATTATTAAATAAGAAGTGGAAATTCGCTGCTCGACTAATTTGCATAACAGGGACACAGGATACTAACTTAGTACAGCATGGGATCCAGTGCTGGCCACGATAAAATCAAAGTGCTCACAAGAAACAACTGTTGGTTGTACGACGGATGAAGCTGCGGCAGTGACATAGTTATTTTTTTGACAATGGAGAGGACAGGCACATGCTAGTGTGGACACATATTTCGACCAGCAGCTCCTGACAAAAAGAGCTGAGGCAGCCGACAGCAGTTTACAGTATGACTGACAGCCTCTGCATGTGTGTGTATTGTCCGACAGGTGGCATAGCCATCTCTCTTGCTACCGATCTGCATGTTTGCACTATTGGTCACCAAAATTAGGTGCTTTCAAGCCTCCACAGTTTCTTCTCTGATTGTCATAAACAGAAGACTTCGTTCACATCCTGAACAATGTGTTCGCCACACCTGATGAAATCGGTCAGTTGTGCTGATGAAATATTTGGGAATTTTCACAATGGATGCAATGTCTTGCCCGAGAACCATATTTACAACTAGTCTGTCAGGAAAGTTTCAAGCAAGACATAATAGGCATTACATGGTCGAAAGGCAAGCAAATCTCTAGAGTTATTAGTGAAATTTACTCAACAAAATTACACCTTTGAATACTCAATGTTTTTAGTACCTGGGTTAAATTCACCAATAATTATAGGAATAGACTGGTTATCCCCCCCCCCCCCCTTTCCCTCCATCTCGACTAAGGAGCCAGACGAAGTGTGTCCCATAACATAGGGCAGGGAGGACTCTAGAGGCATAGTGAAGTCAGCGTCCCTAGGGGAGTAAACCTAATACGAATCTTGATCCTCCAGGCTGGGGGTTGGGCTCAAGGCTAACATCCTCTCCCTGTAAAACAAAGTAAAGTGACAAAGAGCAGAAGCCGGACGGATTAACAGACAACAACATAGCACAGATCTTGGACAATAAATGGTTAAAAAGCTGAAAACTAATCTTCAAATTGATACCTGGAATGTTCGATCTTTATATAGCCCAGGCTCTCTAAAGAAGTTACTAGACCAGCAGGGGAAGCTCAAGGAGAGCTTTATTGCCCTCCAAGAAGTTCGATGGACAGGGTGTGGGGTATTGGAAATGAAAGAGGGCACTATGTTTCCTTGTTCATAAAGGTCTGAAACATTTGGTGATGAATTTTACACCCATTAAGCCAAGGCTATCAGTAATTAGAATAAAGGAAGATTCTTTAATTATAGTATAATTAATGGACATACACCAACAGAAGAATCTATTGAAGACCTAAAAGATGATTTCTATGATGCCCTTGAAAAAGATTATGATAAGTGTCCAAGGAATGACATCAAGATCTTGCTGGGTGATTTTAATGCACAACTTGGCAGAGAAGACATGTTCCAGCCCGTGATTGGAGCCCATAGTATACATGGATCCACTAATGATAATGGAATAAGATTGACCCTCTTTGCAGCCTCCTGGAATATGATAGTGGGATCTACCTGGTTTCCCCATAAGGAGATACACAAGGGCACATGGAAGTCACCTGATGGTAGAACCATTAATCAAATTGATCATAGACTGATAGACCAGAGACATAAATCTAACTTGTTGGATGTTTGAACCTTTTGTGGCCCTAATGTGGATTCAGATCAGTTTCTTGTAATGGCCAAGGTAAAGAAGTAGGATATCAAATGCCGAAAGAAAGACACACTAGGAAAGAACAGTACAATATTGCAGCACTGCAATTAATAGAAACTTACAAATCGTACTGTCAGAAAGTTTCTCAGGCCCTGGAACAAGAACAAAAACAAGTAACAATGTGAAACAGTAATGACATAGAACAAAAATGGCTGACTATAAAAAGAGCTATAGACATTTCAGCTAAGGAAACACTAGGGATGGACAGAAAATCAATAAGGCCCCCACAGTTTGATGAAGAGCGTAAGAGAGTGACTGAAGCAAAGAACAGGCGAACTGCACAAGAGGCTTGTTGGACGATTATTGTGAGAAAAGGAAGATCGAAAAGATGACAAATGGTCGAAGGAAAAGGGAATGGACTAAGGCTGAAATAGAATGTACGGAATTGTCCAAGAAGAAGAATGAAACAAGGAAGTTCTAAACTATGCTAGAAGACAATTTGCTCCAATAACTAGCTAGATTAGAGATGAAGAAGGAAACATAATAAGTGAGAGTAAACAGACTCTGGAAAGATGGCGAAGCTACTTTAATGACCTGCTGAATTGAGAGACAAAGCAAGCAGAGGATATCTGTAATGATTGTGAGTAAGGAATGGATGATAAACAGCTACTGGACGGCCCAGGGTTAGAGGACGTTAAAAAAGCTTTAAGGAAACTGAAGAATAACAAGGCTCCCGCCACTGATAGCATTCCTGCAGAATTGCTAAAATGTGTAGTAGCAACATTAGAGCAGTCTCTGTTTGAACTTATCACTTTCATATGGGAACAGCAAAGGATACCAAATGAATGGAATGAAGGAATACTATGTCCCATTCATAAAAAGGGCAACCGTATGGAGTGCCGTGGAATCACCCTCCTGGACCTGGGGTACAAGGTGTTGTTATCTAATATTATTTTTTATCAGCTGTTCCCACAGGTGGATAAATAAATTGGAATACACCAACGCAGATTTCGACAAGGAAGGTCAACAATAGATCAGATTTTCAATCTGAGCCAAATTTTGGAGAAAACTGTTGAATATAGAATTGGAACGCATCACCTCTTTATTGACCTTAAGGCTGCCTATGACAGTGTCAATAAAAACCAGTTGTTTCATGCCTTACAGGAGATGGGGATACATGGAAAACTCCTGAGAATGGTTAAAATGATGATGTCTGACGTAAGAAGCAACAGTTGAGTTCGAGGAAATTACTCAGACCTCCTGGAAACAAAAAATGGGCTATGTCAAGGAGATGCATTAGCATGCTTATTATTTAATGTAGCACTCAAGAAGGTGATTAGGGAAGCAGGCCTACAGACCATGAGCACCATCTTTTACAAGTCAGTGCAGATTTTAGCATATGCAGATGACGTAGACATCATAGCATGGACAGTACCAGCAATGAAAGAAGCTTTTACAGCCTTAAGTCAAGCAAGTAAGAAGATGGGCCTTATGATAAATTGAAGATAAAACTAAATACATTGCCATCAGCTTCCAGTATGAATGGATACACATTTGAAAGAGTTGATAGCTTCAAGTATCTTGGATCCACAGTCACTTGCACTAATGACATCTCAACTGAAATTAAGATTAGGCTGATATCAGCAAATAAGGCATATTTCGCCTTGAGTAATTTATTCCGGTCAAGACTCCTCAGCTGCCCAACAGAATTCACCATTTATAAAACCCTTGTTAGACCAGTTCTCACTTATGCTTCGGAAACATGGCCAGTGAAGGAAACCGATGCAAGGCTGCTTGACAGATTTAGAGGAAAGTTTTGAGGAGAATAATTGGCCCTGTATAAGAGACATAACAATGGAGGAAAAGGGACAATGCAGCATTGTACACTATATAAGCCGATGCTCTTGTAACAAAAATCATACTATCAGTAAGGATAAGATGGGCAGGTCATGTGGCAAGCATGGAGGAGTCTGAGGTGATAAAGAAGATTCCCTTTGGTAGTCCAAGAGCACAAAGAGGGTGAGGTCAACCTCGAGCAAGATAGCTGGATAGAGTGGAAGAAGACCTATGGAAGCTCAGATGCAGAAACTGGAGGAGGGTAGCATGTGATCATGGTAGAGGGCAGAAACTCATGGGGAAGGCCAAGGTTCATCCTGGACTGTAGTGCCACAGAAGAAGACTGGTTATCAGAACATAGAGAGTTACTAGATTATAATGAGAGTTTACCAACGTTTCATTAAGGGATAGATAAGACAAGAGTAACATTAAATTTTGATGCAATGACTCTACGCAATGATAAGAAATCCTTGATTGCTGAAACGGTTATGTACAATAATACAGAGAATTGTATTTTAGATTATAATATGAAAGTTAAGGAGGAAGATATAGTGAATATAGTTAACAAGGCTTCAGGAACGTCATCACATGAGAAGTTGAGACTCAATATCATTATTGATTACACAAACGGACGTTTTTTTCTTTAAAACCAGAGATAATTACAGACATCGAGTGAATTCTGAAAGTTAAGCCACATGAACCACTTTTTGTATGGCCATCTGCTGAGTGCTGTATGCAAGCAAGGTGCACTCAGCCCTTGTGAAGCCAATTGTGGAGTTACTTGATTGAGGAGTAGCAGCACTGGTCATGATGACTGAGAATTGGTGGAAAAGTAGTGTGCTGACCACATGCCCCTCAAGAGCAGGGTGCTGACCACATGCCCCTCCGTGTCCACATCTGGCAACGTGTAAGGGCTGAGGATGGCATGGCAGCCAGTCAGTTCTGTGCGGCCTTCAAGGCCTGCTCAGATGGTGTTTGTTTTTTTACATTCCATAACAGCAGCAATGAAAGATGTAGTAAAAAGTAGGGACTATAGAACCATCAAACAGTTGTTATAACAGTCTATCATTTATTGTCAGAAAACCAGATGGATTGGTATGGTTAGTACTAGATGCAAGGTCAGTTAATAAAATCATAGAACCAGAACAAGACAGGCCTCCTATCATCAAAGGATTATTGTCAAAACTTAAAGGAGCAAAATATATAAGCACGATGGGTTTAGCATATGGCTACTGGCAGATCAAGTTACATGCAGAGTCTAGGATATTTTATATTTATTTTTTATTTTTAAGGTACATCCATTGGGGCTGAAGATCTCGGGCTCAAGATCTCACTATCTGTATTTACTAAAGATTTGGATAGAGCCATAGCTGAGGAACTATGTGGAAAGATCTAAGACTACATGGATGACATTGCAGTCATTTCCAAAAACTGTAATGAACACCTTCAACCGTTAAAACAACTTTCTGCACGATTGTATTCACAGAGAATACCTATTATGCTCTTAAAATCACAATTCTGTCAAGAAGTTAAATTCTTAGGCCATGTATTAAATACTGAAGGTATAAAAACCAGACCCACATACATTAAATGCTATAACCAAATGTCTAGAATCAACTATTAAGAAACAATTAAAGTCATGATAGGTAATTACAGTAAGTTTTTACCACAGGGGGTATTGAACACAGATCATTTATTAACGTTACTAAAGCAAAACACCTCTTGCCAGTGGACGCAGGAATATAGGTCAGAGTTTAACAACATGAAAACTAGTTTGGTGGAAGCACCACTACTGATACATCCTAACTCTAAAGAATCTTCTCATCTGGCTACCAACACATCAGAATATGGCACTGGATCCCTTCCCTATCAAGAAATACGTTCTGTGAATAGAATGAAATACTGCCTGATAGCATCTGCTAGTAGGATGTTTACATCTCATGAATTACGGAATTACAGAGGATATGCTGGCAGTTGTTTGGTCATTCAAAGAGATTAAATACTGTGTAGCGGGACATGAAACAATAGTGCACACCAACCATAGTGCATTGAGCTTCCCACTTAAAAGTAAGCTTTTATATAAACAGTTGACACACTAGGTATTATTCCTTTAAGAATTTAATTTTTAAATACACTATGTAAAGGATACAGACAATGTTGTGACAGAAGCACTGTCACGATTACCAGTAGATGCAAACCTATGGAAGACATGAAGGAGAAAGGTAATTTTATGATTTATTTCTTGAAAGTGAACAAGTACAAAAAAATATTAAATTGCTTAGTAAAACTTTAGAAATGGAACGACAAAATCATGATGTGTTGGGCAACTATATTCATTACTTAGAACAAAATCCAAATGACAATAATAAAGACGGGAAGCTCCTTAAACTTTTCCATAAAAACAAAAATATTAACAATTGGTTACTATGTATACCTAAGAGTAAAACAGATCTAATAACCTGGTATCTTCATTTAGGGTAAGCTCATCTTGGATTGAAGAAGTGCATAATGCACATCAGAAAGGGTTATCGTTTTAGAAACATGTCCAGGCAAGTTAGAAAAATTCTGAATCATGTACTACATGTCAGACAGGCAAAACACGAACCTGTAAGATGTGCACCTTGATCTACTCCATAATACCACAAGCATTTTGGGATTTAATGGCTGTGGACTTCTGCGGTCCACTGCCTTGAGGGTGGAGAGGAATGGTGTATGTCTTCATTGTGGTTGAATGTTGGTCAAATTAAAGTTGTATCCACTGAGAAGCACCACTACGTCGAAGCTCAAGAATAATTACTTTAAACATGTGGGGAAACCAAAGAATTTGCTATCAGACAACGGCACCCTATTTACATCCAAGCAACTCAAAGAATTCTGGCTGAGGAGATGGTAAATGATATATTAACTTCCAGATATCACCCACAAGGAAATATGGCCAAGGAAATTACACGTGCACTAAATAGGTTGCGTTGCACGTATTGTGCAACCCAACAATCTATGTGGGTAGATCTGGTGGGAGAATTCAAAAAACATTGAACAAAATGCCCCATTCAGTCACTAAAATATCTTCAATAGAAGTAGGGGTAGACAAGTTGAGGGAGAATCTATGTTGAAACATATAGAAGAGCCCAAAGTACATGAACCCTCACAAATGTGACAAGAAATAATATTGAGGAATTATTAAATAATGAAGGAGAAAAAGAGGTGGAAAACAGGGAGTCCAACATACTATAAGACTAGGGACCTGGTATAATTGAAAAACCATAAAAATAGTTCTAAGAATGAGAAACTGAAAAATTAAGTTCTGCCCATTGTATGAAGGACCTTTTGTAATTACAAGAATGCCTTCCCCCAAAGCACAATACTGACTGGCCCAGCTACAAAAAAGGTGAAAGGTATTTATAATACTCAAGACTTGCAACCTTTCATAACAAATAATAACTTAACACTTATAGATAATGTCAGTTTTCAAAGTGAACCACACTGGTCAATGGCCTTATGGTGGGTGGAGACTGGAACACACACACAGATATTCAGGTACATAATGAGTACTACTTGCACAACTACTCTTGTACGGGTGAATTATTCTTTATTGCTTTTATATAAAGACTATAAAGTTGCTCCGTAAAATGAAAATTTTTCTCTTCCTTTGTTAATGTAGTGTTGTGGAATGACGGAGCTTATTAATACAGTTATGTGAGTTCATAAGTTTTGTTGCATTGCAAAAAATATCCATGGAAAATAACATGTTTGCCCTCTAACTACCAATCACCTTTCAATATTTCTCCACTCTTTGAAACAAAACTGTAATACGAGGTGCATTCAAGTTCTAAGGCCTCCGATTTCTTTTCTAATTAACTACTCACCCGAAATCGATGAAACTGGCGTTACTTCTCGACGTAATCGCCCTGCAGACGTACACATTTTTGACAACGCTGACACCATGATTCCATGGCAGCGGCGAAGGCTTCTTTAGGAGTCTGTTTTGACCACTGGAAAATCGCTGAGGCAATAGCAGCACGGCTGGTGAATGTGCGGCCACGGAGAGTGTCTTTCATTGTTGGAAAAAGTCAAAAGTCACTAGGAGCCAGGTCAGGTGAGTAGGGAGCATGAAGAATCACTTCAAAGTCGTTATCACGAAGACACTGTCGCGTAACGTTAGCTCGATGTGCGGGTGCATTGTCTTGGTGAAACAGCACACGCGCAGCCCTTCCCGGACGTTTTTGTTGCAGTGCAGGAAGGAATTTGTTCTTAAAAACATTTTCGTAGGATGCACCTGTTACCGTAGTGCCCTTTGGAATGCAATGGGTAAGGATTACGCTCTCGCTGTCCCAGAACATGGACACCATCATTTTTTCAGCACTGGCAGTTACCCAAAATTTTTTTGGTGGCGGTGAATCTGTGTGCTTCCATTGAGCTGACTGGCGCTTTGTTTCTGGATTGAAAAATGGCATCCACGTCTCATCCATTGTCACAACCGATGAAAAGAAAGTCCCATTCATGCTGTCGTTGCGCGTCAACATTGCTTGGCAACATGCCACACGGGCAGCCATATGGTCGTCCGTCAGCATTCGTGGCACCCACCTGGATGACACTTTTCGCATTTTCAGGTCATCATGCAGGATTGTGTGCACAGAACCCACAGAAATGCCAACTCTGGAGGCGATCTGTTCAACAGTCATTCGGCGATCCCCCAAAACAATTCTCTCCACTTTGTCGATCATGTCGTCAGACCGGCTTGTGCGAGCCCGAGGTTGTTTCGGTTTGTTGTCACACGATGTTCTGCCTTCATTAAACTGTCGCACCCATGAACGCACTTTCGACACATCCATATCTCCATCACCACATGTCTCCTTCAACTGTCGATGAATTTCAATTAGTTTCACACCACACAAATTCAGAAAACAAATGATTGCACGCTGTTCAAGTAAGGAAAACGTTGCCATTTTAAGTATTTAAAACAGTTCTCATTCTCGCCGCTGGCGGTAAAATTCCATCTGCCGTACGGTGCTGCCATCTCTGGGATGTATTGACAATGAACGCGGCCTCATTTTAAAGCAATGCGCATGTTTCTATCTCTTTCCAGTCCGGAGAAAATAATCAGAGGCCTTAGAACTTGAATGCACCTCGTAATAACATACAGGTTAATAATCTATGACCATTACTTATTTAGTAATAAGTAATCCTTTTTTGTGGGGTAAGATGATTCTATCTGTTTTGGTGAAATAATTTTTGGGTGATTGTTTGTATAGCTTTCTAGGGGAAAGTAGTTATAAGTAGACTACTTGGTCTTGATTGCTGATTTTGGTCTGCGTGCAAGAACAATATATGGACCTTGACAGGGCACCATTGGATCAATATGTTTCCAGTCAAATAACGATAATGTCAGAGGCAGTCAAGCCTCAGTAAACTCCTAATCAATTTAATGTACATTAGTTCTTATGATGTAATTGATGGTGAAAACAAGGCCCTCCCTCCTATAAAGGAAAAACTCTATTATCTAGTATTGATAATTGATGTTAAAGTATAGAGAATAAGTCTCTTTCCTATATGGGAACATACATATAAATATTCATTTATGGTCAGATACCACAAAAAAAGGGTTAATTAGACACCTAGGAACATAGTGGAAGTTGATCCATCAGAAATGTTGTACCCTGTAATTAACCGATGTACTGGTAATGCTACTTAAAGGATCTGAATCAATGTTTCAAGAAAGCTAATTAAGACAGTAATTTACACACAATAAGTTACAACCACGAAAAATGGAAAGCAATAATATTTAAGAATTGAACCCTGATGTATTACTGAACCTCAAATGTGTTACAAATCACCATTTGAAGGAAGCTCCATTATTACCATATACAAGTTTAAACACACTGATGCTGTTTCCAACTTGAGAACATCTCTCTCTCTCTCTCTCTCTATCTCTCTCTCTCTCTCTCTCTCTCTCTCTCTCTCTCTCTCTCTCTCTCTCACACACACACACACACACACACACACACACACACACTGGTCATACCGGACTCCAGAGTCCATTACCGCAGCAACGTATTTTCGCCATCTGTCCCGGTCTTGGGCTATTTCCTTCCATTCACCTTCAATACCTAGGCTCCTCAAATCAGCCTTCACATTGTCCTCCTATCTACACCTCGGTGTCCCCAGAGGAAGTTTTCCCTCTAAGTGCCCTACCAGTACTCTGCACGCTGCCCTGCCCTCATCCATTCGAGCTATGTGACCTGCCCATCGCAGCCTACGTGATTTAATAATACTGATTATGTCAGGGCTTGAATAGAGTTCGTGAACCTCTTCGTTGTGCAGTTTTTTCCGCTCTCCGCTAATGTCATCCCTTTTTGCTCTGAAAACTTTCCTCAAAATTTTGTTTTCATTTTGCACAGTGAGAGACCAAGTCTCACACCCATACAGCATAACTGGTAGAATAATAGTTTTGTATATTCTAATCTTTAAATTCTTAGACAATATCCATGATGAAAGTAATCTATTCAGTGAGAAATAGTATGCATTTCCTGTCCGGACTCTCTTCTTCAGTTCGGATTCAATCTCATTTCTCGAAGTGACGTCCACGCCTAGACTTAAATGTGTTCACTTTTTCAAACTGCATATCTCCAACTCTTAACATTTCCTGATCTACTGCTGTTGGCATTCTAGTAGTAACCAGGTATTTAGTTTTGTCTTCACTTATCCTTAGACCTACATCTTCACTAGCCTATCGCTAATGATGTTTAGATCATCTGCATTCCCTAATATCTTAATATTTCCATTTAACTCCACACCCTCTGAATTATCTGCTGCCATTCGTACAATATATTCTAGGACTAAATTAAAAAGTAGCGGGGACAGGGCATCTCCCTGCTTAAGTCTGTTCTTTATTACAAATTCTTCTGACTCCAATTTCCTCACGCGTACTCTACCTTTTGTGTTTTTCAAACTCGCTTTTATAAGTCTAACATACTTCTTTGGTATTCCAAGTTCCAAAATAATTCAGTACAATTTTGATTGCAATACTGAATCATATGCTTTTGTAAAATTTATGAAAAGATTATGAACTGGTTTATTGTATTCCCATTTCTTTTCCAAAATTTGACGCAGGGTGAATATTCTTGAATATGAGAAGGGAAGTTGGTCGTAGGCTACGGGCAAAGAAGAGAGATTATTCGAACAATCAAATTGAAAAAAAAAAAAAGGAAACAAACAGTAAAACAAAAAACATTAGGGAACTTTACCTAGACATAAATGGGTATAGGAAGGGGTTCAAGGCTAGGACAAATGCACTTCGAGGGGATGCCAGAGGAATACTGACAGACCCCAGTGCTATATAAAGTAAATGGAGGGCATATTTTAAGCATCTATTAAACGTATACCAGGAAGCAGGAAATGAGCAGGCGTACGATATACATACAGCAGAACCCCAAGATACCGGAGCCAATGTTAAAGGAAGTAAGAGATGCAATCAACAAATTGAAAAACCATAAAGCACCACGATCAGATTGCATAACTGCAGAATTAGTTAAAAATGGGGGACAGAAATTGATGGAAGTAGTTCACAAAGTGGAAACTAAAGTATGGAACTCAGAGATGATATCTTAAGAGTGGCAGGAGTCGATTCTTATTCCAATTTTTAAGAAGGGCAACAAAATAGATTGTAGTAACTATAGAGAGAGAACATTTAACTTTTGTTAATCAAATAATTTTATGGAAAGTAGTTGCACAGTATAAGGACTTTCTACCAGTAGCCTGAAAACACAAGAAGAGTTTTTTTGAGATTTTGTACGGTAGTCGTCCGACCAACACCGGACTCAAAACTGCAAGAAGTTGCATTTTGTTGGCATGAACCCTCACACCGTAAAACCTGGTTGATGCTTAGTTGACACTTACATAAATAAATGTCAAGTGTCCACATCAGAAGTAGACCTACTCACCTGCAATTATGGATTTCTATGGAATGCAGTCAGGCCTGAGATACCAATATCTTAACACCTACGGGGCACAAGGGAAGGTGTCACAGGTAGCAAGGAAAGAAATTAATACAGCAGGAAACAGCGCCAAATAACACTCTGAAAGTCGCATTTCCTGCCTACAGTCCACAGGCCAGTAAACAGGCAACTGGCACACTACGAACACAATACAATTCTCTTACAAGGTTGACATGACAACATTGTTCTAGGGGCAAACAAAAAAGTACAATAGCTTGCTTCCATAGAAATCTCTCATAGGAGATACAGCTCTGTGATGGCAATAAGATATGGGATAGGCTCACAGCATTGGAATGTCAATTTCCTGTAACTGACTATTGCCAAAATGACACTTGAACAAAGATGGGAGAAAAACTGTAGTTTGGTATACTGAAGTATGTTCCTAATGCTTTTCAACAGTATCCATGAGATTTAGCCAACAGTGGACCTAAAAGAAATGTACGAGTAGTTCATGGACAATTTATTAGACTTGGAAACTTGCACGAGTTCTTCCAGTGCCCATATGACCAACCGACCTGTTTCCTCAGGACAGAAGGAATTTTTCCTGGTAAAAGCTGCTGACAGGATACCTTTTCAGCCCTCTGCTGAATACACTAAAAAGTGCCCATGCCACCAACTAGCCAATAGGGAGATATGAGAAAGGGATCATTTGGTTGCTACCAACTGTATCCTGAATTCTGGAGAGCAGTTGTTTCTCTCTCTCGAGTTCTTGACCCGGGACAGAGCAGGTGCTCTTGGTTTCTATCTTTCAGGCAGTGCAAGCGATCTCATGCTGCCTGACTCTGTCTCTGCTATCCCCAACTAACCACTGGCTAGTTTAAACATGAACTGCCTTTCTCTCTCCTTCCTATTTCCGTATTTTGACTAAAACTCAGACTGGTGTACTCCCCTACAGTACAGCCCAGATGAGGTCTCCTGTATAATGTATTTCCAGAATAGACCCTGAAATTCCTTTAAGTCTCTTTTTTCATTTAAAACCACCTCCCTTTAGGCACTCAAAAATGATCCCTCTCCCATCCTTGACATCGGCTGCCTCCATACCACATAAGGTCTGTGCATGTCTGTTCTTTCACTACAAGGGAGCCAACACAAACTTTGTTGAGGTGTCCTAAACATCCAACTTATAGTCACAGTTTCTCCTGATGCAACATTTTTCTCTTTCCAAAGGAAAAGAAACTATCTGTGAACTTATTTTCAGTCACTACAGCCTCTAGGCACAGAGTATTTCTGAGCATCCTTGGTAGGAAGGCATATTATGGCTCAAGGACGTTTAGAATGTGCTTCTGTGCATACAACTTGAAGGAAAGTACTTGGACAAGGTGTGAAGGTGGCTTTCCAGAAACATAAAACTTGACATTACTTCCTAAAAGGTATCAGTGTGACTTTTGAATTCATTCATTCATCAAATGTAATGTCCACCTTTGGGAAAACTGTCTATATAATTTGTTACGTACACAAATCAAAATAATATATGGAAGCAAACTAAAACAAAAAAGGTCCCTTTTACACACACACACACACACACACACACACACACACACACACACAGGGAGGGGAGGGGGGGGAGGGGGAGGGGGAGGGGGAGACTGACAGAGAGAGAACCAGCGAGTAAATTAATCCCACCAAGATTCAATAAACTGATGAAACATGACAGATACAAATTTGTAACAAAATAGGAATATTATCACCGCAAACACTTTGTTGGTTCTTTCCCAAAATACTAAGTCTTCTGACTTAATGACATGTCAAGAAAAGAATTTATGGAAGTTGGAATTTAAGTGACCATACTGTTGTAAGCTATCAAGCAATTAATGAAGATGACAAAACAGCCCTTATAAAAAAGTAAAGAAATAACTCTTTCATGACAAAATTAAGAGAAAAATACCTTGTTTATCATGCCGAGGTATGCCGCGTCTTGTTCTCTGATTAAAGAGTGTTGTATGTGTAAGTGGCGATATACCAAATTCTCTCTTGGGTCTCATTGCAGGAGGCATGTCATTCCGATTCTTGTAAATTCTAAGATTCTGCATTTCACCACTGCAGTTCACACGTAACCTAGTTTGGAAGACAATAATGTTGTTTAAAAATTGATATACATATCATTGTCATTGTGTGAGTGCCTGTAATTAAAATTAGTAGCTATTTTATTTGCAAACAGATGAAATTTACCCATGATACCAATATTGGACCAATTTTGATACATTAATGTTATTAAGCCACAAACAAAAAGAACACATACATTCCAAGTGACACCAATGCATACCTAATCTACCCAAGTTATTCAACCAGAAAGAAGGGGACCTACAGTTTAAAGAGCTATCTGTACCATATGTAGTTTCTGGTGACTCCTCACATTGTTGTCAATATAATTACCCTGACATTATGGAGAACCTTCAATTACACTCTTGGGAAACAATAAATCGACTGTGGAGAACAATGCAAGAATACATTGTTATTTTGGATCTAGAATTATTATGCTAACTGATGCAATTATACTGGGCATGTGGCCAAGGGTGAAATTTATCGGGTCTAGTGATAACTCTGAAAACAGGTGACAGCTATAAAACAGAATCCACTGAAATTATTATACTGATATACACTTATCAGCCAAAACATTATGACCACCTGACTAATAGCCAGGATGTTCATCTTTGGCACGGATAACAGAAGTGACATGTCATGGCATGGTACCAATGAGGCCTTAGTAGGTTGCTAGAGGGAGTTGGCACCACATCTGCATACACAAGTCCCCTAATTCCCGTAAATTCTGGGGAGGCAGCGATAAGCTCTGATTACACATTCAATCACGTCCCAGATGTATTCAATCAAGCTCAGATCTGGAGAGTTGAGGGGCCAGCACGTCAACAGGAACTCACCACTGTGTTCCTCGAACCATTCCATCACACTCCTGGCCTTGTGACATGACACATTATCTTGTTAAAAAATGCCACTGCCGTCAGGACACACAATCGTCATGAAGGGGTGTATGTCATCTGCAACTAGTGTACCATATTCCTTGGCTGTCATAGTGCCTTGCACGACCTCCACTGGACCAATGGATGCCCATGTGAATGTTCCCTAGAGCAAAATGAAGCCACCGCCACCTTGTCTCCGTCCGCCACTACAGGTGTCAAAGAGCTGTTTCCCTGGAAGACGAAGGATTCTTGCTCTCCTATTGGCATGATGAAGAAGGTGTTGGTACTCATCAAACAATGCAATGCTCTGTCTCTGCGCCAAGGTCCAGTGCCAATGGTCACGTGCCCATTTCAGTTGTAGTTGTGAACATCATGGTGTTAGCACTGACCCATGCATGGGTTGTCAGCTGCAGAGGCCCTTCGTTAGGAGTGTTCACACACACTTGTACACTCCCCAGCATTAAAATCTGATGTTATTTTTGTGGCAGTTCACCGCCTATCCTATTTTACCAGTCTGCCCAGGCTATGACGTCCGACATCTGTAATGAAAGGTGGACATGCAACCGCACCACGTTTGGATGTGATTTCACCTTGGTTTCGCCAAATGTTGAAGACACACCACAGCACTCCTCAAAAACCCGACAAGTCGTGCAGTTTCCTGAATGCTCTTGCTGAGCCTCAGGGCCATCACAATCTGCCCTCAGTCAAACTCAGATAGATCATGTGCCTTCCTCATTCTACACACAGACAGCACACTCAGTGGTACTATGTGCATCATGCATGTGTCTGATTAGTAGTCATTCCTCACCAGGTGACCCTGCTATCAACTGGACAGGTTATATCGATGGTAGGTCGGTGGTCATAATGTTCTGGTTGACCAGTGTACATGCACATGAAACTTGCACTGCTTCCATGGGTGCTATACGCTATGAGTCATAATATCATAACAAAAATTAGCTCTACACTATTTACTGTTGAGCAACAGGTAAGTACACTAATTAGTGATTACTTGTCACTCAACTATCAAACTTATGCTCTTAGTCAGTGTCTTGATGAAAACTCCAAGTTCAATGACACCACAACAATAACTGCCTTTCCACCATTCAATAGCTCCTCTGTAATATCATTATCCATTTGCACATCATCTTT
Organism: Schistocerca serialis cubense; assembly: GCF_023864345.2. Lineage (NCBI taxonomy): Eukaryota > Metazoa > Arthropoda > Insecta > Orthoptera > Acrididae > Schistocerca > Schistocerca serialis. The sequence continues at coordinate 1,024,541,100 of NC_064638.1, read as the reverse complement.
TATCTTCCATCCCTGAATCCAAAGGAACTCATACTTCTCTAATCTTGGAATCTGTTGATATTTTATATGTGACTGTAAAGCGGTGTGACAATGCTTTTAATTCATGCGCAAAATTGATGATCACAATATACTTAAAAAAAAAAAGGAAATTTCAATACAGCAAGGAGGGATAGGACTCTATGTTCAGAATGTTTTTGTCAATTATCAGCAAGTACACCAATTTATGCCTTTATACCAGTAATTTACTAAACAGGGACTTAGAAGTCCATGCCATGTTGATGAGAACACAGGGAAGTTTCACTAAATGCTCCTGCTTCCTTAGTCTCTTGGGGCAGGTGAAATACATGAGAATATTAAATAACGAACACAACCCCAAATTGTCTACTCAGAATGCATATTCCAGTGTTCCGTTTTAAGCTTGGCTTGGCTAAAGTATTTGCAAAACCCATAAGAAAGAGGGAGTCAACATGATTCCTGCATTTTGTAGAAAGTTTCTCACAGTTTCAACTGCCAAGCCACAAGGAGGCCTTCTAGAAGGACCAGACATAATGGTGTTTCTGGTTACATACAGAGACGTGAGTTGCTATACGTCTCTGAAACTTTTTGTATTCTCATTTGGTTTTCTTTCCAAACAAATTGTTGTAAGTGAAGAGATGGGTAAAACATTTGACCAGGATATGAAGGCCACAGAAATGTATTAGCAGGGCTTTTGGATTGAGTCCATTACGGAAAGCTACTTCTGAATGCTTTATTGTGACAACTCAATGAAAGTACATTAATGACAATCTTCTACAAAGCAGTTTTAGCTTTCAGACCTCTCTATATGGACTTGTGCTTGTTTTAAATGTGAAATATGCTATTACTGTCACTATGCATATTTGTTTGCATAAAATCTGTATTTGGTGGTTTGTTGAAATAACAATTTTCAAAATCTAATGCTGTAAAATTTCTACGTGATGGAAGAAACCACAAGTGTTACCAACTTCAAGATTTCAGTAAGTTTCTCTTGAAAATAGATCACAACTTTCAAATTTAAATGAATATGAAGATATTTCCATTGTCTGTCTTCTTTTGAGACATTTAGGTCCACTATTTGCATGGTTTATAGGCTGCGGGGAAACTGCTTGCTAGGAAGAGTATGTAACGCTCAAGTACATAGTTTCAACTTCTTTTTTTATGTTCTAAGGATGGTGAAACAAAATGATCTTTATTGTGCTCTGCTGAGATACTGTTACACACGACACGCTTCCAGCTAGCATGACTCAAGGATACAGTTGGGCGATAAAGATATCGAAATAAATGTTGTGTAATGTGTTGATAATCTAGAATCTACTTTCTAAGCATATTATTACACAAATATCCTTAACAAGAATTTCTCTGTCACAACATAACTGGGTTTGAGGAAGATCCTCATTTAATCTGAGGGTATAATACATTACATTCATACAGCATTCATAGATATGCTGAAACCAATAATGAAAGTAATGCCCAGCTGCACTATTTACAAAGTGAAACTACAATTTTCAAAAGTAATTTAGAAAACATATTTCTGGAATGTCTAGTGCATTTTCACATATACTTGGCACAGGTACTGTGGGACCCATATCAAATAGGACTAACAAGTGATACTGAACATATACAGAGAAGGACAGCACGAATATTCACAGGTCTCTTTGACCAGTGGGAGAATGTTACTGAGGTGCCAAAGAAACTGACTGGCAGACTCTCGAAGATACGCATACACTAACACAAGAAAGTCTAGTAACAACGTTTCAAGAACCGGCTTTAAATGATGGCTCTAAGAAAATACTACAACCCTCTATATATTGCCCACACAGAGATCATGAGGACAAAATTAGAATAATTAAAGCACACAAGGCATTCACACAATCAGTCTTCCCATGCTCCACACATGAATAAAATGAGAAGAAACCCTAAAGGTACATTTACATCTCAGATTTTTATCGGTTCAAGTATGCGCGACATATATACGCATCTCTGGGACACACATCGGCTCTCGTAGATGTACGCTACTTGCAAGTCATACACTTGTGATCATGCATTTACATCTTGTGATTTGTATCTGTATGTCTGGTAGTGCACAGCTCTTCAGAATTTGCAATGGCTCCCCAAGACTTTACAGTTTTATGTTGTGGTGCACTTGGCCCTTTGGACAAAAAAAGGAAAAACCACATAGTGCAAAGAATACAACAATGGACTCCACAGAACAATCAAGATCAAACAGGCATTTGTAAACAAACATGGTGGTACAATGCTAAGGGTGTTACTGTGCATGCACAACTTCTGTGACTTGCCATCTATATCGCGGAGGGTAGATGTAGATGTACACTCTAGACCTAGTACCAGGACACAATTATCCAGGTGTAACACACCCTAAGCTTAATACTTGGTTGAATGGGAGAGGGAAATAAATTAAACATAACTCTGGGATGTCCAAAGAAATTTCAACAAAACTTCGCACATACTTGAAAATACACTGTTGGGGTAAAACAGCCTGGGCATCATTGGGAGAGACAACAGAATCCATAGTATCTGAGGTTGCTGGGCTGACGAGTGACAGTGACGATGACATTTAATCCCTAGAGATGGCCTTGGGTGTAAGAATGGTGACAGTTAAAGCATAACTCTGGAATTATTTGAGAAATTTCAACCAAACTTTATGTAGACATGATATACTACCTGGAAAGAAGTACTGGGGGACTAGAAAATGTCTAGCACTTCTACGGATGAAAGTGGTAGTACAGGAGGGAAGACAGGACACATAAGAATACCTCTGGAACACATGGAGAAAATTTCTACCAAACTTGTACACATACGAGTTACAATCTAGGAAACCATACTGTGGGTATAAAACACACTCAACGATGCTAGGCACGGCATTCAGGGTGAGAAGAAGGTCATAGAAGAAAACAGTCAAAAAGAATCAACATTATTATCAAATCCTAAATTTTTGACACTGATTAGCGATAATGTGAAGAAGATAATATAAAAATAATAGAAAATCATCAATATTACTGTGGAGCAATGGAAAATGCAGGTTAGAATATCAACAATATAAGGAAAAGATAGATTGCTACTTACAGTAAAGAAGACACATTAAGTTGCAGACAGGAAGCCTGCTGTGCGCGCGCGAGTGTGTGTGTGTGTGTGTGTGTGTGTGTGTGTGTGTGTGTGTTTCCATTTCTGATGAATGCTGTGGTGGAAAGCTAATGGGTAAGTGTCTTTTAGTTGTATGTGTCTGCAACTTAACATGTCACCTTTACAGTAAGTAGCAATCTATCTTTTTCCTTATCCTGTTAATATTACTGTCAAATACGTGGTATCGCAATTTATTTATTGCTTTGTCTGGAGGGAAAACAGAATATTCCACATAAACAAGTACTGCATTAAGTCAATAATACAATTAATTTGTACAAGATTCCACATTATAATTCGTAAGTTTGTATCTATACTTTTAAAAACATGTTTTGTTTTTACAGTATAGGCAGGTAATCAGCGAGGTATTTCTATATATAAAATAAACACTACCTCTAAAAGCAGTTGCCAGTTCTCCATTCAAAAGCAATTGAAAATACTTTGGTTATTCATATTTATGTTATTACTTCATCTCTGATAAATTCACTTGGTTTTTTGATTTGATTTTATCTGCAATGCCACAATTTCCTTCAAATGTCAAATGAAAGACTCCATTTATGAGTTAAAAATTTTTGGTTATTTATATTTTCATGCTTATGAAATTTTATGCAGTTTCAGATCATTGAAATATTAATTCCATTTTTAATTTTGTTTTCTTTGTATTGCAACACTTTCCTACAAATAGTGCATTACCTTTTTTTAAAACTTCTCCTACTAAAACAGGAAATTAATTTGTTGGAGTGCGAAGATTATTATGAACTTTTATGAATAATACTGTCCAGCTGAATTGAGTTTTTGAAATTTATTATTATTTCATAACATGTTTTGGCTATTACCATCATCATTTTCAAACTTTGACATTCTGAAACAAAGTTTGGTGTCAGAGTGCAATAGCACATATGCAAATATTGTTTTACTGCACATTATCACCAACATTTGTTTCAGCAGTTGTAAATTTAGACCTGATGATGTCAGTGGTCAAATACGTTACCAAATAATAAAATAAATAAAAAATAATAATTTAGCAATCTACACAGCGCTAGTCACTAAAGGTGTAATATATAAATTTTGTATCACACCAATACTCACATTAGCCTATGTATAACTTTTGCAGTTAACAATAAATCACTAACAAATAAGAACTTAATATGCCTTACTTTTGATTTTGTAGGTCCATTATAAAATAAATAACAGCTCCTGTGGAGTCCTCATTTGGAGGGTGTTGTAGGAGACAACCATCCTGATGGCTATCCAAATATGGATTCATAGCATCACTTAATGTCCGATCCAGACTGAATCCAAACTGCAAGAATAAAGAATAAAATATAGCTGTTGCAAAATGGAAACTGCATAGAAAAATAATCCGTTACCGATATGTTCCAAAATTTCAAAGATAACATGAATGGATTTTAATAAATTGCATGTAAACAATGTTTGTAACTGAACAGCACACAGAACAAAACTCTTGAGATTTCTTTTATGACCTCTTTGCCTATAACAATGGAATTCTTAGTAATTTTAACATTGGGCACTTCAAATTGGTACATATGCCAAAGTGTTTACACATGTGAATGTGTTAATATCTACAGACAGACAATGTCAACATTAAGACTGTTGTACAAAACTAATTGTGATGCACAAGGGCCTATGAAATCAAGAGAGTTTTCTTGCCTTTAGTTGAGGATGTTACAGACTGCATAAGGAAAATCTCGACAAAACGAAATATTGTGGCAATCTACAAACCCACCTGAACGGTAGAGGATCAACTAAAATTGGCTAATGATGCATAAATTTATCGGATTCCATGTAGTTATGTGGAGGAGTATGTGGATACTACAAAAAGAATGGTCAACAAATAACTAGAAGAGTACAAGGACAACTGCAGAAGCGAAGACATTGACATATCAGTTGTTGCAAAACATGCTTTGTAGACAGAAGACCACCACATTCATTTTGATAGAACTCAAGTGCTGGCACTCACAAGCGGATACCATGAAAGATTATTCAGAGAGGCCACAAAGTTTATTAAACACACCAGGAATTTCAATAGAAAGCAAGAGAGCATGAAAGTGAATGACATCTGGATCCCAATGCTGAAGAAGATTTGTACAAGACTTCCACCACAGGGCGACAGCAACAGTGGATGACAGCAACTGACAATGGCCAACTGTGGCTGGTTACAGCATGTGATGTTGCGCCACTGAGCGGAAGCACAGGTAAACGAAATTTTGCTGCAGTCATTAGCTTGTCAGGGTGTGAACTGGACACTCGAAGAACCTATACCCCTTGAAAATGTCCTCTGCAGGTGGGGATGAAATTGAGAGAATTAATGTGAAATACATCTGACCGCAGCATATAGCCCAGAATATTTTATTAATTGTGACATTTCTGGCTGTGCATGTTTACATTTCACAATAATGTTACCCTCTGTAAAGAGAGACAAAGTGGAACTGGATAGTGTCCATTCATGGCACAGATATATCTCCACTCAGTAATGCCTGCACACCAGTGAAGCTTCCTACAATCTTCTCTGACACAGTGAGGGGTCCTGCAATCTTTTTACTGTTTCTTCAGTAAAGAAAAGCAGGAAATGTGAAAGATGACCTCACCTCCATGGATGGATGAGTACAAATGCACAACAGTGCTCTGGAAACTATTAAAGTTGTGGCTGCGTTGAAAGGCAATGAGCAGATTACAATCAGGAACAGGGCGATCCAAAGCGAACATATGATCATGAATGCCTCAAACAAGTAACATGAATTGTGACAGCAATCAGTAACAGAAATCATGTGTTCCAATAGCCTAAAAGCTTAGCATCTGCAAGTACTCATTAAGTGCCTTGATACAAAATTCTGGGCTCACATAGCATGAAGAACAAAGTTATAACATATCACGTGTTGTGATTTCCTTGTAAAAGAAGATTGACTGATTTGTATACAATCGGTAAATCTGTATGTTTCAGCCTTGATAATAATTTTAAAATATTATGATGATAGACGTAATATTACTTGTTTGACATAACTTTAATGCTTCGCAGGGAGTGCATGGGTAAATGTAAGTGTAAACACCACATGCTTGTAAGTAATATCAACAAACATATTAATTACCAATGATGATTCCTAATGAGTACTGTACTCATAAATTCTGAATACATCTTCAGTAATCTGAGTAAATTTTAAACCGTATCAGCAGAACTTCCATCAGATTATCTGAATGGTGCTTTTCATCTAATTATGTTCTAAATCAAGTGGAATCATGTGACAGTGGAAGGGAATACATTATAGAGGTGGAAACCGTCTTTTCTTTTAAAATCCATCTACAGATTTGCCTTAACAATTTTTAACGGCTGCTGTTTGGTCATGTCTTCTCTACCACCAGAACAAATATTTCACTTGTGAAAAATAAAAATAGGTGCTTTATTTTTTTTTTTTTTTAACTTTGTGAAATTGGACACTGTCAAACAAAACACCACATGCAGCCAGGAGTACTGAAATATGCCATTTTGGTAACCACTTAACATAATTGGTATTATTCATAGCTGTAACTAAATTGAGAGTCCTTTCTGTCTTTCATCTTTACAGAATTTATATAGATACAGATCTGAGATGAAATCACTTAAGATTATTTCTTCAGAGGTATTCTTTGCTACTTGTTTAATACATAGATATAGCACACATCCTGCAGTTCGTGCAAAAAACAGGTTGGGTTGCAAAATATACCTCCTGCTCATGACGGTGCATGCAACTCCTCGACTCCCTAGATCTTGACAGCTCATGTAATATGTGCTAGTTTTTGCTGCCAGCAAAGAGATTTCAGACAGAGATCATTCTGGACACACCACTGAATGAAAACCAAGCAAAATCTATAGCAAAAATAACACTTTGAACTTTTAGAAGTGACACTAAAGCTACTTTTCCTTGCTGTGGAATACACTTGTGTCTTCTGCTGTGTGATGCGGGTCGCAGGGCACTGCGTGAAACATTTTCTTAGGCGTGGAGTGGTGCACGTCAGAACCTAAATAATGAATTTTTTTTTTTTAGAATTTGGCAACTGCACTTGATAGAGTGATAGGTAAGGTACCTCCTGATACCTTTTTCTTAATTAAAATGTAACGTCTGGTGTGGGACTTTTATCAGAGCAACGTCCAAAATGTACCAAGTGACAAACTTTACCCCGTTACATTTTTTGTGAGGGTGAAAGCGAGAAAAAGTTTCTGAAAGGTTTGAAATAATTTTTACAGTTTGCTGGAAGTCAGTGGGTGCTACAGGTTTCTCCTAGACTAGAGCAGTTCCATGCGGTTCATTGGTGCGACGCTATTCCCTGTGTGCTGCGAGGCGCTCTGCTAGGCCTGGGGCAGTGCAGCAGAGGCAGTAAAGGCTATACATGTAGCGCAGTGCTCGTGCCAGAAAACTGTTAATTTTGGCACTCCGAAAGTACATGGAAGTTAGGGAAGAGGAGGAGGACTGTACGTTATTGGAGAGGGTACCCAAGAAGTGCAAAGAAGTGAGACAAATGTTCTTGTATCATGAAGAAGAAGGAGCATATAAAATTTTAGTTACAAAACATTTACTTGATGATGCGGAGAAGTTTAAGGAATTTTTCTGATTCACACCCAACCAGTTTCATTATCTTCTTTTGTTAACTGAAGGCAAACTGAGAAGTAATTCCTGTAACCGAGTGACATTTCTACTTACTTGTTTTATTCATTTTTCTTCTGATTTCTGCCCGAATTAAGACTTTTCATTTGATTTTTCCAATCGGTGTTGGCAATATTCCACAAATTTTGCTTTTCGGAAACCAGTTCGGTAAGTTGCTTATCCTTTGACGCAGAGAAGCGGTTAGCCAACATTTCTGGTGATTGTTTCTATTACAACTTTGTTAAAAATTGCCTATTGTTGCCCATGTGCGCGAAACAAACAGTGCAGCTGTCACCTTGCTGGTATCCAGTTCGACTACCCCCACTCCTCCAGCCAAGTAAATCGCTGCGACTTGTTTGACAAACTCCATCCGAAGCATGCAAGCCTTTCTCGCAGGTGGAGCCTGCTGTGGCACTGCATTGTCCGCACCCTAGGAAAAGGGTCTTTTACAGTGACTCCACAAAGTATTCGTGCGACCGTGGTGCATAGACTATAATACGCACAGTCATACAAATATAGCTGCGAAATGAATAACAACTATTCTCTTACATTGGTTGATTTCTACACTTGGAAATGAAACGCTCTTTATGGTTCATACGTCATTTAATTTGTGACCAAATACATGCTATGTAAAATCACACCGCAATGGACGCCTAACAAGTATTTGTCTAGTAAGCAATATCTGTGGTATTGGGCCGCACTGACACATGCCGCTCTCATGTTCGTTATGCAGTTGTGTTCCATCCAGCACAGTGCTTAGTGTCTCTCCGGTCCGAAAACCGTTGAGTGATATTTACGTAATACGGGTCAAAAACATTGTTAAACTACAAAGGAAGAGAGAGAAATCTGTGTCAGGTTGTTTTGATAAGGTAAATGTTTTCAAGAAATCGGAGAAACCGTCGGTAGACCTACCAGTACAGTGAAGAGTATTATATACCGCTTTAATCAGAGCAAAAAGTACAAAAACAAATCATGAAGCGGCCGTCCTGCAGTTCTGTCCAAGATGGAGAAACAACAGCTACTCCAACAAGTCATCAAAAATCTGAAACTGAGGGCTCCACACCTTGCTACTGGTTTTCATATGCGCACAGGAAGGTCTGTTTCAGCACAGACTGTAAGAAATGTGCTTTATGAAGCTGGGTATGGAGGCCAAACATCCTGTAGAAAACTGTACATCAGTAAAATCAACAGAACAAAGCCACTTGCATTTGAAAGCGAACATAAATCAGATGGGTTTGATTTCTGAAAGAAGGTTGTATATGCGGAGAAAAAAGAATTGTGAACTTGAAGAGAGAAATATAACAGCCTCAGTTAAACATGGAGGAGCTTCAGTACTTGTGTGAGGGTGCATGAGTGCAGATGGTGTGAGGGGTTTGTGTTTTATTGATGGCATTATGGACCACAAGATCTACATAAATACCCTAAAAACACCTCTATCCAGTAGAGTAAATCATATGGATCTTAATGATGGCTATGTTTTCACACAAGATAACGATCCAAAACATATGACTCTAGATAGAAAGCTGTACATGTCCCACTGGATGCAGACACCACCACAATCCCCTGACACTAAACCTATCGAGAATTTGTGGCATTTACTCGACAAAAACATCAAGAATTGTCAGATATCCAATAGAAATTATCTACATACCGCTCTACAAGAGTAATGGCGTAAAATTACAGTGCAAACAACAGAATCTCTGGTGAATTCCATGCCAAGAAGAATGCAAATGATTAAGAACAGGAAAGGAGGCCTTACTAAGTATTAACAACAACATTCTATGTTCAAAGAGTGATTTTCAGTACTGTAGACGAATACTTATTTTGCGTCTTACATTGCCTGTCTGTACCTCTGAATGCTTAACCATGTTTATTTACATAGCAATCTGTATTCCTTTATTGTATTCTCATTTTCACTAATCGATGAAGATGTCCTTGTGCTTTATTTCAGTCCGCCATTTTTCCATCCTTTATACACCCTTAAATCGTGTATTAGACAGACACTTTGTGGAGTAACTGTATGTCTGCATTGTGCGAGTGGGCATTGGGGTCTCGCATGCGTTTTACGCAGCACGCTGCAGGAATTTCTATTCACTTACAACAGTTTTCAGCAAGAACATAATAGAATTTTATTGTCATACATTCATACACACATTGATGACTTGTCAATGGTTCAATAAGTATATACACTGAAGAGCCAAAGAAACTAGCACACCTGCCTAACATCACGTAGAGCCCCACAAGCAGGCGGAAGTGCCACAACACAACGTGGCATGGACTCGACTAATGTCTCAAATACCGCTGGAGGGAATTGACAGACACCATGAATCCTGCAGGGCTGTCCATAAATCCGTAAGATTTATGGGGGGAGGGGGGAATCTCTTCTGAACAGCATGTTGCAAGGCATCCCAGTTATGCTCTCCAGATATGTTCCTGTCTGGAGAGTTTGGTGGCTATCAGGAGAGTTTAAACTCAGAAGAGTGTTCCTGGAGCCACTCTGTAGCGATTCCAAACATGTGTGGTGTCGCATTGTCTTGCTGGAATTGCCCATGTCTGTCAAAATGCACAATGGACATGAATGGATGCAAGTGATCAGACAGGATGCTTACAAAGTTGTATCTAGACGTACCAGGGGATCCCATATCACCCCAAATGTGGTGCCCCACGTCATTACAGAGCCTCCACAAGCTTGAACAGTCCCTGCTGAATTGCAGGGTCCCTGAATTCATGAGGTTGTCTCCATGCCCATACACATCCATCCACTCGGTACAATTTTAAACGAGACTCAACCGACCAGACAACATGTTTCCAATCATTAACAGTACAATGTCGGTGTTGGCAGACCCTGGCGAAGTGTAAAACTTCATGCCGTGCAATCATCAAGGGAACACGAGTGGGCCTTCGGCTCCAAAAGCCCATATCGATGATGTTTCGCTGAATGGTTCACACGCTGGCAGACACTTGTTGATGGCCCAGCAAGGAAATCTGCAGCAATTTGTGGAAGGGTTGCACTTCTGCCGCCTTGAACGATTCTCCTCATTTGTCGTTGGCCCCATTCTTGCAAGATCTTTTTCTGGCCGCAGCAGTGTCAGAGATTTGATGTTTTATTGGATTCCTGCACAGTACACTCATGAAACGGTCATACAGGAAAATCCCCACTTCATCACTACCTCGGAGATGCTGTGTCCCATCGCTCGTGCGCCGACTATAACACCCTGTTCAAACTCACTTAAATCTTGATAACCTGCCATTGCAGCAGCAGTAACTGATCTAACAACTGCACCAGACACTCATCGTCTTATAAAGACGTTGCTGACTGCAGTGCCATATTCTGCTTGTTTACATACCTCTGTATTTGAATACGTATGCCTATGCCAGTTTCTTTGGCACTTCAGTGTATAAAAAGAATACAGTCATACCAAGTATCACAGGAGATATGGTCACAATATTCATTGATATATCAGGGGCACTCATTCAAAGCAAGAATGTCTAGTAAACAAGCACTCTAAAATGCATACCTTAAGATTATGAGCACTTATTCACCTTTGATACTGTGGAACACATCTCTCTTCTACTGTAAGTTCTTGGCTTTATATGTTCGACAGGTAGTAGTATGGACCAAAACAAGAAAAAATATGCGGAAAGCATGGGCTCTACTGTGTATACCTTAAAATCTACGAGCACTTGCTCATCTTTGCTGCTGTAAACACATCTGTTCTACTGGACAAGTGGTCGTAGCTCTTAAGGTATGCATTTTAGAGCCCATATTTACTAGACTTTTTTGCTTTGAATGACCATTCCTCCTGGGACACCCTCTTTGGTAAGTGTGGATGCACACACATGTAGACAGCCACGCAAAAATCTAAACAGGTGCCAGAAGTCTTCCTCGTTCTTAAAATCTTCCACACTGTAATACTTGAGGTTTTTTCGGTGTTTCCTTCTTTACTTTTTAGCTTAAAGTCCCTGTACTTGGACTGTATTTTATTGCTAAACTCCATAGCCACATAATACGGGCTGTTTTCAGCCAAGTTAAGTCTGTTACAAGGCAACATGTCTCCTCTATGTGCTGTTTCATAAGCATTAGTAAAAGGATTTCCTTTGAAAAGTTGTAGGCTTTTTAGCTCTAGGAGTAGTAATTCATATATACTGTTAATCACAAAAAGAGATGCACCCAGAAGGACAAAGCGGAATGTAGTCATTGTTGGCAGGAAGGTAGACTGTGCCATGTATACGATATGACTACACTTTCAACTTTGGAGAACCAATGTTTATTGTGTCACACAGCCACAAAACATACTATTATTGCGGCTTTAGGCACCCATGGATGTGAAGCAGCAGAATGGAGTTGTAGAGATCTTGGATGTAGCCATGTAATACTCGAATCACTGCCACTTGCATCTGAGCATACAGTTTCCACAACAGATGAGTGAAGATGAGAGTCCTGATGGCAAGCTCCATGGCACCCCATTGCATTCCTAATAGGGGAAAGATCGGGCAATACAGCCGGCCACAGCAGTGTATCCATAGTTCCAAAGCATGCTGGGGAGGTGGTAACATACGATGATGAGCAAAGCATGGTCATAGGTGTTCACGAATGGAAGAGCCACCATTGGCAAGACTTCCTCCACATACAGTGTAATTGTTGTGGAGCCTCTAAGGAACACAAACAGTGAACAGGCACCACAGGCTATAACTCCCCACACCACGTTGTTGGGACGTGTAATGGAAGACCACAAACCACTCCATGTGGTGCTCTTACTATGCCAACAGTTATGGACCCAGTGGTTGTCACCTCCAAAGCAGAAGCAGGGTGAAGAGGACCCACTGCCACATGTCCATCATTATCAACACCAGGTGAGTTGGATGCAATGTTGTGGGGTGTGAGTGGTGGGCATCATAATGGTCAGCATGGGGTGAGTCCTGCATTATGCAACAGCCTACAATGGTACTAGCACTTGGAGGATTTTGCATAGAAGACAGTGAAGCACACTGAATGGCCCCTACCACTGCCAATGGATGTGGTTTGATGAATGGTGAACAATCTGTCGGCCCTCCTTCCTTGCAGTGCGTGTCAGATGTCTAGATCCTATATGTTCTACATGCATGCCTTCCTGTATCCATTGCCATCAACAATAGTAATGTCCATATGACAGGTGTGGCATGCAATATGACCAAGCAAGCTCCCACAGCCCCACAATTTGGTGCTTGCCGAACTCGTATAGCTGGGCAACATGCTGTCAAACATATCGCCTCGACATAGTGCACATTCTGGTGTCGCTCTAATGACATTCTGGTGATGCTATCTTACTGGCCAGCATGGCTGTATGGAGTCTCTTACATCAACCGATGGGTAAGACGTCATAGCCCCCATACAAGTTCCCCGAGCGCATGGCCAACGCTGCAAATTTTTTATCACTGGCATAGCTGACAGTGTGAAACATACCCATCTAGTTTGCAGTGAAATGTTAAGAGTCCTTCTGGCTGCAGCTCTTTTAATGATGATCAGCACATAAACAGACGAGGAACTGTCATCAAATCAAGGTTTCTGAATAGTGGTTTGATTAATAGCCTGTTGTTTGTTCCCACCATAGCTCTGATGAATTTTTTCTGTATCTTGAATGCTGAGGAAGTTTACTTTTCAACACCCAAAAAATTATGCAATACGTAACAACTGGTGTAAAATACGCATGATATACAATGTTCTTGACAACTAAGTTATTTACATTATACAGAACTCTCATCATATAAACAATACTTTTAATCACTTTATTAAACGATCCATGTCATCAATCCACGACAAATTCTTATTTATTGTTACTCCAAGATATTTACCAGAGACTGCAGTAATCAGCTCTTTGACCTCATAATTTAACTGTTTCAGCAGTTTGTTTTGTCTTGAAACGTACAATTTGTGTTTTTGTAAGGTCCAGTTTCATAGCATTATTATTTATCCAAGTTTCAAGTTATTGAAGAGTTTGTCTGGTATTCTGTACTAGTTCATTTTTTTTATTACAATCAGCTGCTGCCACTGTGTCATCTGTATATAGAATTGTTTTCGAGTTCATCTTATGTGGCATGGCATTTATGTAATACAGGCACAATAATGGCCATAGTATTGATCCCTGAGGTATGCTTGCTTGTAACTCCTCCTAAGTTCCCTTCATTTTTTATTTGTTTTGATAGGATGAGAACCAGCTTAAGGATTTTCCATGGAAAATACCACCATACTGTGAAGCAACAGTTTATGGCTTTCCATGTCAAATGCTTTAGTGAGTCCATGAAAGATATCAGATACATACAGCTTGTTATCAAAGCAGCATTTGTAGTATGTAAATAGTGTCCGCCTTCCCCCCATGAACAATGGACCTTGCTGTTGGTGGGAAGGTTCACATGCCTCAGCAATACAGATAACCATACCGTAGGTGCAATCACAATGGAGGGGTATCTGTTGAGAGGCCAGACAAAAGTGTGGTTCCTGAAGAGGGGCAGTAGCCTTTTCAGTAGTTGCAGGGGCAACAGTTTGGATGATTGACTGATCTGGCCTTGTAAAATCAACAAAAACGGCCTTGCTGTTCTGGTACTGTGAAAGGCTGAAAGCAATGGGAAACTACAGCTGTAATTTTTCCCAAGGGTATGCAGCTTTACCCCCCATGAACCATGGACCTTGCCGTTGGTGGGGAGGCTTGCGTGCCTCAGCGATACAGATAGCCGTACCGTAGGTGCAACCACAACGGAGGGGTATCTGTTGAGAGGCCAGACAAACGTGTGGTTCCTGAAGAGGGGCAGCAGCCTTTTCAGTAGTTGCAAGGGCAACAGTCTGGATGATTGACTGATATGGCCTTGTAACAATAACCAAAACGGCCTTGCTGTGCTGGTACTGCGAACGGCTGAAAGCAAGGGGAAACTACAGCCGTAATTTTTCCCGAGGGCATGCAGCTTTACTGTATGATTACATGATGATGGCGTCCTCTTGGGTAAAATATTCCGGAGGTAAAATAGTCCCCCATTCGGATCTCCGGGCGGGGACTACTCAAGAGGATGTCGTTATCAGGAGAAAGAAAACTGGTGTTCTACGGATCGGAGCGTGGAATGTCAGATCCCTTAATCGGGCAGGTAGGTTAGAAAATTTAAAAAGGGAAATGGATAGGTTGAAGTTAGATATAGTGGGAATTAGTGAAGGTCGGTGGCAGGAGGAACAAGACTTCTGGTCAGGTGACTACAGGGTTATAAACACAAAATCAAATAGGGGGAATGCAGGAGTAGGTTTAATAATGAATAGGAAAATAGGAATGCGGGTAAGCTACTACAAACAGCATAGTGAACGCATTATTGTGGCCAAGATAGATACGAAGCCCACACCTACTACAGTAGTACAAGTTTATATGCCAACTAGCTCTGCAGATGACGAAGAAATTGAAGAAATGTATGATGAAATAAAAGAAATTATTCAGATTGTGAAGGGAGACGAAAATTTAATAGTCATGGGTGACTGGAATTCGAGTGTAGGAAAAGGGAGAGAAGGAAACATAGTAGGTGAATATGGATTGGGGGACAGAAATGAAAGAGGAAGCCGCCTGGTAGAATTTTGCACAGAGCACAACATAATCATAACTAACACTTGGTTTAAGAATCATGAAAGAAGGTTGTATACATGGAAGAACCCTGGAGATACTAAAAGGTATCAGATAGATTATATAATGGTAAGACAGAGATTTAGGAACCAGGTTTTAAATTGTAAGACATTTCCAGGGGCAGATGTGGACTCTGACCACAATCTATTGGTTATGACCTGTAGATTAAAACTGAAGAAACTGCAAAAAGGTGGGAATTTAAGGAGATGGGACCTGGATAAACTAAAAGAACCAGAGGTTGTACAGAGATTCAGGGAGAGCATAAGGGAGCAATTGACAGGAATGGGGGAAATAAATACACTAGAAGAAGAATGGGTAGCTTTGAGGGATGAAGTAGTGAAGGCAGCAGAGGATCAAGTAGGTAGAAAGACGAGGGCTAGTAGAAATCCTTGGGTAACAGAAGAAATATTGAATTTAATTGATGAAAGGAGAAAATATAAAAATGCAGTAAGTGAAACAGGCAAAAAGGAATACAAACGTCTCAAAAATGAGATCGACAGGAAGTGCAAAATGGCTAAGCAGGGATGGCTAGAGGACAAATGTAAGGATGTAGAGGCCTATGTCACTAGGGGTAAGATAGATACCGCCTACAGGAAAATTAAAGAGACCTTTGGAGATAAGAGAACGACTTGTATGAATATCAAGAGCTCAGATGGAAACCCAGTGCTAAGCAAAGAAGTGAAAGCAGAAAGGTGGAAGGAGTATATAGAGGGTCTATACAAGGGCGATGTACTTGAGGACAATATTATGGAAATGGAAGAGGATGTAGATGAAGATGAAATGGGAGATACGATACTGCGTGAAGAGTTTGACAGAGCACTGAAAGACCTGAGTCGAAACAAGGCCCCCGGAGTAGACAATATTCCACTGGAACTACTGACGGCCGTGGGAGAGCCAGTCCTGACAAAACTCTACCATCTGGTGAGCAAGATGTATGAAACAGGCGAAATACCCTCAGACTTCAAGAAGAATATAATAATTCCAATCCCAAAGAAAGCAGGTGTTGACAGATGTGAAAATTACCGAACTATCAGCTTAATAAGTCACAGCTGCAAAATACTAACACGAATTATTTACAGACGAATGGAAAAACTAGTAGAAGCCAACCTCGGGGAAGATCAGTTTGGATTCCGTAGAAACACTGGAACACGTGAGGCAATACTGACCTTACGACTTATCTTAGAAGAAAGATTAAGGAAAGGCAAACCTACGTTTCTAGCATTTGTAGACTTAGAGAAAGCTTTTGACAATGTTGACTGGAATACTCTCTTTCAAATTCTAAAGGTGGCAGGGGTAAAATACAGGGAGCGAAAGGCTATTTACAATTTGTACAGAAACCAGATGGCAGTTATAAGAGTCGAGGGGCATGAAAGGGAAGCAGTGGTTGGGAAAGGAGTGAGACAGGGTTGTAGCCTCTCCCCGATATTGTTCAATCTGTATATTGAGCAAGCAGTAAAGGAAACAAAAGAAAAATTCAGAGTAGGTATTAAAATTCATGGAGAAGAAATAAAAACTTTGAGGTTCGCCGATGACATTGTAATTCTGTCAGAGACAGCAAAGGACTTGGAAGAGCAGTTGAATGGAATGGACAGTGTCTTGAAAGGAGGATATAAGATGAACATCAACAAAAGCAAAACAAGGATAATGGAATGTAGTCTAATTAAGTCGGGTGATGCTGAGGGAATTAGATTAGGAAATGAGGCACTTAAAGTAGTAAAGGAGTTTTGCTATTTGGGGAGCAAAATAACTGATGATGGTCGAAGTAGAGAGGATATAAAATGTAGGCTGACAATGGCAAGGAAAGCGTTTCTGAAGAAGAGAAATTTGTTAACATCCAGTATTGATTTAAGTGTCAGGAAGTCATTTCTGAAAGTATTTGTATGGAGTGTAGCCATGTATGGAAGTGAAACATGGACGATAAGTAGTTTGGACAAGAAGAGAATAGAAGCTTTCGAAATGTGGTGCTACAGAAGAATGCTGAAGATTAGATGGGTAGATCACATAACTAATGAGGAAGTATTGAATAGGATTGGGGAGAAGAGAAGTTTGTGGCACAACTTGACCAGAAGAAGGGATCGGTTGGTAGGACATGTTCTGAGGCATCAAGGGATCACCAATTTAGTATTGGAGGGCAGCGTGGAGGGTAAAAATCGTAGAGGGAGACCAAGAGATGAATACACTAAGCAGATTCAGAAGGATGTAGGTTGCAGTAGGTACTAGGAGATGAAAAAGCTTGCACAGGATAGAGTAGCATGGAGAGCTGCATCAAACCAGTCTCAGGACTGAAGACCACAACAACAACATGCAGCTTTACTGTATGGTTAAATGTTGATGGCATACACTTGGGTAAAATATTCCGGAGATAAAATTGTGCCCCATTTGGATCTCCAGGTGGGGACTACTCATGAGGACACCGTCATCAAGAGAAAGAAAACTGGCGTTCTACAGACAGGAGTGTGGGATGTCAGATCCCTTAATCGGGCAGGTAGGTTACAAAATTTAAAAAGGGAAATGGATCGGTTAAAGTTAGATATAGTGGGAATTAGTGAAGGTCGGTGGCAGGAGGAACAAGACTTCTGGTCAGGTGAATACAGGGTTATAAATACAAAATCAAATAGGGTTAATGCAGGAGTAGGTTTCATAATGAATACACAAATAGGAGGGAGGGTCAGCTATCATGAACAGCATAGTGAACGCATTATTGTAGCCAAGATAGACAAAGCCCACGCCTACCACAGTAGTACAAGTTTATATGCAACCAGCTCTGCAGATGACAAAGAGATTGAAGAAATGTATGATGAGATAAAAGAAATTATTCAGATAGTAAAGTGAGATGAAAATTTAATACTCATGGGGGACTGGAATTCGACAGTGGGAAAAGGAAGAGAAGGAAAAGTAGTAGGTGAATATGGAATGGGGGTAAGGAACAAAAGAGGATACCACCTGGTAGAATTTTGCACACAGCATAACTTAATCATAGCTAACACTTGGTGTAAGAATCTGAAAGAAGGTTGTATATGTGGAAGAGGTCTAGAGACACTGGAAGGTTTCATGTTGTTGTTGTTGTGGTCTTCAGTCCTGAGACTGGTTTGATGCAGCTCTCCATGCTACTCTATCCTGTGCAAGCTTTTTCATCTCCCAGTACCTACTGCAACCTACATCCTTCTGAATCTGCTTAGTGTATTCATCTCGTGGTCTCCCTCTACGATTTTTACCCTCCATGCTGCCCTCCAATACTAAATTGGTGATCCCTTGATGCCTCAGAACATGTCCTACCAACCGATCCCTTCTTCTGGTCAAGTTGTGCCACAAACTTCTCTTCTCCCCAATCCTATTCAATACTTCCTCATTAGTTACATGATCTACCCATCTAATCTTCAGCATTCTTCTGTAGCACCACATTTCGAAAGCTTCTATTCTCTTCTTGTCTAAACTATTTATCGTCCATGTTTCACTTCCATACATGGCTACACTCCATACGAATACTTTCAGAAATGACTTCCTGACACTTAAATCAATACTGGATGTTAACAAATTTCTCTTCTTCAGAAACGCTTTCCTTGCCATTGCCAGTCTACATTTTATATCCTCTCTACTTCGACCATCATCAGTTATTTTGCTCCCCAAATAGCAAAACTCCTTTACTACTTTAAGTGCCTCATTTCCTAATCTAATTCCCTCAGCATCACCCGACTTAATTAGACTACATTCCATTATCCTTGTTTTGCTTTTGTTGATGTTCATCTTATATCCTCCTTTCAAGACACTGTCCATTCCATTCAACTGCTCTTCCAAGTCCTTTGCTGTCTCTGACAGAATTACAATGTCATCGGCGAACCACAAAGTTTTTATTTCTTCTCCATGAATTTTAATACCTACTCCGAATTTTTCTTTTGTTTCCTTTACTGCTTGCTCAATATACAGATTGAACAACATCGGGGAGAGGCTACAACCCTGTCTTACTCCCTTCCCAACCACTGCTTCCCTTTCATGTCCCTCGACTCTTATAACTGCCATCTGGTTTCTGAATTTTAGAATTTGAAAGAGAGTATTCCAGTCAACATTGTCAAAAGCTTTCTCTAAGTCTACAAATGCTAGAAACGTAGGTTTGCCTTTCCTTAATCTTTCTTCTAAGATAAGTCGTAAGGTCAGTATTGCCTCACGTGTTCCAGTGTTTCTACGGAATCCAAACTGATCTTCCCCGAGGTTGGCTTCTACTAGTTTTTCCATTCGTCTGTAAAGAATTCGTGTTAGTATTTTGCAGCTGTGACTTATTAAGCTGATAGTTCGGTAATTTTCACATCTGTCAACACCTGCTTTCTTTGGGATTGGAATTATTATATTCTTCTTGAAGTCTGAGGGTATTTCGCCTGTTTCATACATCTTGCTCACCAGATGGTAGAGTTTTGTCAGGACTGGCTCTCCTACGGCCGTCAGTAGTTCCAGTGGAATATTGTCTACTCCGGGGGCCTTGTTTCGACTCAGGTCTTTCAGTGCTCTGTCAAACTCTTCACGCAGTATCGTATCTCCCATTTCATCTTCATCTACATCCTCTTCCATTTCCATAATATTGTCCTCAAGTACATCGCCCTTGTATAGACCCTCTATATACTCCTTCCACCTTTCTGCTTTCACTTCTTTGCTTAGCACTGGGTTTCCATCTGAGCTCTTGATATTCATACAAGTCGTTCTCTTATCTCCAAAGGTCTCTTTAATTTTCCTGTAGGCGGTATCTATCTTACCCCTAGTGACATAGGCCTCTACATCCTTACATTTGTCCTCTAGCCATCCCTGCTTAGCCATTTTGCACTTCCTGTCGATCTCATTTTTGAGACGTTTGTATTCCTTTTTGCCTGTTTCACTTACTGCATTTTTATATTTTCTCCTTTCATCAATTAAATTCAATATTTCTTCTGTTACCCAAGGATTTCTACTAGCCCTCGTCTTTCTACCTACTTGATCCTCTGCTGCCTTCACTACTTCATCCCTCAAAGCTACCCATTCTTCTTCTAGTGTATTTATTTCCCCCATTCCTGTCAATTGCTCCCTTATGCTCTCCCTGAATCTCTGTACAACCTCTGGTTCTTTTAGTTTATCCAGGTCCCATCTCCTTAAATTCCCACCTTTTTGCAGTTTCTTCAGTTTTAATCTACAGGTCATAACCAATAGATTGTGGTCAGAGTCCACATCTGCCCCTGGAAATGTCTTACAATTTAAAACCTGGTTCCTAAATCTCTGTCTTACCATTATATAATCTATCTGATACCTTTTAGTATCTCCAGGGTTCTTCCATGTATACAACCTTCTTTCATGATTCTTAAACCAAGTGTTAGTTATGATTATGTTGTGCTCTGTGCAAAATTCTACCAGGCGGCTTCCTCTTTCATTTCTGTCCCCCAATCCATATTCACCTACTATGTTTCCTTCTCTCCCTTTTCCTACACTCGAATTCCAGTCACCCATGACTATTAAATTTTCGTCTCCCTTCACAATCTGAATAATTTCTTTTATTTCATCATACATTTCTTCAATTTCTTCGTCATCTGCAGAGCTAGTTGGCATATAAACTTGTACTACTGTAGTAGGTGTGGGCTTCGTATCTACCTTGGCCACAATAATGCGTTCACTATGCTGTTTGTAGTAGCTTACCCGCATTCCTATTTTCCTATTCATTATTAAACCTACTCCTGCATTCCCCCTATTTGATTTTGTGTTTATAACCCTGTAGTCACCTGACCAGAAGTCTTGTTCCTCCTGCCACCGAACTTCACTAATTCCCACTATATCTAACTTCAACCTATCCATTTCCCTTTTTAAATTTTCTAACCTACCTGCCCGATTAAGGGATCTGACATTCCACGCTCCGATCCGTAGAACACCAGTTTTCTTTCTCCTGATAACGACATCCTCTTGAGTAGTCCCCGCCCGGAGATCCGAATGGGGGACTATTTTACCTCCGGAATATTTTACCCAAGAGGACGCCATCATCATATAATCATACAGTAAAGCTGCATGCCCTCGGGAAAAATTACGGCTGTAGTTTCCCCTTGCTTTCAGCCGTTCGCAGTACCAGCACAGCAAGGCCGTTTTGGTTATTGTTACAAGGCCAGATCAGTCAATCATCCAGACTGTTGCCCTTGCAACTACTGAAAAGGCTGCTGCCCCTCTTCAGGAACCACACGTTTGTCTGGCCTCTCAACAGATACCCCTCCGTTGTGGTTGCACCTACGGTACGGCTATCTGTATCGCTGAGGCACGCAAGCCTCCCCACCAACGGCAAGGTCCATGGTTCATGGGGGGGGGAAGGTTTATAGATTATATAATGGCAAGACAGAGATTTGGGAACCAGGTTTAAATTGTAAATAATTTACAGGTGCAGATGTGGACTCTGACTACAATCTACTGGTTATGAACTGTAGATTCGAACTGAAGAAACTGCGAAAAGGTAGGAATTTATGGAGATGAGATCTGCATAAACTGAAAGAACCAGAAGTTGTAGAGTGTTTCAGAGAGAGCATTAGGGAACAATTGACAGGAACAGGGGAAAGAAATACAGTAGAAGAAGAACTGGTAGCTTTGGGGGATGAAATAGTGAAGGCAGCAGAGGATCGAGTAGGTAAAAAGACGAGGCCTAGTAGAAATCCTTGTGTAACAGAAAATATATTGAATTTAATTAATGAAAAGAGATAATATAAAAATGCAGTAAATGGAGCAGGAAAAAAGGAATACAAACGTCTCAAAAATGAGAACAACAGGAAGTGCAAAATGGCTAAGCAGGGATGGCTAGAGGACAAATGTAAGGATGTAGGGGCATATATCACTACGGGTGAGATAGATACTGCCTACAGGAAAATTTAAGAGACCTCTCGAGAAAAGAGAACCACTTGTATGAATATCAAGAGCTCAGATGGAAAACCAGTTTTAAGTAAAGACGGGAAAGCAGAAAGGTGGAAAGAGTATATAGAGGGCCTATACAAGGGCGAGGTACCAGAGTGCAACATTATGGAAATGGAAGAGGACATAGGTGAAGATGAAATGGGAGATACGGTAATGCAAGACGAATTTGACAGAGCACTGAAAGACCTAAGCTAAGTTGAAACAAGGGCCTGGGAGGAGACAACATTTCATTAAAACTACTGATAGCCTTGGTAGAGCCAGCCCTGACAAAACCCTACCATCTGGTGAGCAAGGTGTATGAGACAGGCAAAATACCCTCAGACTTCAAGAAGAATATAATAATTCCAATCCCAAAGAAAGCAGGTGTTGACAGGTGTGAAAATTACCGAACTATCAGTTTAATAAGTCACGTCTGCAAAATACTGACACAAATTCTTTACACACGAATGGAAAAACTAGTAGAAGCCGACCTGGCGGAAAATCAGTTCAGATTCCATAGATATGTTGGAACATATGAGGCAATACTGACCCTACGAATTATCTTAGAAGAGAGATTAAGGAAAGATAAACCTATGTTTCCAGCATTTGTAGACTTAAGAGAAAGCTTTTGACAATGTTGACTGGAATACTCTCTTTCAAATTCTGAATGTGGCAGGGGTAAAATACAGGGAACAAAAGGCTATTTACAATTTGTACAGAAACCAGATGGCAGTTATAAGAGTCGAGGCGCACGAAAGGGAAGCAGTGGTTGGGAAGGGAGTGAGACAGGGTTGTAGCCTATCCCCGATGTTATTCAATCTATATGTTGAGCAAGTAGTAAAGGAAATGAAAGAAAAATTTAGAGTAGGAATTAAAATCCATGGAGAAGAAATAAAAACTTTGTGGTTTGCCAATGATATCATAATTCTGTCAGAGACAGCAACTGACCTGGAAGAGCAGTTGAACGGAACGGACAATGTGTTGAAAGGAGGATATAAGATGAACATCAACAAAAGCAAAATGAGGATAATGGAATGTAGGCTAATTAAATCAGGTGATGCTGAGGGAATTAGATTAGGAAATGAGACACTTAAAGTAATAAATGAGTTTTGCTATTTGTGGAGCAAAATAAATTATGATGGTCGAAGTAGAGAGGATATAAAATGTAGACTAGCAATGGCAAGAAAAGTGTTTCTGAAGAAGAGAAATTTGTTAATGTTTAGTATAGATTTAAGTGTCAGGAAGTCTCTTCTAAAAGTATTTGTATGGAGTGTAGCCATGTATGGATGTGAAACATGGATGATAAATAGTTTAGACAAGAAGAGAATAGACGGTTTCAAAATATGGCGCTACAAAAGAATGCCGAAGAATACATGGGTACATCACGTCACTAATGAGGAGGTAGTGAATAGAATTGAAGAGAAGAGGAATTTATGGCACAACTTGAGCAAAAGAAGGGATCAGTTTGTAGGACATGTTCTGAGGCATCAAGCAATCACCAATTTAGTTTTGGCGGGCAGCATGAGGGTAAAAATCGTAGAGGGAGACCAAGAGATGAATACCCTATACAGATTCAGAAGGATTTAGGGTGCAATGGTTACTCGGAGATGAAGAAGCTTGCACAGGATAGAGCAGCATGGAGAGCTGCATCAAGCCAGTCTCTGGACTGAAGACAACAACAACAACAACAACAACAACAGTCTCTACAGTACTTCACCCCTTCCTACATCTACATTGATTATTGGGAATAATTTTATTGAGTTTTGTTATATTTTTCTTACTGATTACACATTGTTCACTCAAATATTGTACAAAAACATTTTACAACCTATTGGGGAAGCAACCCTCATCAAATAACTGATTTATTATTTGGCACAATTGGGGTGCAAGAGTGTGATGGCCTGTCTTTATTATTTTTGTTAGAATTGCATCCAGGCCCACAGATTTCAAATTGTTAGGGACTTCCCAATACTAGCCACTTCATGACAGAAGACAATTCACAAGCTCTGTTCTGCATTATGTTTGAATTTATGTGAGGAGGAAAGACGCCATCCATTTTATTTGAAGGTATAAAGTATTGTCGAGTTCTTCACATTTCTGTCTGGAGTTTCTAACAGTTTCCTCATCAATTTCTAATTTAAGGTTACAATGAGTAGTTTTCTCAGCACCTACTTCAGTCTTGCCAATCTGCCACGTAGCTTTCGATTTCCTTATGGTAACTTAATGAATTTTTCTTTGCCACTTGTTTTGCCTGTTTAACAATTTTGTGAAATATTCTTTTGTATTTGCTTACACATATGAGAAGGGGCCAGAGGTTGTTGAGAGTTTCAAAGGGAGCATTAGGCAATGTTTGACTGAAACTGGGGAAAGGAATGCATTAGAAGGTGAATGGGCAGCTGTGACAGATGAAATAGTGAAGGCAAAAGAGGATCAAATAAGTAAAAAGACTAGGCCCAGTAGGAATCCTTGGATATCACAAGAGATATTTAATTTAATTGAAGATAGGAAAAAAATATAAAAAAGCACCAAATGAAGCAGGTAAAAGAGTACAGACATTTCAAAAGTATGACTGGCAGAACATGCAAGACGGCTAAGCAGGAATGGCTACAGGGTGAATGCAAGTCTATTGAAGGCTGTGTAACTAGGAGAAAGATAGACACTGCTTACAGGAAAATTAAAGAGACCTTTGGAGAAAAGAGAAGGAAGCATATGCACTTAAAGAACTCAGATTGAAAACCAAAACAAAGCAAAGAAGGGAAAGCTGAAAAATGGAAGGAACATACATAGGGGCTAAACAAGGGAAATGAACTTGCAACCAATGTTATAGAAACAGAAGAGGAAGTAAATTAAAATGTGATAGGAGATATGGTACTGCAAGAAGGGTTTGACAGAGGACTAAAAGACCTATGTCAAAACACGGCCTTTGGAGTAGACAACATTCCCTCAAAACTACCGATATCCTTGGGAGAGCCAATCATTAGCCTACAAAATTATTCCACATGATGTGCAAGACAAATGTTACAGGCAAAATACCCTCATTCTTTAAAAAGACTGTAATATTTGCAATTAAAGCAGGTGCTAACATGTGTGAATACTACTGAACTATCAGTTTAATAAGTCAGTTGCAAAATATTGACATGAATTGAAAAAGTAGTTCAAGCCAACCTCGGTGACAGTCAGTCTTGGTTCCAGAAGAATGCTGGAACACACCAAGGCAATACTGATCCTACGACCTATCTTAAAAGATATATCAAAGCATTTGTAGATGTTTATAGCATTTGTAAAGATAGATAAAGCTATTGACAATGCTGCCTGGAACACACTCTTTGAATTTCTTGAGGTAGCAGGAGTAAAGTAACAGAGGAAGTGAAAAGTTATTTACAACCTGCACAGAAATGAGAAGTGTGTGGAAAGGTAGCAGCAGCTGAGATGAGAGTGAGACAGGAAATCCCTGATGTTATTCAATCTGTACATTGAGCAAGCAGTACAGGAAATCAAAGAAAAATTTTGAGAAGGAATTGAACTTCATGAAGAAGAAAATAAAGTCTCTGAGATCTGCCAATAACACTGTAATTTAGTCAGACAACAAAGGACTTAGAAGAGTAGCTGAATGGAATCGACAGTGCCATTAAAGTACGATATAAGATGAACCTCAGCAAAAATGAACCAAGCGTAATGGAATGAAGTAGAATTACATTAAGTGATGCTGAGGGAATCAGATTAGGAAATGATACTCTAAAAGTAGTAGATGAGTTTTGCTATTTGGGGGGTCTAAAACAACTGATAGTAACCAAAGTAAAGAGGATATAAAATGTAGACTGACAATGGTCAAAACAGTGTTTCTAAAGAAAAGATATTTGTTAACATCAAATATAAATGTAAGGAAGTCTTCTCTGAAGGTATTTGTCTGGAGTGTAGCCTTGTACAAAAGTAAAAGATGAATCATAAGCAGTACAGGCAAGAACAAAATAGAAGCTTTCGAAATGTGTTGCTACAGTTGAATGCTGAATACCAGATGGGTAAATCACGTAACTAATGAGGTGGTACTGAACAGAATTGAAAAAGGAAGATTAAGAGGTTAACATCCCGTCAAAAACGCAGTCATTAGACATGGAGCACAAGCTCGAATTATGGAAGAATGGGAGAGGAAACCGACCATGGTCTTTCAAGGAGCCATTCCTGCATTTGCCTTGAGAGATTTAGGGAGACCTAAATCCGGATGGCGCGGTGGGAGATTTGAAATAGCACTCCTCCAAAATATGAGTCCAGTGTGCTAACCACTTGCTCAATCTGGATAGGACTGGGGAGAAAAGAAATTCATGACACAATCTGACTACAAGAACAGATCTGTTAATAGGACACATTCCGAGACATCAAGGAATCATCAATTTTGTGTTGTTGGCAGGGGGGGAGGGAGGGGGGAGAGAGGGAGGGGGGAGGGGAGGGGGAGGCTATGGCTCTGAGCACTATGGGACTCAACTGCTGAGGTCATTAGTCTCCTAGAACTTAGAACTAGTTAAACCTAACTAACCTAAGGACATCACAAACATCCATGCCCGAGGCAGGATTCGAACCTGCGACCGTAGCAGTCCTGCGGTTCCAGACTGCGGCGCCTTTAACCGCGCGGCCACTTCGGCTGGCGGAGGGGGAGGGGAGAGAGAAAGAGAAAGAGAAAGAGAGAGAGAGAGAGAGAGAGAGAGAGAGAGAGAGATTGTGGGGAGGGGTAGTAGAAGTCACAGAGGAAGACCAAAAGATGAATACAGTAAGCGGTTTCAAAAGGATGTAGGTTGCACTAATCATCCATAGATGATGAGATTTGGACAGGATTGAGCGGCATGGAAAGCTGCACTGGACTAGTCTTCAGACTAACAACTACCACCGTAGCAACACAACAATGGCAGCAGCAACAACATGAGAAATTCTGCATCCAATTGCTTTTTGCTTCCATCTGCAGTTTTGTCTTTCTGATGCTAGAGATCATGGCGTCTCTAGTTATCTGTGAGTTTGTTTTACTGAATTTGTCACATACAGCTATGAAGGGAAAACATTCACAGGAGACACTAATGAACTCTGATAAGAAATAATTATAGTTCACACTTATTTAACTCTGGTTGCTGAATTAGCAAGAAGTTTTG
Source organism: Schistocerca serialis cubense (assembly GCF_023864345.2). NCBI lineage: Eukaryota > Metazoa > Arthropoda > Insecta > Orthoptera > Acrididae > Schistocerca > Schistocerca serialis. The sequence continues at coordinate 1,024,513,665 of NC_064638.1, read as the reverse complement.
TTCAGTTTCGGGACAAATATATTAATGTTTCACTGAATAAAGTTACTGAAATTTCACTGTATAGGTTGAAATAAATTGGGACTGAGATAAAAAGGGCTGAATGGTCAGATATCTCAAGTCTGAAATGAATTTTTTTGAAGGACCACAACTGATACTGATTACAATATTACACAGATTCAATGCAAGCTAGGTAATGGGCCATGCCCATGCCTGAAATAGGGTTCCATCGAGACCTGGTGATTTATTTGCTTTCAAATTTTTTATTTGTTCCTCTATGCCGGGAGTACTTATTACTATGTCGTCCGTACAGGAGTCTGTCCGACGGTCAAATGACGTTATGTTTGCTTGATCCTCCAGTGTGAATGATTTCTTGAAAATGAAATTTAAAACTTTGGCTTTTATTTTGCTACCTTCAACTAACACACCAGACAGGTCAACAAGGGACCAAATGGAAGCCTTGGACCCTCTTAGAAATTTTACATAGGGCCAGAATTTCCTTGGGTTCTCTGGCAGATCTTATGCTAGGGTGCAACAATGTTAGTAGTTGTATGCTTCATGCATAGATCTTTTTACAGATGCACTAATCTCTACTAACCTTCACCTGTCATCATATGTGCGTTCTCTTTTGAACACTTTATTACGGGAACTTTATTATGAATACTTCAACAGTTAACTGATAAAATTTTGACAGTTGTAGTGTCTTTATTTGAAATGCCATCTGATTCCCTTTGCTGCATTTTGACTGGCGAGTGTTCATCAAGGCATCTCAAACTACCTTGTAGCCTAAAAAACCCTCATGAGCACTCCACAAGTAATCTGCTCGCTGAATAGCTGCTTCTTTTGTGTAGTACACCCCTGACCTATCATGGGCAGTCCTACAAATCCCAATATGATAACACATGTCTAGAAATCTGCAGCCAAGACCATCACAGAGTCAATGAAGCTTTTGGTTGAGACCCTCCACTTGGTCCCGAACCAAAGGACCCCTATCAACTTTAGGAACAATGCTGCCAATTGTGAACTCTGTTGCACCCCATACGTGAGGCCAGCAGTCTTCACCACCTTCTCCAGCTGCCTATGTAAACAGACACTGGCCTCAGAACCTATTCGACAGTTGTCATTGGTGCCGGCCTGAGCCACAACTTGCAGAAGACTGCATCCTGCATGCTCAATAGCCACAGGCAAAGCCGCCTCAACATCTCAGATGAGGCACCCCAGCAGACATACCAAGTGCACATTGGCTTTCTTTCCAGACCCAAATGCTATCTGCCTAAAGGGCTCCATAAAATGTCTAACATTGGAGCTCCTGATAGCTAGTAAACCTCCACTCCCCCTTGTGTAACTGCTTACAGCCCACTGAAGAAGCAACCATACATCACTCACAGGGAGAAAGGACGAGGCCAGGCGATGGCCTGTCTCCACATTGGCCCTCCGCCTCAAGCTACATGGACGCATTACCACCTGCCAGTCACACTGCTGTGAGTTTGGATCCACTGTGCTGGGTGGACTGGGAATTGCCTCACAAGCAGAACCCATGGGCAAAACAAGTGATACCTGAGGTGTCCCATGTGACGAGCCAGGTTCTCCGCCACCACTACACCCCGAGGCAGCAGCCTGAAGGTGACTGAATGTAGCTGAAAATCCATTCAGCTGCTCATAAACTGCGGCCAGCTCCTCCTGCATCCACACACTCCACACACTGCACGCACACATCCTAATCATCCAACAAGACTAAGAAGAAGTAAACTATAAAAAAATGGATCCTTGTATAAGCAATTAAAATTCTCTCAAAGTTTTCATTGCTCTACTAGAATGCATGATTCTCCAAACCTGATTTTTCTGCTTATTGTAGGATATGATTTTATCAAGCTGATATCACCACTTTTAAGGCAATGTTCTCCAGAAATAAAACAAGTTCCTACAGCTTTTTCATCATTCCTACTGATAGTTAACTTATACTTTGATGCATTATGGAGTTATTTTTATGAACCAAGTTAAGAAAAAAAGCATTACACTGGTCAATATCAATTAGTCAATGAGAAGCTATGCTTCATCACTGTTGTTGTAAGCTTCAGTCCGAATACTGGTTTGATGCAGTTCTCTAAATGACTCTATCCTGTACAATCCTCATCATCTACAAATAACTACTGCAATCCATGTCTCTTTGAATCTACTTACTGTACTCATCTTTTGATTTCCCTCTAAGTTTTACACTCCAAATTTCCCTCCAATAATAAACTGATGGTTCCTTGATGTCTCAGAATGTGTCATAACAATTGATCCCTTCTTTTAACCATGTTAGGATACAAATTTCAATTTTCCCCAATTCCATTCTGTACTTCCTCATTACTTATGCAATCCGCCCATCTAATCTTTTATCATTCTTGTGTAGCACCACATTTCAAAGGCTCCTATTCTCTTGTGTGAATTGCGTATCTTCCACATTTTACTCTTCCTTACAAGGCCACACTACAGCAAAATTGCAGTAGCCACCAGAAAGATCGCGGGAGGTGCACATCGGCAAGCTGTGTCATGGACAGTAGTTGCTGCAAGTAAAGTCCCGTCCACTAGAGGGCACGCGAGAATTTGGCCGCACCCTCTGCCGGCGGAACAACAACAACTCAGGCAGCACGGGCCATGCCAGTCAGTTCACAATGGTCATGCCTAGCAGACAGTTCCCGGTCTACACTAGGTGAAGTGCGACGGAAAATGTGAATTGTGTTACTACACAATTGGCGACGAGTAGGGTCGTTCTTTTGCATGTTGCGTTGTTCCGGTTTCACAGCTTATCCACGGCATGGAGGATTTAGTGCGGGTTTTGGTTGAGCAGCAGACAGAGCTCATGGCAACCATGAAACAAGTGCTTCCGGCGTTGCTCTCCACGCAGTCTGCTCCAGTGCCGTTCCCTCCTCCCTTTCCCCCGTATGACAAGATGGCGGAGGATTGGAACGCATATGAACATCGCCTTCAGCAGCATTTCCAGGCGTTTCATGTTGCCGATGCGGAGGTATGTCATTCTCTTTTTTTGTCTTGGATATCTCCCTTGCTGTATCAAGTTTTGCGGCAGCTAGCGCCGTTGCAGGAACTGTTGGCCTTGTCTTTTGACGCATTGTGTTCATTGCTGTCTTCATATTAATGCCGCCGCACGCATGTTGTGGCAGCTAGGGTCGAGTTCTATCAATGCAAGAAACAGTCCCATCAGACTTACCGGGCATGGGCTGCTACCCTGCACGGTCTTAGTCACAAGTGTCATTTTGTCACGGAGCAGTCGCGAGAGTCATATGCCCACATTATGGTGCGCGACATCATTGTTCGTTCGGCCCCTGATAGGGAGGTCCGGCAATGAGCCCTGCAGTTGGAAGACCCTTCCCTTGAGGAAGTCCTGTCCATTGCTCAATCGTATGGAGTTTCTCACGCCGCAGGTCAACCGTGGGAAGCGTGGTGCAACGTCGCGGCGGTTCAGGGTGGTGCGGCCGCGTCCACCGCGTCCGGGGTGGACGCTGTGCGAGCAGTACAATCCAGCCGTTACGGCCACTCCCGCACGGCACGTAAACAGAGTTCCGGCCGCCTGCCCCTGTTACCGTCCTGTGCGTCATGCTATGTACATCATGATCGGTCCGAGTGCCCACAGCGTTGGGCCGTTTGTTGCAAATGTAATAAAAAAGGACACATTGCTAAAGTTTGCTGCTCAGCCTCAAAAGAATCGAAGGAAGCAGGTACGGAGGACATGGACATTGACATTCAGGAAGTTTCATCGGGCCAGGCTCCCAACGCATCGGCACACAAACTCTTTATCGAGGTGTCACTTCGGTCGCGCCGATTACAACTGCAACTAGATACGGGCGCAGCAGTTTCCTTGTTGAATGGACAAACTTACTCCGACCTTGGGTCGCCCCGTTGACACCAGTTTACCGGCATCTATGCGGTTATGGTAAATAGTTCATTCCCCTACTGGGTCAATTCATTACTGATGTTACTTACAAATCAGTCACTCGGCCTCTTACTTTTATTGTTGTCAGTGATGTGAGCTCCGCTAACCTTTTTGGATTGGACACCTTTCAAGCTTTCGGTTTTTCTATCACAGACACCATACAGTTGGTCTCCGAAGACGTTCCCTATCAATCATTGGAATCTTTGATCTCTGACTTTCAGGATATCTTTGAGGAGGGCCTGGGGCGTGTTTCAGACTTTGAAGCTCACTTAACGTTGAAGGCGTCGGCTCACCCGTGTTTTCTACGCGCGAGGCAGATCCCCTTGGCTCTCCGCCCTCAGGTAAAAGCAGAGCTAGACCAGCTGACAGCCCTCAGGGTCATTCTTCCCATTTCTTCTAGTGAGTGGGCTTCACCCCTCGTTATTGTCAGGAAACCCTTGGGAAAATTACATCTTTGTGGCGATTTCAAGGCCACCATTAATTCCCAATTGGTGGTGGACACCTATCCCTTGCCTCATTCTGAGGAATTGTCCTCCGCCATGGCGGGGGGCCAATATTTTT